>NC_140167.1:147561333-148044103 GCF_963971535.1 Notolepis coatsorum
GGAGGTTAAAAGGGTCAAAGCGTGCTAAGTATTTGCTGTGTGCTGTGGTGATGTTTGCGGTTATAGTAGTTTGTGTGAATGTTATCAGGGTGTGTGTGACGTACGCGTTCAAGACTCTCGGCGCGGCTGGTTCTGCGTCGGGGGACCCACACCGCTCGGTTGCGCCTGCGTATGCAATGGTGGTAATGAAGGTTGGCGCGGAGGGTGGCAGGGTGGGTGTGGGCGTTCCGATAAAGCCGTGGTGCCCGGCGTCCGCGCTGGCGACTATTCTCTGATCTGGGTGGTGGACATTCAGGGTTGGGGAGTGGGAGGGCCGGGGCGTGCGTGTGGGTGTGAGGCGGGGGACGTTCCTGGACGACCGTGCGTTGCAATTGACGGGATAGGATTGTGTGTACAATTGTGTTTTTTTCCCCCATAATAGGTACGTTTGGAGGGCTGTGTGATGTGGGGCGGTGTGCCCGGGGTTCGGTGTTGGGTCTGGTCGGCTATGTGTGGCCGTCCGGCAGGGCACTGGACTCTGGGGATACTGGCCTGGAGCACAGGAGAGGTTGCCGGGATGCTGTCTGCTGTGTACCTGTGGTGAGGTGGGTTTAGGCCGCTGTGGAGAGGCTGTTAAGGTCTTTTCAGAAAACAGGGTCGACACCTCACGGCGTGCGTGGCGCGGCGTCTGTGGCATTCTTTAGATTACCTCTGGGGGACACGTGTCTGGGTGACAGGTGTCCCCTGGGGGGTGTGGTACTAAATAATGGAAAAGAATGTAAAAAATGAATGGAACTATATTAATCAAGATGTTTTGATTTTCCGAGGAGTATCAGAATTGGAGCAGGATCAAGCGGAAGTAAAGGAGAGCGGAGATTCAACAAAAAATAGGAACCCAGTGTGTTGACAGAGATCGAACGAGATAAGCTGTATCGTTATATCGTTATTTTCAAACAGATCACACTGTGTCTTGCTAAATATATTAGTATAGTGTTGCCCGACGTTTCCAATGCATAACGAATAGTGGAGATAACAGGGAAATGCCACTGTATTAAGAGGATATTTTTGCTTTCTTTCTGTACAGGTGCTCGACTGGACAGGAGCTCTGAACGAATTCCATAACCATCTGGGGAAACGGGCCGGCTGTAATGAGCCTTGGTATAAGTATGAATGATAAGCCAGTTATCAATCCTTGTCTGCACAGTAAAATGTTGACAGTGTGAGTGTTTTAACTCAAGTAAGTAGAAATAGGAAAGACAGAGAAACTTGTTTTTTCAAACGGTAATTACAGGAGTGTTTGAAGTGGAATGAATGACAGGAACATAGAAAGTTCACCTTAGTGGAACATTGATAGGAACAACTGGAGCGGTAAATGCAATATTATTAACAATAGAATAACAACAACAACAATATGGAAAAGGGGCTTAGTGATCGGGCCATTGGGGGGAGTAGGCCGAGAGCCTCTGCAGACATTTCCCAGATAGACTTTACCAGTGATAATGACCTGATTAATATGGACTTCTCTCATGTGACCAGTACGACAAAAGGACTGGCAATGTTGACTTTGGTTCCAATACAGGGGAGTGAACCAGTGACGACGGTGTTACTCCAACCAGAACCGATTCAAGCTGGAGTGTCCATTGCAGGCGACTGCAGTTTAACCAAGGTACAGAAAAAGAGACTGAGGAGGGCAGCGTTGTTACAGCGGTCCCGTGAAATCCACTCTGGCCGGATGGCTGGAACTGAGACCGACAGCAGGTATGGAATACACGAACAGCTTCTACAGCCCCCATGTCCAACCTGCCCTCAGCACCGAAGCCAAGATGAGAGGCGGGAAGAAACACATTCCATTCGGAGGACACAACGGCTTTGTGGTCAAACCCAAACACATGGTGATGGAGAACCCCTCCCCCATCAGGCCGTTCCAGTACGTGTGTGCTCCAGACAGCGAGCAGACCCTCCTCGCCGCCCCGGCCCAGTTCCTGCTGGAGACCTTTCTGCAGAGCTGCTGCCACAGGCTGTTCCCCAAAGCCGTCCGGAACAGAACCAACCCTGTGCTGTCCATCGACAGCTACCTCAACATCGGCCCAGCCCAGTGATGGGAAGTCAAACCGCCGGTGCTGAGATGGGGGAAGAGGCAGCATCCTATAGACAACAGAGAGCGTTTGTGACAGCGTTCGAACAACACAAGGCAGTTCATCGAGATCTGATGAATATACAGCTGGAGATTGGTCAAGCCGCACACGAGATTCAGAGATTGGGACGAGAACTGGCAAGAAAGGCTGCGCTACTAGAAGCGACAGCTGTTGAGATCATGCTTCAGGCGTCTGACCTAGGCCGCCGTGATCAAAGAGTGCCCTGTGCTCCGTTGCCCGGACAGGGAACTGGGCCGCGATACAAAGAGTGGCAACCACGGCCGAAAGGAGGAGGCAGACCCCGGAATCCGGGAGGATTCCGGCCACGGGTGGTGGTGTGTTGGACATGTGGCGTGACTGGTCATATCTCACGGGAGTGTGCGAACAATGGCCCGGCTAACTCAGTCGGAAAAAAAAATGAGACTGATTAAAATAAGGATAGAGATGATGATACATAGATAAGGTTTGATTAGGTGTGCGAGTTACTAAAATGGTTTGGAAGACTAACCAGGGTAAGTTGGGGCTATAGAGGGATGACGTAACTGAATATTGCATGAGCTAATCAAACTAACAAAATTAATGGTTTTAGACAGGAACAATGGAACATTTAATGTTAGACAGAGTTGGAAACAAAGGACTATTTAATTTTGTTGCAGGGGTATTTATGCCTCTAGATGATAGTTAATTCTGTTGGATGAGTGTGTAGCATTTAAGCACTCACAATTTTTTTGTGTATTTACAATTTTCTTTGTTTTTGTTTGACTATATTTTTTAGGAACTGGCTGGCTGGGAGGGATCTCTCGCTGGTCAGGGATAGCAGGTGGTGGTGACACAGCGAGACTGGTAGGAAGTCTGATATAATGAGCTGGAAACTGAGAAATGGACGGGAGCTGGTTCATGGTTTGTTTTCCGCTCATTAAGAGTCCAGATGTAGAATCTGGGGAGTTGTGTCACATGTTGGGTTATGTTAAGTGTTGAGGAAACATATTTCTCTGTCTATAGAAAGCTCTGTAGGTTTCTGGTCGCAAATTGGCCAGATAGTGTTCATGTAGGGTGCAGACATGTGAATTTGATGATTGACTTATGGGAGGCTCTGCACCGGCTTGTTGAAAGCTGGCGGAGTGTGTGTGATGAGTGTTTAAAGAGACTGTGGTTTGTTGACCATGCACATAGGGGCTGTTGGTGATTGGCCTCGTCTAGAGCTGGCTGTCCGGACCGAGGAGCTGTCGGGAAACAAGGTATTGATAGTGAAATAATGAATATTCCACTTTTAAGGGTGTGGATAGTTGTGTTGAGCTTGAGATATTTGATCCAGTAAAACAGTACAGCACAAATAAGAAATGAGACAAAGGTGATTTGATTGGATGCTAACGTAAGAAGCTGTAAAATACATAGATAAATGATTTGGAGAATTATGTATTGTCGAAATGCGGAACAGTAAGAGAATGTATCTGCGAAAATAAATGTTTCCAATCTATTATGCGTTTTGTAAATAATAATAAGAAAACGGTCAAAAACGAGTTAAAAATAAGCTGGTAATGATCTGTCAACACACAGGACTGATTTGGTTGAACGCTCTCCCTTTAGTACGGTTTACTTGTCGTTCGTGCGAACTTCGCGGTCTGCGTTTGACACCGCACGAAATGATGCTAGGTCGCTGCATGGTAGTACCAGGTTTGCGCGCGACAGGCAAAGGTCCGAGTTTGGACATCCTGGACAACGACATGCGTGAGTACGTAAAATACATGTCAAAGATACACAAAAGTATTCTGGTTCATGTCTCCAGTAGACAGGAGCATGAAACCGGGGATGAGGTGAATAGGCAGACTACACCTCAAATCATACCAGGCGACTACGTTTATGTCAAAGTATTTAGACGCAAGTGGTTTGGCGCGAGACGGGAAGGGCCATACAAAGTCGTTCGAGCCACCGAGAGGGCTTTACAAGTTGAAGGATCGCCTATGTGGTTTCACGTTACTCATTGTGTAAAAGCAACCAATACGGACCAAGAATGGGAACCTGAACCACAAGACCTTGACGGTAAAACCGGGGCGTCGCAACCATTACACGAAGGCGAAGTGAAGGCGGCGCTAACCCCAAACGATGGGGAAGACCCGGATGATTATGGCGAGCCAGACCGAGGGGGCCACGATTGGCCACCAGTAGAAGATGAAGGTTTTTTACAGGAACCAGACAGAGGAGAGGATTATGAATTGGAACATAATAACTTCTCCTCTGTGGACATGGAGAAGGTACCAGAAGAGCCAGAGGAACCAGTGCTTAGCACAAGCCCGGAACAAGATACTCGACCACAACGAGTCATCAAGAAGCCTAAACGATATACATAGGCAAAGGAAGGGATAGTGTAACTGATAGGCCTTGGAGAGGGCGTGTACATATTAATTTTTGATTTTTGATTTTTCATTAGCTAAGCTCTCTCCGTTTTTAGAAATGTTTAGATAGTAAATGCAATGTAAGGTCTTTTCTTTCAGAGTGAATTGCACAAAACAGACACATTTGGATAAAAAACACATAAAGTATAGTCTAAAACCTGGTAATTGGTACGATCATCTTTTTGTATAAAGGGACGGACCTAGACGGAAGTGAAATTGATATAACTGATAACATTGTATATAACCTGCAAAATGAGTGGAAATTGTTAAACGGTGTGCGTGAATAGAGAACTGTGTAAATAAAAGATGGGTCCATAGTCGGTCAGTGGGGGAGGAGTAATGTGGGTGTTGAAAGCAAATGATACTAACAGATATGGAAAATGAGTCAAAGCGTCTGGAAAGGTTTGGCTCTGAGGGTAATTAGGTTAAACAGTAAGGTTAAGGTAATTATAAACAGTTTGTTTGAGGAATTACTAACATGTATCTTGGGGATTATCAATCCCCAAACCGGGGAAACTGTAGTAGAATTCCAGCCAAACTGGTGTGTATTGTACTGTATATCATGAAGCACAGAATGGCGAAAACACAGGTAAAATACATACACTTTTCTCCCCCCCCCCGCTCCTAAAGTACAAGAAACGAGACACCTCTGACTTAGTAATGCGGCTGTTGGTTCAGGCTTCCTCAAATCTCTGTGGAGGGGGGTGTTTCTGTATGCTGTATACAGTATTCAAATAATAATGACACGGACGCGGTGTGTTGTTAAGTCATGTAATAATAAACTGGCGTAACATCTTCCCGAGCACGGGTGTAAACATCACAGGCCTCACTAGAGGATTGCCGATGGCATCGATCAACCTAGGTCTGTAACATCCTCCTTTTCCAAGTGAACTAACACATTTGAACAAGTGCTAAACTGTATGGTAACAACACAGGTTGGCCATTTCGTGCGAATTGTGCTTTACATCGCTTGATGATTGTCTCTGCGGCCATGTCGGGGAGGAGCTCAATCTCCCAAAAATCTGAATAGTGATCGACTATGAGAAGGTAATCCTTCTGCCTGTGGCTGAACAAGTCCATACTTAAGATTTGCCACGGCCTGGTAGGTAGCTCATGTGAGAGCATTGTCTCCCTCTGCTGGTTGTGGGCATACACATTGCAGGTTGAGCAGGTGCTCACAAAGTCCTTTATTTCTGTCTGCATGTTGGGCCAATACAGAGTCTCATGAGCGTGTCGGTAGCATGCTTCTCCTCCTATGTGACTCGAATGTATGCGTGTCAGCATCTCTGGGCGCAGAGACTTTGGGATGATTACTTTCTGCCCACGGAAAATAATTCCATTCTGCACACTGATCTCGTCCCTGAAAGGCCAGTACTCTCTAGCGATGATAGGTGCTTCTTCCTTTACATCTGGCCAGCCGACTAGAACTGTGTTCTTCAGTGCCTGCAGACACTCATCTCGGTCGGTGTGCTGCCTGATTTGCTCCAGACGCTGGCTACTCACATTCAAGTAGTCTGCCTGATTCACACACTGCACATCCTCTTGTTCCTGCTGCAGAGAACAGATGGCGTGTCGCTGGTATATTGTTCCTCTGCCAGCGCAATCTGCTGTAGCCCTGCTGAGTGTGTCACTGATGAACATTTCCGGGCCTGGTTTGTAGATGACCCTCAGGTCGTAGCTCTGCAGAGTCATGAGCATACTCTGAAGTCTCTTGGGTGCATTTAGGAGCGGCTTGCTGAAGATGGAAATCAGAGGCTTATGGTCTGTTTCTGCTGTGATTGGGTCGCGGCCGTATAGGTAATGATGGAACCTCTGGCAGGCGAAAACAATGCTGAGACACTCTTTTTCAATCTGCGCATAGTTCTTTTCCGTGGGGGTCAGAGCCCTCGAGGCAAATGCGACTGGCTGGCCTTCCTGCATGAGGCAGCACCCGAGACCGCTCTGACTGGCATCGCTCTGGACTGTGATTGGCTTAGTCACATCATAGTAGCGCAGGACGGGCATGGTCGTAGCCAGTGACTTGAGCTCACGAACCGCTGTCTCATGTTTAGGCAGCCAGTGCCAGGGCGTGTCCTTGTCCAGCAGGCGTCGCAGCGGCTCGCAGACACTTGATAGATGCGGCATGAACTTGGCCAAGTAGTTGGCAAAACCAATGAGACGCTGTACACCTTTGGCGTCCGTCGGGTTGGGCATGTCGCTGATGGCTCTCACCTTCTCCGGGTCAGGCTTTAGCCCTGCAGATGAGAGGATATGGCCATGAAACTGCACCTCGGCCACCTTGAACTGCAGCTTCTTCACGCCTAGACGCAGTTTGACCTCGCGGCAGCGCTCCATCAACGCCACAAGCTTGGCGTCGTGGTCACTCTCAGCCTCCTTGTCTGTGTCCCCGCAGCCCACGACCAGGATGTCATCTGCGATGGGCTCGATGCCTTTCAGACCGGCCAGGAGTTCATGCTGCTTACGCTGATACACCTCGGGTGCCACGGAAACTCCGAATGGTAGCTTGAGCCACCGCTTCCTCCCCCAGGGGGTCCAGAACGTGGTCATGAGACTGCTCTCATCGTCCAATTTGCACTGCAAGAATGCATCCCGGGCATCCACTAAGGTGAAGACTCTGGCCTTCGGCAGTTTGTACAAGACGTCCTCCAAGGTAGGCATGATGTAGTGCGAACGTTTTAGAGCCTTGTTCAGAAACTTTGGATCAATACATATTCTCAGTTTCTCTGGCTTCTTCACAATCACCATGTTGCTAATCCAATCTGTAGGGTCTGTGACTGGCGCCATGTGGCCATCAGCCTCATACTTGTCCAGCTGGGCCTTGACTGCTGCTTTCATTGCGATGGGGACGTTTCGAGGGGCGCTCTGAACTGCAGGAACATTGGGATCCAAGTCAAAGTGGACCTCCCCCGGGACAGATTCTACAGGAGAGTTGAATACGTCACTGTACTTGTTGATCAGCTGTTCCTTAGTGAAGCCTCCAGGCTGTGCATGTTCCACTTTCAGCACGTCCTCTGGAATTGTGAACTGCATGAGACCTAACCGTTCACAAGTGGAGCCTGACAGAAGAGGGTGCTGGCTAGTCTTCACAATTTCAAATGAGAGTTTGTGCACTTGGCCTCTCACTGTACAGTCAGTTTCAAAAATCCCCATAGAACTCAGTGTTTCCCCAGAATACAGCTTCAGTCTCGTATCACTCGGGCAGAGTGGTGCCTCAGGAGCCAGCCTTTTTTTGTCTTGGAAACCCATTACATTACATGTGGCTCCAGAGTCCAGCTGACATTGCTGTGTCTTGTTGTGGAGTCGTAGTGTCACAAACCATTTCTTTCCTTTGGTGTGCACTGCACCGATCGACTCCTGCATGTACAAGTCCTCCTCACCACTGTTGTGCTCTGAGCATCCTGCTGTATTTTCCATACAGTTGACTTTTCCATCAGTGTATTCCTTTCTGCTTTTTTGACACACTTTAGCAAAATGATTATTTGTTCCACAAGATTTGCATTGTTTCCCAAATGCAGGGCAATGTTCTTTGCCCCTTGAATGCGAATTGCCACAGTATTTGCAAGGATTACCTGTGTCTCCGAATCTGGGTGGATTGCTCTGCTTCCATTGGTTGTGTCTGGAATGTTTGGCAACAGCGTGCACGGCTTCTGTGTGGAGACTTGATGACGCAATCTCCATCACTCTCATTCGCATGTCAGTTTGTTCCGTTGCGCGGCACATCTCGATAGCAGAGATCAACGTAAGTCCCTTTTCCCTCAACAACCTGCGCCTGATGCTCTCGTTGGCAACACCAAGGACTATCTTGTCACGGATCATTTCGTCTTTCAACTGTCCATATTCGCATGTCGCTGCCCTTTCTCTCAGCCTCGTCACAAACGTATCAATCGATTCTCCTTCTTCCTGTTTGCAACTCCCGAAAACGTACCTCTCATAGATAGTGTTCTTGGCTGGCTTGAAATACTTCTCCAATTCGTCCAGTATGACGGCGGGATCCCCTTGACCGTCTACAGAGAGGTTCAGGTTATGCCGGTAAATGTGTCGGCATTCACTTCCCATCGCGCTCCGTAGGGTTGCAGCTTGTATTCTTTTGTCCTTATCCAATATGCCCGTGACGAGTACATAGTCTTCATATTCGGACCGAAAAATCTCCCAATTGACGCTCCAATCGCCCGTGAAGCTCATCGGAGACGGTGGTGGAAAATTAACGTTAGCCGCCATGCTAGCTGCCGCTGGTGAGCTCCTGGGTAACGTTACTCTCCCACTTTCGTCCTGGCTCTCTCGTTCAGTAGATGAACCGCTGCTGGAGTCCGAATCCGACATAAACTAGTCTTCAACAAATAAAATACTAGTTCCAGCTTCTGACACCATGTTTCTGTATGCTGTATACAGTATTCAAATAATAATGACACGGACGCGGTGTGTTGTTAAGTCATGTAATAATAAACTGGCGTAACATCTTCCCGAGCACGGGTGTAAACATCACAGGCCTCACTAGAGGATTGCCGATGGCATCGATCAACCTAGGTCTGTAACAGGGGGTTGAAACAAGCAGACGCTTATTGAGTAAGAGATAGTGTCTCGTTTGATCCTTCCTGGGAAAGTCAATAACATGGGTGATTTTACAACCCAGGGCCCTAGGCCATCTGGTCCAACAAAGAAACTGCCATGGGAAGATGCCAGTTTGTCTCTGCTGAAAACAAAAGAGCAGATAACCATCTAAGATCAAAAGAAAAGACCATTTGAAACCACATCGTGACGCAATTCGATGTAAAACGTCACGATAAGGAGTTAGCCAATGAGAATTGAGAGTAAGTGTCCTCCAATAGGAACACTCGAGGAGAGGTTGGAAAACGCCCGCTTGCCGTAACATTAGAGGCGGAGCCTAAATTTGATATTAGCAGACTCCGTGCTAGTAGAGGCAGAACAACAGACCCGAACAGAGACCCAGGAAGCGACAAAGAACACACACCCTTTTTCTCCACAACAGACTGAGGAAAACACGCAGCAGAGAGACGGCCGCGAAAACCTACCATCTGAAGAAGCCGAGACGAGACAAGCCCATAGATATTGAATATTTAGCCTAAAGTCTGGTGAACCTCGGCATAGTGAGGTCTTCCATCAGGTTTTATTGCAATTGTTCTTTCAAATCTTTGATTTGTATTGATTGAAATCCTTTTTATTAAACACGGATTCCTTTTCAAACTGCTCAGAACTCGATTTCTTCAACCGCCGCGCCGTGTTCTCTGAAGGTGTACGAGCAGAAAACCATCACATACATGGTTATCTGCATTTTGTAGCTAAGTAGTACTTCAAAGAGCTTTTTAAGGTTTAAACACAGCGCAGAGTACGAAGATTAAGCTAGGAAGTTACTACAGACAGAATGCATGTTTTGTCTCCGGAGTACATGTCTATCATTGGTAAGTATCTCACTGAAGACTGCCCTGGATGTTCATCTCCCTTATGAATAATGTGCATCATCCCCTGCCAACCAGGTGCAGGCTGTTTGAAATTGAACGATAACTCCCAAAGCAGATCAACCATCTTGTTACATTCTGCGAGTCTTGGAAGTTCTTTAAATGTGGTGTCTCTGCAAAAGTGTTTGGCAAAGTGATAATCTATTATCACAACTTTTGACCTCTGCACAAGATTCAGTTAATTAATTCTGAACCTCGGAATCCTTTGGTCTGTCTTCTGTCCTGGTGTCAAGGCAGCTATCATGCCCATCCCATGAAATGTCCCTTTCCCATCAATTGTTAGAATATTATGATCTACATTGTCTGCAGCAAATAAGACGGTCGTGTTCAACACATCAATATCCTTACCAAGCATGTTTGGTGCAGTACAATTTGCAGCATTAATTTCAAACCTCTGCAGTTCAGAATAGGAAGAGCAGAATCCCATCTTATTCAGTATCTACAATGAACCGAGACCGGTTTAAGTGGTGCATTTGCACTGCTAGGCCAATTTGCAAAGGGGCAAGGACAGCTTGTGGTCGGACTGCCTGTATGATTGCGTGGCCAATACTAGCAATTTTCTGCTCTGTCTCTTTACCGACAAACAAAGCTTTTAACACAATGTGGAGTGATTGTGGAATATAATCAAGGGCATTCTGTAGTTTTAGTGTCTCTGTAGTCGGGTACTCATTAACAGGTGGAACATTAGTCATTATGTCACGTTTTATGAGTTTTGCAGCTGTTTCAAGTAAGTGTCTCTTCTCAGACTCTTCATCACTGTTTTGTTTTGTGTTGTTATAGTAGGATCTGAGTATGTCTGATGTTTTCTCTCTTATTGTAACAATACAATCCAAGCCATCTCCTTCTGCAATAAATATGCTATTTGCATATCGTTACATCAGCAATGTTTTTAGGTATTGATTACTATATGGGATGGAATATATTTTTATATATATATATAGTTATATATTTTTTTCTATTGAGATATATAGCCATTTTAAGCTTGGTCTGCCGCCATTTTGGACGCCATCTTGAAAATTAAGCCTTTCTGGAAGGTGTATTTTCCTAGATTTTTAGTATGTTAGTGAACATGCCCAGAGGTACCAGAATCAGTTGAGAAATCCTTTGCACCATATTCTCAATTTGAGATATAGCCATTTTAATATCTCCACCACCATCTGGGTCGCCATCTTGGAAATGGCGGCTTTCGGGGGGGGTCGATTTTGGTCGACTTTTAGTATGTTATTTAGCACGCCCAATACTATCGGAATCCATCGAAAAACCTTTTGTATCAATTTTTTTTGGGTTAAGTGCTTTTTTTTCATAGATTGACTCGCCTAGAGGGTGTTGACGAAAAGGATTGTTTTAAGAAGTTGTTTTAAAAGTTCAAAAATGTGGGTTTTCCTGTGCAGGCTACTGAGGCTTAAAGGGATAGTTCAGATTTATTTTTATATAGAAATACTTGTCAGTAGTGTAATTAATGCATAGCCATTAGCTGACTTACCAATGCCTGTGGTCCTAGATCTGGCAGCTTCAGACAGGCAGCACATGCGGTACTGGCACAAAAAGGTGATGGCTTGGAGCTATTTTGTTTCTAGAAGAAGCCAGTGTATTACTACACACTGGGGCTAGCTAGTACCAAGATATCGCATTGGTCTGAGAGAAGAATCAAGCATAGAAGATACACAAGGATTGTTGTATTGGTGTGGATGGTTAGAACCTTTCTTTGCATATTGTAGTATGGATTAAAACTTTTTTTTTTTTTTAACCGGACCCCATCTGCTCGCTTGGAACATGGCCAGAACTTGGTCCATTGGGTCTCTGTACGTCAGCTAATGGTTACACATGGATTACACTATATTTCATATGACAGGTTTTAAACATAGGGCAATTTTTAAGGTGTGGTAATGACAGTGGATTATTTCCATTGTGGATCCGGCCCTCTCTCTCACATCCTGCAGCTGAAACACTCATCCACGCCTTCATTTCCTCCCGTCTTAACTACTACTCAGTACTCACTTACTCCTCCTCTACAGTATCAGCTCCATCAACAGGCTCCAAATGGTCCAGCATGCATCCGTCTGACTCTTAATTAACCCACACCAAGTCCTGGCAATGCATCACCCCACTCCTCAAATACCTCCACTCGCTCCCTGTATCTCACAGGATCAATTACAAAATCCTAGTCCTCACCTACAAAGCCCTTCATCAACTGCCCCCACACCCCCACAACCTTCTGGTTCCTCAGATTTCCCGTAGCCTGTCTTCTCTCCACCCCCAAGTCCAACCACCACAATTCACGCTCTGGAACTCACTAGATATTCGGGTTTCATTCCTATAATTCTATGGTCCACACACACACTTTTGTTTATGTGAAATATGGGGGCATTACATACAGTAGATAGACTGTCTTGCATGCATTCAGTTCTAACTGTCCTTACCAAGGACAGTTCACACCCTGGCTTCCACCTGTTCGACCTGTTGCCATCGGGCAGGCGTTACAGGTGCATCAGAGCCAGAACAAACCGACTCAGTTTCTTCCCCAGAGCCATCACCACCTTGAACTCTAATATGCACCAATAACTCACCCCTCCTCCCACACTGTGCAACATCCTACCCCTCAAGTGCAATCCACAGTGCAATACCCACCCACTAACGCCTGACACTGTGATTGCTATTTTGTATATTGTTATTTTGTATATTGTACAGTATTGTAACATTGTTTTATTGTATATAGTTATGTTTCTCTTTTATAACCTTTTTATATTTTATATTTGCTTCCACTACTGCACCTTAAGTTGAGACCAAAATCTTGTTGTATGCAAATATGATGACAATAAAGTACAATCTATCTATCTAATCTAACTAACCCTAACCATAAACTAACCCTAACCATCACAGCACAATAGCTCGTCTAACAAAACCCGGTGGTTATGAAATGTGCACAAAATACTCAAACTTTCCTGTAAACATGTTGTGACCTGTGTATTTACCACGGGGAGAAATAAAAAAAATTAAAATGGGGAAAGTTTTGGAGTTGTATTTGGAGTGTATTTTGTGACTGTTGGGAACTAGGCTACACTGGCACACCTACTTCCAGTGAATGACGCTAAGCTAGGCTAAGGGTGCGGCTGTTCTCTAAGCATAATGCATGCACAGAGAAGAAAATGGTATGTATCTGCTTGTCTAACTCCAGGGTAGATGGCAGCTAATTTCCCAAAAAGTTGGCGTGTTCCTTTAAGTTTGAGGCATCCCTCCAGGCTTTTGTGTCTCTCATGTCTGTCTTGTTGGCCCTTGTAAACGTCCATTATCAGAATTTAAAAAAAAAATACTATAAGAAACTACTAGGCGTGTCCATCCCACCCAGCACACACATTCTCCGGCTAGCCCCTTTCGTGACAGTCACAGTCACGAAAGGGGCTAACATTCTCCATGCCTTCTGGACAAGTGGGCGTGTCCATCCCAATGATCCCACCCAGCACACACATTCTCCATGCCTTCTGGACAAGTGGGCGTGTCCACGCCAGCATCCCACCCAGCACACACATTATCCACGCCTTCTGAACGTCATTCTTCACAAGTTGCCAACTTGCCACGAACACACGCATACATGATGCTAAAGTTAAACTTTTTACGGGGCCTATTCGGCTTTTTACTATGTTGTATCTTCTTTGTTATAGCGACTTCAGATGAAGGAGATGGTGAAGTCAAGATTGAAGTTGTATTCAAGCCTATAGGATGCGAGAAAAAGAGCAAACGCGGAGATCTGATGAACGTGCATTACGATGGGTTTCTTGAAAAAGATGGGACTCAGTTCTACTGCAGGTAAGCCCGTTAGCCTAGAGAATGATGTGTACTGTGGTGGAATAGGCTTTAATCAGAGAATTATCTATTGACAATAAAACACTAGTAATATGCAGACACATGGATATAGAAACCCTTAATGAAATGGGTGCGTTGCTGATTTCAAAGCTGAAAGCTGGTTGCACTGTGTTTTAGTAGTAATTTCCTCTACGAATGGAATGTAACACATTTCATTCACAAGTTTTGTGTGAATGTATATGACAATATGAGAACGTATTGGAATGAATGAATGAATTAACTTTATTTAACAGATTGCAGAATGGGTACAATACAGTAAGGCTCAATACATACAATTGTTTGATTGATTGAAAACTTTATTAACCGATTGCAGAATGGGTACAATACAGTACAGCTCAATACACACAATTGTTAAGGGCATGCAGACCAGAGAAAGACGTTTGTCTTGTTTACATCAGGGTCCCCATGATCAGGGGTGTAGCTGTAGATTCTGGGCCCCATGAAAGAATGTATTTGTAGGCCCCCAGCCAATGCGAGCACACGTAAGCTTGCGAGAAAATTTATTTTTGGCCATTTATTTATTGATAACGCATAATATGGTTTTTAATATGGGGGAATAAATAAACAACATAAACGCAAAAGCGTGCTCACACTGATGAAAAACAAACAGGTTGATGTGGCGCTTTGGGTGCCGGGAACCGTGTTTAGACGTCATTGCGGGCCATGCTCAAGTTGCCGAAGACGCTTTACAGCGTCTTTAATATCAATATTTCAAAAATCTGCGATCGGATTCATATGTCCCCTCCGCTGGCCTGAGATCCACCAGCAGGACCCACTGAGCTCTCTGGCGGTTCAGGAGCGCCATCTGGTGGCCGATCGGCGCAACTGCTTAACAGGATGTGCCATAGAGGTTGTGCTGGACTCCGTATTACTTCCGGGCACTCGCTATAGCTCCCGGGACTCTGGCTCGTCACGCTACACAGTGATCGATTGCCAATAACTCGATAAACAACATGATTTGGACGTATATACCATTATACAAGCTGGAGATGGACCGGGTAAATCGACATCCCATAATGATAGAATTTCTACTCTACGATGATCGCCCAACGGCGCGCAGAGACTGGGGTGAGTTTGAGCGTGTAACGTTACCGTCTTCGATACTAACTGCTATTATCAACATTTGACCCACATTAGATGATTGGTATAACGCTGCCCACGGAATTATAAACGCCCCCTCGCCCATCCGGTCAACATCAGATGACGTGTAGTAACTTCTAGAAGTACGTCTAGTTGGAATTTTTTATATCGCGCTGATTGCCATCAAACTGTATTTCATCATCAATATAATGCATTTGGGGCTATATATCACGTTCTGGAGAAAGCTGCAGAAAGAGATGAAAACATACTTATACATTAGACCATACTTTACTATGAATATGTGAATGAAAAAGTTTAACGTTGCTACACAATGAACAATACATATAGGACTTTGAATGGGCCCTAATAATGGCAATGTAGCAATATAATTTAAAAAGTTATAGCCCTGCAAAGAAGGGGACTTTCTCCATAGACAAATAGAGCTGGCAATCTATGGTATATCATGAATTTAACCTTAGGCAGCCAAAGTGTTAAGCGAAACGCACCTTTTAGTGGAAGACAAAGTAATGCTAGCGGACAACATATATCATAACATTAGCCACTCTTCCTTTGGAACGAGATCCTGTGGAGTTGCTATAGTCGCAAAACGGAAGTTGAATATTGAATTGCAGGACGTATGGTCTGATACAGATGGTCGGATAACCATAGCTAAAATTGTATACAGTAACAGGAAAATAGCGTTGGTAGCGGCATATGCCCCAAATCTTTACAAGGCTAACTTCTACGCTACACTTACCAGAACAATGTTAAACTTTCCTGAATACTCATTTATAATTGGCGCGGATTTTAATGCCATTTGGGATCCCGGGATGGATAAATCTTATCCCACCATTTCCAATGATCAGAAAAATTCATCTAATGCACTAAAGGATTGGTCTAAGAATACAGGTGTAAATGACCTATGGTGATCACTCAACCCAACGGCCCGAAAGTACTCTTGTCGATCTGCAAGACACAATACATTCTCCAGAATAGATTATGTTCAGATCACTGCTATTTACTCCTAAAAGGATAATTTGGTATACTGTCATCCCGAGCCCCAAGATGGCGATTTAACTTGATATTGCTGAAAAACAATGAATTCAATACACAATTCAAAGAAGCTCTTGTTGAATTCCTGCTGGAGAATGCGCAATCGGTACAGGACCCCAGAATATTATGGATGTCGGTAAAGGGATTTATCAAGGATTTCACCAGGGTCTTTTCTTCCAAAATACGCAAGAATCGTTGTTCAAAACTGGCAGAGCTGGAAACGCTTTACTCTACGTTATTTTCCTCTTTACAATACAACTACTCTGTTCGATTGGAATCTCAAATTAATGTGTTAAAAAAGAGATTAACGCCATTTTAAAACAACAATCTGAAGTTCAAATACGTAGCACAAGACAACAGTATTACTTTCATGATTCTAAACCAAGTCACCTACTAGCTATGCAGATACGAGCCAATGCAAAATTTGCAGATATCCCTACTATTAAGGCCCAGCAGGGACTTGTTACAGACCCTAAAAAAATTAACGAGACATTCAAAAAGTTTTACTCCAACTTGTACAAATCAGAAATGGCCTTCGATCAAAACAAAATGGACATATATCTTAATCAAATTAACCTTCCTAAACTATCAGAGGATGACGCTAAACAGTTAGAAACACCCATCACACTAGATGAACTTAGGGAGGCTATATCTGAAATGCAAAGTGGTAAGGCTCCTTGAAGGGACGGTATCCCACCAGAAATGTACCTCTCATGCTGGGATGTAATTGGACCCCTATTACTTAATATGATTTTATACTCGATCAAGGAGGGGAATTTCCATTAGATCGACAATATTGCACTCATAACAGTCCTCCTTAAAAAAGACAAAGACCCCACCGATTGCGGTAGTTATAGACCCTTGAGCCTCCTCAAGCTGTATTCCAAGGTATTAGCCATCAGACTTCAAAAGCATATGACGTCTTTAGTTCATCCTGATCAGACTGGCTTCATAAGAGGCCGCTTGATCACGGATAATATAAGACGGTTATTACATGTGCTAGATGCCAGCAAGGATGACACCCCACCTATAGCGATGCTGTCCCTGGATGCGATGAAAGCCTTTGATAGGTTGGAATGGTCTTATTTATGGGCAGTACTAGAAAGGATGGGGTTAGGAAAAGGATTCATTGATATGATAAAAGTATTATACAAAGACCCATCCGTAGGGATGCCCCGATCGATCGGCCACCGATCGTTATCGGCCGATAATCAGTATAAATATGCGATCGGGGAATTCCGATGATTAGTCATAGGGCTGGGCGATATGGAAAAAAATCATATCGCGATAACGATATGATAATTTTATTTTATTTCTCGATATCGATAATTATCGAATTGTTATAAGTATAAAATTTTTTTTTTAAAACTGCCCTGTTGCAGGTAAAAAAAAAAAAAAAAAAAAAAAACGATTTTTCGATTTTTTTTAATTTCGATATTCGATATCGATTATTAAAATATATCGCGATATTTATCGTTATCGTTATATCGCCCAGCCCTAATTAGTCATATTCGCCGATCGCGGAAACTGATCAAGTGGATATCTCACTCGCTTGTCTCAGACGCACAGGACCTGCAAACTGCTCCTCCTCCCTAGCCCCGCCCGTACCCGTGTAGAGTTTGTAAACACAGAGGAGGCGGACCTCCTCTGCTGAGTCTAGATAGTGCATTCGACCTGAGCTAACGTTAGCTACCTAGCTATCGTTACTGTTTAAACAAAATTACCCAGTCAACTATTCACTTTTAGTAGGCATTGTCTAACGGTATTTAGCCGGCTAGCTACTGATAGCTCCGGATATCAACAAATGCCCCAGGAAGTCTAGTAGTCCATGTTGATATCTCCGTTAGCTTGCGTTAGCTGACGTTAGTTCACAGTTTAAAACGAAATGTCCGATTGAACTAAATAGTTGTCTTAACGCCATCTAGCCGGCTAGCAGTAGCTACAGATAGCTCCTGATATCAATGTCTTATAACATTGATTTAATGCGTATTCGAGCTGAGGGCTTGCTGAATGTGAAATGACCAAAGCATAACGTTACCAATAGGGTCCCGCTGCAGCGCCGGAGAATCCTTTTTGGAGCTGGAGGCTACTAGAGTACACACAGACAGTGGAGCTGTTTGCAGATAGCGAGCATTTTGACTTGTTGCGTGGTGGCGATGTCTCGCAGATAATACAAGTACAAGTCTAATTATATAATATAATTGGCTCACGACGATCGGTGATCGGTATCGGTGGCAAAAAACTTGATCGGGGCATCCCTACCCATCGGCCATGATTACAACAGGTATAATCACCTCAGAAATCTTTCCGGTATCGCGCTCTTCCAGACAGGGTTGCCCTCTTAGTCCCGGACTATTCGCTTTTAATTAAGGGCACACAACATGATATTAGTTTATATGCGGACGACAGGGTTAGAAATTAACATTTTTTTTCAAGGGCTTTTTTTGCCCCCCTTAATTGATTTTCGGGTGCTTTTTTTGTATTTCGGGGGCACTGAATTTTTATGATAAACGGTAGGGGTGGGACGGTTCACAAAATGGACGGTTTGGTTCGTATCACGATTTTGGGGTCACGGTTTTCAGTTCGATATACGTAAATTTTTATTAAAAAAAATGTAACACTCAAATCTAAACATGCTTCTCATTTATTAAAAATAAAATAAAAGGTTTAGTGTTTACAGCCTTAAATAATGTTTGGCACACAAAGACCGAACTGACTGAAAAATATAGGCTACATTTGTCAAAGTATTAACTTAGTGCAAACAAACAATAATGCTCAGCCAGCACTAGACTTTCCTTTCTTTAATTAATATAAACACACAAAAACAATGTCAACCATGTTTAAATTCCCTGATTGTCAATTCTTAATGGAAAGATTCGTTTTCTGCTTGAAATTATTATGTTTCTGTCTACATTTATTTAGACTAACATTATTTAAATATTGAGTGCAACTGTGGTGGATTACGTAATTCGGTGAGTTGGAACTATCTATGGGTTGGCGCCGGGTCCCCACGGACATTTTAGCGTGTGGCTGGCACCTAGAGCTCCGGTCACGTTAGGAGCAGTTCTCAACAAGCAGCGCGAAAGCGATAATAGTCCCGGTTGGAGTTAGTAAAACACAGTTGTATGTTAGCCTTCTTGGATGTTAAATAAACGCCTATCATTGTCTTTAAACACCCCGCCTCTCAGACTCTCATTTCCTCCTCTGCTACAGTAGCTAGTAGCTACGGTGTTAGCTGTTGTTGTGAAGGGCTAGCTAGCTAACAGCTACAAACATTGTACAAACTGCTAACGCTATGGCAAGATGTGTGTAGGCCTATGTAATGTTAATGGCTATGTTTTTAAAGTCGTAATGAAGATTGATTTATATTGTGCGTGCCATTTTTACACAAACTGACTAGCACCTGGCTGGCTGCAGTGCTGCTGCTGCTGCCTGCATCCAGTGCAGAACACCGGCTCCGCCAAATGCATTTTTTTATTTGCGCGTCATCTGAACGTACGATACACAGACGCTCCATTACCGGATAAATATATATAATTAGTAAACTGTCGGGGGCATTAAGTGCCCCCCTTAACTGATTTTCGAGGGCATTTTGTCCATTTTCAAGGGCATTATGCCCCAAGCCCCCGTTAATTTCGAACCCTGGCGGACGATGTAATATTGTTCATGCAAAACCCTACCACCTCAATGCCTCATCTTCTCAAGTTGATTGATGACTTTGGCAATCTATCGGGATTTAGGATAAATTGGCCAAAGTCGGCCTTCCTACCACTTAATGCCCCTGCAAAGAATATACTCCTTCCAGAAAAAATACCACTTCAGATGTTTAGGAGTTGAGGTATTCCCTACTATAAGCCAAACGGTGAAGTACAATTACACAAAATTCCAAGATAAGATCAAATACAACTTTGACAGGTGGTCCAAACTTAAAAACTCAGTACAGGCCCGAGTATCAATAGTTAAGATGGATGTTTTACCTAGAATCAACTTCATTAGCGCAATGTTACCGTTACCCCCTCCTGATGGTTACTGGAAAAAATTACACTCCACCGCATATACATTTATTTGAAATAACAAACCTCCATGAATAAAAAGATCCACCGCACAGAGAAACAAAGCCGACGGAGGTTTAGCATTTCCAGACTTTTACCACTATTTTAAAGCGTACTCTTTAAGACCACTGACAACCTGGTTTGACTCCCAAGCATCTGTATCCTGGAGAAACTTAGAAGAAAATATAGTAGCACCACATAGACTGCAGGACATAGTATACACCATATTATCAATTAAGCAATGCGAATTGAAATTTGGCCCCCTTATTACACATGTGATCCGGATATGGCGTGAAACACAAAATAAATATTCTAACCAACATAAATGGCATAGCCATACTCCCCTATTCAATAACAATGCACTCCTTATTGGAAAACAGATACCCCAAATGGGAAAAACAGGGCATACATACATTGGGAGATGTTTTCAACAAACAGGGTTTTTGTAGCTATCATGATATACATAACAAATTTAACCTCACCAGTTCCACATATTATTTTTACGCACAGTTATTGGAATGTTTGAAGGCTCATGGAGTCCCATTAAGGATACCAATTGAGCACCACAGATATCACAAATTCTTCTATGAAAGAGAGACATCGAGAGGCTTCGTATCTGATTTTTATCATCACTTACTAACGTCTTCGTATGGAATCCTTCCCCTAGACTCAGTCTGGAGGAGGGATATACCAGACTTGGAAATAGATTTTGATTGGCAAGAAGTCTGGGCAAACGTTCGAATTGTGTCACGCAACCCGGACCATCAACAAATTCATTACAAAGTATTACGTCGTCCGCATATAAACTAATTTTATGTTGTGTGCCCTTGATTGCGATTGGTTCTATGGATTGGGATTGTCTTATATATTGTGCTAAAGGCTCTAATGATAAATCGAATAATCCGGGACTAAGAGGGCAACCCTGTCTAGTAGTGTTGTCAAAAATATCGAAGTATCGATACATATCGATACTGAATATTTAAAACGGCTTCAATACTCATTTCCCGAAGTACCGATACTTTCTGCACTATCGGTACCAGCTGGCTTGCTCCCGCAAGTTGTTGACAGACAGACGCGCTGCCAGAGCCTTGCCCTTCCGCCTCCTCCTCCTCCTCCTCCTCCTCCTCGCTCAGAGCAACAGACACAAGCTGCTGCAGCCTCCTCGTTGGAAACGGGGTAGTTGTGTCGAGTTCATGCGTGTACTGGTGTAGTGGGC
This sequence comes from Notolepis coatsorum, assembly GCF_963971535.1. Taxonomy (NCBI): domain Eukaryota; kingdom Metazoa; phylum Chordata; class Actinopteri; order Aulopiformes; family Paralepididae; genus Notolepis; species Notolepis coatsorum. The sequence goes on from NC_140167.1 coordinate 147,582,577, forward strand.
TCGGCTTGACGTTACTCCGTTTCCATGAAGTAATAGGTGGCCAGCTAGCTAGCATTAAGCTAACGGAGGAACGACAGCTAACGTTAGCTAATAATAGCGTTGTTTACAAACTGAAGACAGGGCTGCGCTGCCCGGCTGTGAGGGGGAGGAGGAAGAGAGAGAGAGAGAGAGAGAGAGAGAGAGAGAGAGAGAGATTTCTCCGGAGCTATGCTCGGAGCATTTATTAACGCAATATTGTTGAAAATGTAACGTTAATAAATGCTCCGAGCATAGCTCCGGAGAAATCTCTCTCTCTCTCTCTCTCTCTCTCTCTCTCTCTCTCTCTCTCTCTCTCTCTCTCTCTCTGGTCATAACTAGAAAGGTGCGCTCAGTAGACCTAAAATCTCCAGCAGCCATTCTCTCTTTCTCTCTCTCTCTCTGATCTAAAGATAAACAAAAGGTTTTAAAAGTGTATTTATCTTCTCGTATAGTACCAGAGAGAAGCTGAGGAGAATCAACCAGCAACAAAAGCAAAATATGTTAAAAAATAAATAAAAAAAAATATTATAATAAAAAAAAAAATATTATACATTTTTTTTTTGGTATTGAAAGTATCGAAAGTATCGATACTTTTCAAGGTATCGTATCGAAGTCGAAATTCCAGTATCGTGACAACACTACTGTCTAGAAGGGCGTGATACCGGAAAGATTTCGGAGGTGATTATACCTGTTGTAATCATGGCCGATGGGTCTTTGTATAATACTTTAATCATATCAATGAATCCTTTTCCTAACCCCATCCTTTCTAATACTGCCCATAGATAAGACCATTCCAACCTATCAAAAGCTTTCATCGCATCCAGGGACAGCATCGCCTTAAGTGTGGTGTCATCCTTGCTGGCATCTAGTACGTGTAGTAATCGTCTTATATTATCCGTGATCAAGCGGTCTCTTATGAAGCCAGTCTGATCCGGATGAACTAAAGACGTCATATGCTTTTGAAGTCTGATGGCTAATACCTTAGACCAGGGGTCGGCAACCCTAGGCACGCGTGCCTGCTTAGGCACGCGGGACCATTTCCATAGGCACGCGGGGGGGGGCAGCATTAAAAAAAATATATATATATTATTATTATTATTATTATTTTTTTTTTTTTTTACTTCGCTTTGAAATATTATAGTGAAATGTTTTGCACTGTTGTCGCATATCTCTTGTTGAAATCCTCCCACAGGTTCTTTTTTGTAAGTCGACTGTTCTGCACACCCCTATATTATGACAGCAATCAGCTGTTCCCATGTGCTCCGCTGTAGCCGGCCTGCCGCCGGCCTCCCCTTCACTCGCGCCAGGTAACGCACAGTGAGGTTGCATTCTGTGCAGTGTCATGATGGCAACCCCGCTAAGAAATCAAAGCAAATTCGGACATTCCAGCCCTCGTGGACAGACGATTACGGGTTTGTGGACCTTCAGAAGGACCGTGCTATGTGTTCTTTCTGTTTGGAAAATGTAGTTTGCCAAACGTCATCTGTGAAACGCCATTTCGAGACTAAGCATAAAACAAGTTTCAAGGATCAGGCGGATAAGGCAGAATCTATTAAACGTGCCGTCGCCAGGTATGGGAAGCAAGCCAGCACCCTCAAAGTGTTCACGCGCGCTCAAAACCACGCAACTGAAGCAAGCTTTCGCATTGCTCATTGCATTGCAAAACGTGGAAAGCCATTCACGCAGGGGAGGAAATTAGGCCACTTTACTGGCCAAATGCTAGTATTTTTTACGTTTGGCTGGTAAAAAAAATCAGATACCCGCCAGTTGGCTGGTAAGCCAAAAAGTTAGTTTCCTCCCCTGCTGGCGAGTATACAAAAAAATTAAACATTCTGCAATCACTGCACTGGCAAACGGTGCGCGTCTTCTGAGTGTTCGCTTTAGTTGACAGTGCCACGAGAGCACTGCACAAGACCACCCGCGGACATATAATGTTTAATAAACGTTTGCGCAGTACTGGCCAACCCGCGGACATATAATAATAAAAGTCCCGCGGTACTAGGCTAGCCATCAGGAGCACTCGCAAACAGATAACGTTAAACACAGCAGAAGATGGAAAACAGACAGACTGACCAACGGGGAACTGCATCCAACCCTAGTACAACCCTCGAGTATAAGTTACTAAGGACACATTTAAATCACAGCGGTGTAATGTTAGTCTACTGGAACTGTATACAGTGGTTAGCTTCTAGTTAACGTTTTAGCTATAGCTGCTTGCTAGCTACAGTAACGTTAGCCCCGTGTGCTCAAAGCAGCCAGCTAGGTGTATCTGTTATGACTATAATGTTTCCAAAAAAGCACCGGACTACGACGTAAGGTTAGACATTTTATTTCATGCTCAAAAGCCCCTGGCTTGCACATCGCAGTCACGAAAGGGGCTAGCTCAACCAGTGCACTGTGCACAACAGCACACCAACCCAACTGACGTTACCACAACACTTGACGGTACTTCACAGCACTGTCGTAAGACCACCGTGCTGTCTTAAAGGCACAGTGTGCCTACCCAGATGCATACACAACATTGACGCGGCTTGACATACAAAGAAGTAATTATCACAATTAGCGATTTTTTTTGTCTGGTAAAAAATCTGTTTGGCTGGTAAAAAAAATCAGATACTCGCCAGTTGGCTGGTAAGCCAAAAAGTTAGTTTCCTCCCCTGCATTCACGGATGGCGAGTATATTAAGGAGGCTTTTATCTGTACCTCAGATGTTTTGTTTGAAGGCTTGCCAAATAAAGAGAAAATAAAAGCAAGGATAAAAGATATCCCAGTGTCAGCTCGAAGTGTCGAGCGACGCATCAATGAAATGTCAGAAAACATCCCGGAGTCGATTGACAACCGACCACTCCGAAGCATGTGTCCAGCTTAAAGTGACTAATTACACCCCCCAAATAACGGAGCTCAGCCAGGCAAAACAGGGCCAGGGATCTCACTGTCGCGACAGGTAGGCTGCTGTTTATTTTCCTATACATCGGTTTGCTTGTTAACTTGAACGTGCATATGCAGGGCTCTACGCATAATAGAGCATATTACGCACAATCGCGCCTATATTATTATTATGCATGCGTATGTGTAGGGCTAGGGGAGCTGTCCACTGTGTGTGGTGCTGAACCTTGCGTCATGTCTCTCTCGCTCTCTCTCTCTCTCTCTCTCTCTCTCTCTCTCTATAGCTGAGAGAGAGATCTGGTGGAGAGATTGGAGGAGGAGGAGGAGGGTGTGCTTTGTGTGTGCACTGTGTGTGTGCCATCATGTTAGCCTCAGTTAAACCTTGCGACGCCTCGTTAGATGAAGCTGTGTTCTTCTGAGGTGTCCTGTGTGCTGATCTGTGTTCTGATCTGTGTGCTGTGTCATGTGACACTACACATATTTAATTGAGACCCTTTATTTGTTTATTTCAATTTAGCTGGAAATACATTGCTACATCATTCAGTAACATTTGCAGAGCCTTATAACAAAAACATTATTAAGGTCACCATTGTGACATTGTGACATTTTATTATTCATTTTTCTATTATTTCATTGAACATTGCACATGTTAAAAGCCATTTTTTTTACTCAAAATGTGAGTACTACCAAGTCAACTTGTGTTCTTAAAACAATGACAATAAACATAGTTTTATTAGGTTGAAATAATGTGGTTGTGTACTTATTTTTCTGTTAACTTATTATGGATTGAAAACTGGTTCTCCTGGTGTTCTCCATTAGGCCTGTAGGTGGAGCTATGACAGCCCACGTACAGTACACACACCGATGTGTGATGTGTCCACAAATAAATGGGCAAATGTGAGTGAAATGGTCGCACTGTATGCAGCTGTTTGTCTGCATTGCATCCCCCCCCCCCCAACTCAGATTTAGGGTTGATACAACCATCATAACAATATTGTTAATAATAACAATAACAATAATGATGTAATAATGTAAAAATTATCATTAAAAATACCTGATTATTAGAAAAAAAAATTACGATGCATGGAATATTGTTGAGGCACACTAGTTACAACTATATTTCAACCAGGCACTCCATGTAAAAAAGGTTGCTGACCCCTGCCTTAGACTAAGAGTACAGCTTGATATCGGTTCCGAGGAGGCTTAAGGGTCTATAACTACCGCAATCGGTGGGGTCTTTGTCTTTTTTAAGGAGGACTGTTATGAGTGCAATATTGTCGTTCTTATGGAAGTTCCCCTCCTTGATTGAGTATAAAATCATATTAAGTAATAGGGGTTCAATTACGTCCCAACATGAGAGGTACATTTCTGGTGGGATACCGTCTCTTCCAGGAGCCCTACCACTTTGCATTTCAGATATGGCCTTCCTAAGTTCATCTAGTGTGATGGGTGTTTCTAACTGTTTAGCGTCATCCTCTGATAGTTTAGGAAGGTTAATTTGATTAAGATATATGTCCATTTTGTTTTGATCGAAGGCCATTTCTGATTTGTACAAGTTGGAGTAAAACTTTTTGAATGTCTCGTTAATTTTTTTAGGGTCTGTAACAAGTCCTTGTTGTGCTTTAATGGTAGTTATATCTGCAAATTTTGCGTTGACTCTTAACCGCATAGCTAGTAGGTGACTTGGTTTAGAACCATGAAAGTAGTGCTGTTGTCTTGTGCTACGTATTTGTACTTCAGATTGTTGTTTATAAATGGCATTAATCTCTTTTTTTAACACATTCATTTGAGTTTCCAGTCGAACCGAGTAGTTGTATTGTAAAGAAGAAAAGTAAAGCGTTTCCAGCTCTGCCAGTTTTGAGCAACGATTCTTGCATATTTTGGAGGAAAAGTACCCAGTAAAATCCTTGATCAATCCCTTTACCGGCATCCATAATATTCTGGGGTCCTATACCGATTTCGCATTCTCCAGTAGGAATACAGAAAGAGCTTCTTTGAGTTGTGTAATGAATTCCTTGTTATTCAGCAATATCGAGTTAAATCGCCATCTTGGGGCTAACAAATTAATCTTAATTATATTCATAGGACATACCTGACTCCTATAAGATTGAACAGAATGGGACTTAGACAAGATTCTCTATGTTCCTTATGTACAAATGGGGATGAGGGTACATTTATGCACATGTATTGGGATTGCCCACCGGTTAAGATATTCTGGGAAGAAGTGACCCAGCAATTATCAGAATTCTTATTTCTGAACATACCTGTACATTCCTCTGTATTGCTGTTGAATGATGTTTTTCAGTTTGCAGCCCCTATACAGCTAAAGAGACTAGGTTTATCCGGTCTCACAGCTGCTAAAAAGCTGATAGCATCACGATGGATTCAACCGGATAAAATGTGCCGGAAGGTATGGGTTCTTACCTAGCTCGATGTGATTTATCTAGAGATATCTACAGCAATTTTAGGTGTCAGTGAAACCAACATTGCAATCTGGTTAGAAGTGGTGGAGAGAATAAAAGCTAGCATATGAATTGTAGTGCCTGGTTAGAAACGAATGAAAATGGATGGATTATCCAAGTGGGGGTCCGGGGGGGGAGAGCGAGCAAGAGCATATGTATGTATTGTATTAGATAGCAAGTATTAGGTATATATCTCGTAAACTACATTTATATTGATTCAAATGGAATGTATAGTCCTGTGATTTACATTGGATGTTTACTGTTAATGCTTGTGTGTCTAATTGTATGTTATGTTTAAAAAATAATACAAAAAAATAATACAAAAAAAAAATTAAATAATAATAATAATATGGTTTTTACCTATACATTCGGATCAGCAGTTCAGCACCTGCACTGTTGGTGGGTGAGCCTAGTAAAGGATGTCGCATTGCGTTCATCTTCAATGAATGGACCAATGCAATAGTTTACCAAAGCCTCCCCCTCTCTCTGTATATCTCACACACACACACACACACACACACACACACACACACACACACACACACACACACACACACACACACACACACACACACACACACACACACACACTTCAGAAACAAACATAGTATCAATGAGAGCATCAATAAATACAGCTGAGTGGGCGGTCAGGTGGCGTAGCGGAGATTGCGTTCGTTACCAACCCCGGAGACGCTAGGATTCGCCTGTTCGAATCCAGCTCACAGCTCCGGGGTTGTCACCAGCTTGGCTGGCCGTTCACACTAATACAATTGGCAGTATTAGAGGGTGGGAGAAGCTGGCGGGGTGGGTCCGGGTCGTTGTAAACAGTGACTCCTACAGTTCGGTCGGGGCGCCTGCTAAGCGCGGATAGGATCTAAGTGGGATAGTGTGATCCTTCCACACGCTACGCCCTCTCAGTGAGAATCCGCGCTGCCAGGTGAAAAGAAGCGGTTGATTGGCTGGACGTGTGTCGGAGGAAGCACGTGATAGCCTCCACTCTCCCAGACCGACTGTGGGGGGTAAGTGCGCAGCGACCAGGAAGGGGATTGGGAATTGGCATAACGACTAAACATTGGGATGGGAGAAAATCGGAGGAAAAAGGGAGGGGAAAAAAGATTTAAAAAAATACAGCTGAGTGATTTCTAGTAAAAAAGAAAAATGTGGGGCCCCCCCCAGTGCTGGGCCTTTGGAATCATCCTAAACTACCCCCCCCTGATTGGTTGAAAATTGCCTTCATGTTCGCCACCTACTGCTTTGGCATTGTACTACATCACTGTGCTCAGGAGGCAAAACCAATGTCTAACTTGCCTGCCATTACGTTGCGTTCTGAAAAGCGAAACTGACCCTGACAACAAAACGAAAACTGGCCATTAGTGTAACCGCAGCCTCAGTCTCATCATGCCCTCGTAGAGCAAGCCCTTGGCCTCAGGTTATCCGGTGTTATGCCCAGTAACTTGGAATGGAGTTCCAGGTCATGGCAGCTCTCACGGAGAGGGCTGATTTGCTAAATGTACTTGTCCTTAATTACCCTTCAAGGTCTAAAGTAACTTGTAACTGAGGGGTACAATTCCCTGACTGTATTACTAGATATGATACTTACTACCACTACCTTTGTACTTAATATTCGGCCACCCAGTACTCGGCATAAATATATTATGATGAACACTGTCACGTAGATGAAACGGATCCAACACAAATGTACGAATTAGAAATAGGTCTTTATTTCTACACAGCGATGGTGTGTAGAGCAAGCACTTAATCAAATCAATCACATTTATGAATGGGAATTAGTATGCACTTTTATGGCAAGAGTATTCGTCGGTATATCAATAGAGAATGTCCAATCTCTGAAGGCGCAGGTGGTACATATACGACCTGGAATAGTTAAGGAATAACAGCAATGGTACTTTAATGATTATAGACTGGATACACTAGGGGGGGGGTTAATCCGGTCGCTTGTAAGCCGACAGGAGTAGGAAGGGGGGGGGGGTAGAATCCGGCTGCCTCATCCGGCCAAGGGTATCCCAGGTGAACCCACTGTAGTGCCGTTCAATGCGCCGGCGATCCTTGGACCACAGATGAAAGCAGGTGGACTCTTTGTGGGCCGGCGTCCTCCGGTCCACGGAGGAGAGACGTGAAGCGACCTCGTCTTGCAGAGCGTCTCCTCACCTTGCGTCCTCTCCAGGGGGGGGGGTTCCAACACACGGCAGTGTCGGGGGTCTTTATCCATGGAATAATCAACGTATACAAAGCATAATCCGTGCCGGGGAAGGCGGGCTGTCGTCGGTAGAATAATCCGGTATACAGGTCCACTCGCTCGTCGGCTCTGGGGCTCCTCGGGTGCAGCTTCACGTGGGGTCAACCACCCTGGATAAGCAGCCAGTTCTCTGCCCGAAACGATGGGGTACTGACTATGGTAGTATTCTCACCGCACGAAGCACTATATATTAACAGACTATTATTAGCTTAATAGACTACGTCCAACTCGACGATATAGTGCCAAATATGACTATTCAAATATTAATATACACAATGTCTCAATACCGATGGTAGGCGAACTTGGCCTTACTCCCACACGTGGCGTCGCGGGGAGGCTTTACGTCTGTGACTCTATTGGAGGGTAAGAAACTGGACTGAAAAGGAAGTCCTACTTTAGTAGCGCAGTATATATACGCACTATGAACAAATAGTCCCAAATAGTCCCGGTAGCCAGATTCCTACGCGGAACTAGGACTTGTTCGTACATGTTGAGCGGTACGTTTGAACTGGGTCTGAGGGGTATGGCAGCCTGGCACCAAGGTCTCGACCAATAGTAGAATGGAGACTATTATGGGATGTTCAGTAGGCTAGAATGGATATTCAATGCATATTGTACAAGGAATATACAAGGGATATCAGGGAATATTAGAGAATATACAAATACAATTAAATATATATATATAAATAAATATATATATTCGGTTTAATCTGGCCCTTCACAACAGCCACCCCCTGATTGGTCCCAGACCTAATCAGTTAAACAGAGACAGATTAATCGCGTTGTCTATTTACACATAAGGGTTTGCTGTAGGGGTCAGTCAACTTCACAAAGTCATAGGGTTATAGGGTCATGGTCATCATCGATTGTGTCTGGGAGTCGGGGCAGTTCTATGAGCCTCGCCACGGGACGGGTGTAAGTGCGACCCTGGACGAGCACTTCAGCTGCTCGGACCTTGCCGTCGGCACCGGCGATCACTTTGCTTACGCGGCCGGCCGGCCACATAGCTCTGGGCAGTGATTGATCAATAATCATGACGACTGTTCCTTCTGTCAAATTGTCTCTCTCCTTTACCCACTTCTGGCGGGTCTGTAGAGACGGTAGGTAGTGCAGTAGGAAACTGCTCCAAAACTTGTCGGCTAATACTTGGCTGTACCTCCACATTCGTCGGCCGTTCGCTTCTTCAGGCCGGTACATTGTCTGGGGTAACGCGGGATCTAGCCGCCCCATCAGGAGTGTGTTGGGGTCTGCGGAGATAACAGTGCTCAATCCACAGAACACAGGCTTCTTATTTTCCACCTCCTCTGGACTTGCTTCCCTCGGGATAGGCATGGGCCACTGTCCTTCCGGGAGTCTTAGGAATGCGGGGCCGTCACTGTAGACATTGCGACGGGTGAGGTCATCTAGGGGCATTCCCCGGGTGATGACGTCAGCTGGGTTCTGTTTTGTATCAACGTAGCGCCACTCTGTTTCTCCGGTTAACTCTTCGGTTAAGTCTTGAATCTCGGTGACTCTGACTCCCACGAAGACTTTGTCCGATTTGATCCAGGCGAGTACTGTCGTGGAATCTGACCACAGGATTGTTCTAGACACCGGTATGGTGAGCTCACGTTGGATGAGCGTGGCTAGGTGCGCTCCGGCTAGGGCTGCGCAGAGCTCTAGACGTGGGATAGATTGTTGCTTGCGTGGGGCTATTCTCGAGCGGGCGAGGACAAATGCTGTGTAGATCTCTCCCCCCTTTTCTTGGGCCCGCAAGTAGGCTACTGATCCGTATGCGACCTCTGAGGCGTCACTGAAGACGTGTAAGTCCATTTTACATGTCTCTGGCCTCACCGTGGGTGGGAAGTAGCTTCGGCGCATATTAACGCCTGGGAGTGAGTGGAGCTCCATCTCCCACTCTCTCCAGGTGGATGCAAGGTGTGCGGGAATGGGGTCGTCCCAGCCCTGGTCCTTGTCCCACAATGCTCGTACAATCATTTTTGCCCTGGTGGTGTACGGTAGAATACATCCTAGCGGGTCATATTGTCGGGCGAGTGTTGTGTACACACTCCGTCTGGTGGTCGGCGCCGCCGCCGGCCTTCCCTGCTCCGTAGTCAGGGGCTTGTGTCTGTAGTGAAGCGAATCTGTTTTGAATCGCCACACCAATCCCAGGGTCATCTCCTGGGCTTCTCCCGGGATTGTAGCCATCCAGGTCTCGCTGCTGGCTGCCTTGTCCTCGGAGGAGAGGCTGCGCAGTACTTGCGGATCGCTGCTGGCCCACTGCCTGAGATCAAAGCCGCCTTTGATCAATGAGGCGCGGAGTTTAATCAGGAGAGCCTCGGCTTCTTCCTGGGTTGAAAGGCTTTGTAGACAGTTGTCTACGTAGAAGCTGTTCTTTACGCTGTGTCGGACCTCTTCGTCCGCTGCTGGGTCCTCTGCTACATGTTTCTGTAGTGCAAATGTAGCACAGCAGGGGCTGCACGTCGTTCCGAAGGGGAGGACTTCCCATTGGTAGATGGCTGGGTGCTCATCTCCTGGCTTCTCTCTCCATAGGAACCGTAACAGGGGCTTGTCCTCCTCTACTAATCTCACCTGCAGGAACATTCCTTTAATGTCCCCGCTGATGGCCACCTTTTCCTGGTGGAAGCGGAGTAGAACGCCGAGTAGGGAGGGGCCGAGTGTGGGACCGGGCAGTAACTCTTTATTCAGATTTTGGGATCCGATCTGGTAGCTGCAGTTAAATACTATGCGGTCTTTACCGTTGTGATGGACCTTGTGGTGAGGCACGTACCACGATTCAGTGGTCTGGTCAGCCTCTTTAATGTCCATCTTTGTGACGTGTCCCGCTGTGATGAGCTTCTCAATCTCAGCGCGGTATACACTCTCTTGGGCGGGGTTCTTGGCTAAGCGCCGCTCCGTGTTCAGCAGGTACCGTTCTGTGGCGTCTGTCTTGGCGTGGAAAGTAGGCATTCCTTCTCGCCGCAGGAGTGGCGTGGCGTATCTCAACACGCCGTTGACCGGGACTCTCTTGGTCCCTGTCTCGAGGAGGTGAATGGCGTAAATGTCATCTTTAGAGCGAATGTCTTTCTTTCCGTTCTTAAAGGGCATTTGTTCCAAGGTCCATAGCCGCTCTACGTGTTGCAGGAGTGCGGTTTCTCCCTCTGTGACTCGGGAGTGGAGACATCTAGTGGCTGTACTTCGGTTGAGAGATTTGGCGAGCGGGCCTTGGAGAGTCCATCCCAAACGGGTCTCGACTGCTGCAGGACAGCCTCGGGGTCCGGTATGAACCCGGTCTATCGGGACAATGAGGTCTGTATGGTCGGAGCCTATCAACAGGGTCGGCATAGCATTGTCTATGAGCGGGATCGGTAACTTGCGCAGATGTGCATATTTCTCCATCAGCTTGGCGACGGGGTATGTGTACCGCGACAGTCCTATTTCTTGGCTGGTGAAAGCGTCTGTAATCTGGTACCGTCGCTCAGGCTGGCCGCTTGCTGCGATAGAGAATGAGACATTCTCGCCCTTTATCGTCTTCAAATCTCGTCTTATTGTCCGAATTGTCATTTGGGTTTCGCTTCCCCGCAGCCCTAGCTGGGCCGCAGCGGAGGCGAGCAGAAGGGTCTTCTCTGACCCGTCATCGAGGACGGCGTAAGTGTCCAGGACTTTATTCTGGTAGCTTAGTGTCACACGCACTACTTTTAGGAGTACTCGGGCTCCACTGCTGCTGGCGGGATCGATGTACATGACGCTCGCTTTGCTGCTGGATGGTGCGGGTGAAGGGCGCCGTCTGTTACTGTCGTGAAGTATGTCCAGATGGGCTCCATCGCACTTGGTGCACCTTTTCTTTAAGCGGCATTCGGCTGCCATGTGTGAGCGCGCACAGCGAAAACAGCGCTTGTTGGACTTTATCCATTGACTTGCTTCCTCCGCGTTCAGCTTGGGGAAGGAGTCACATTGCGCTAGCCAGTGTTCTTTCTCACAGTAGGGGCACACTATCTTCCACTTCTCCGTTCTGGAGGGGGTACTGTGGCTCCTGCTGCTCGGTACTGACTCCGATTGGTGCATCACAGTCACCGATCTTCTTCCATCATTTAGTCGTCTGGTTCCTTCTCTGGAGCCAGGGGTGCTCCGTCCGAATGTATCTAGCCGTAGGCTGCTGACTTCTCTCGCCAGGAAGTCTGCTAGATCGAGGAGGTTCGGTTCGGGGCCATTCGGGTCTCGGTGGTCTCTCTGCCGCCTAAAACGCTCCTGTCGAGCGGGCGGCAGCTTCTCCAAGATCCTTTCCACATTTGAGTTGGCGTAAAGTTCATGCCTCCCCTTCTCTCTCTGCGCTCCCAACATCCCTACCAGGGACTGCACTCTGATGGACAGGTCGTCCAGTGCTCGATTGTCTATTGCTGGGGGTAAGCGGTCGATGTGTCGGATCTCCTGGATCACGTAATCCCATATGCGCCCATACCTCTGGTCCAATGCTACCAGCGCTGCTGTGTATGGGGTGGTGGAAGTCGCGTAGGCGAGCGCTATATTATGTGCGCGGGGTACCTTTAAGTGATTCAGTAGGATGGCGTATTTATGGCGTTCATCCAATACATCCACCAACATGGTCTCCAGACACATGCGGAGTTCTGTATACTGGGCCCGGTTCTCTTGGGTGAAGTCGGGTACCATAGGCGTGCCAATGTATGACGCTGACTGTGGATACATCGGCGAGCGTTGGGGGAGAGGCCTCCTAGGCGAGTCTCCTCCCGCTCCTTGGTATGGGCTGGTACCGGCAGTGTACCATGGCCCGCTTGTCCAGGTGCTGTTCCTCGGTGCGGGTCGTGCGTCGTGCTCACCCGTGTATAGAGTCGGGGGTCTGTAGCGCAGCTCCGCGGGAGTATAGCCTGGGCTGTACCGGACCTCCTGGTCCGGTAGAGTACTGTGCTGTCGTCGGGCGTGGTTCTCCTCCTCTTCCTCTTCGTCTTCAGTTAGGTCATCCAGTGCTTGTAGTCTCTGGTTTAGCCTCTCCACAGGATATGCTGCTCCTTCCCGGTTGCTAGGTCTCGCTTGGACCGGTGGGGGGAGGTGGTCTGTGGGGGGTATAGACCTCGTCTGTTGGTCAAGTTCAGGGTTGTTTACTCGGCTAGGGGATGCCGCCCTGGAGGTGTGTCTAGACGAGTTCCTGGAGCCTCTGGCGGAGGGAGAGGGTGTTGTCCGTCTGATCAGCTGTTCTATTAGTTGCGCTTGCTGTCTGTCGCGCTCTGCGTCCCGTAGAGCACCAGCAGCTTCTCGCTGGCTGTCTGCTCGGTCTCGGGCCACATTCTCTTCCCTCTGAATGCGTCTTATTTCTAGACGTATATGCTCTTCTTCGCTCCGCTGCTGGATCTGCAGTCGGTCGCGTTCAGCAGCGGCGTTCAGGCTGATGAGGAAGGCCTGCTGTAGGGTCCTCTCTGCCTCGCTGGGGGAAGGCGGTTGTATAGGGGAGCCTTCCCTCGGGGTACTCCTTGCGGAGCCTTGGAGCTCTATCTCCACGGTGCTCTCCCCGTCTTCTTCCGTGCCGAGTTCTGTCTCGGTAGCGTTGTATTCCTCCCGGGACTCATCGGGGACTACTTCTTCAGTACTGGCGGGGTGTGAAGTCATGTCTGGTTCCCACTGGTCCCCACCGTGAACTTGGTCAGTTACATTAGAACCCGTAGGGGCCTCTATGGTCGGGGTAGTCTGGGCGTTGGGGTTAGACATACTTTTACTTTCTAGTTTTACCGCGTTTACTGTTAGTAGAAGACTAGGTTGTTGACTGACAGCGTAAGCCTCTAAGTACTGAGGGAGCCGTCGTTCGCGCTGCGGGCGTTGGTTAGGAGGATCGTTTCGTGGAGTGTTCATCATAGGCCATTTCAATATTAATAACACTATATTAATATTACACTAATTACCATCCGGCTCGAAGGACCAATTGTAACTGAGGGGTACAATTCCCTGACTGTATTACTAGATATGATACTTACTACCACTACCTTTGTACTTAATATTCGGCCACCCAGTACTCGGCATAAATATATTATGATGAACACTGTCACGTAGATGAAACGGATCCAACACAAATGTACGAATTAGAAATAGGTCTTTATTTCTACACAGCGATGGTGTGTAGAGCAAGCACTTAATCAAATCAATCACATTTATGAATGGGAATTAGTATGCACTTTTATGGCAAGAGTATTCGTCGGTATATCAATAGAGAATGTCCAATCTCTGAAGGCGCAGGTGGTACATATACGACCTGGAATAGTTAAGGAATAACAGCAATGGTACTTTAATGATTATAGACTGGATACACTAGGGGGGGGGTTAATCCGGTCGCTTGTAAGCCGACAGGAGTAGGAAGGGGGGGGGGGTAGAATCCGGCTGCCTCATCCGGCCAAGGGTATCCCAGGTGAACCCACTGTAGTGCCGTTCAATGCGCCGGCGATCCTTGGACCACAGATGAAAGCAGGTGGACTCTTTGTGGGCCGGCGTCCTCCGGTCCACGGAGGAGAGACGTGAAGCGACCTCGTCTTGCAGAGCGTCTCCTCACCTTGCGTCCTCTCCAGGGGGGGGGGTTCCAACACACGGCAGTGTCGGGGGTCTTTATCCATGGAATAATCAACGTATACAAAGCATAATCCGTGCCGGGGAAGGCGGGCTGTCGTCGGTAGAATAATCCGGTATACAGGTCCACTCGCTCGTCGGCTCTGGGGCTCCTCGGGTGCAGCTTCACGTGGGGTCAACCACCCTGGATAAGCAGCCAGTTCTCTGCCCGAAACGATGGGGTACTGACTACGGTAGTATTCTCACCGCACGAAGCACTATATATTAACAGACTATTATTAGCTTAATAGACTACGTCCAACTCGACGATATAGTGCCAAATATGACTATTCAAATATTAATATACACAATGTCTCAATACCGATGGTAGGCGAACTTGGCCTTACTCCCACACGTGGCGTCGCGGGGAGGCTTTACGTCTGTGACTCTATTGGAGGGTAAGAAACTGGACTGAAAAGGAAGTCCTACTTTAGTAGCGCAGTATATATACGCACTATGAACAAATAGTCCCATTAGTGGTGCGGTAGCCAGATTCCTACGCGGAACTAGGACTTGTTCGTACATGTTGAGCGGTACGTTTGAACTGGGTCTGAGGGGTATGGCAGCCTGGCACCAAGGTCTCGACCAATAGTAGAATGGAGACTATTATGGGATGTTCAGTAGGCTAGAATGGATATTCAATGCATATTGTACAAGGAATATACAAGGGATATCAGGGAATATTAGAGAATATACAAATACAATTAAATATATATATATAAATAAATATATATATTCGGTTTAATCTGGCCCTTCACAACAAACTAGCTCCACCTTCTCAGAATTTTCCCTTTTTTTTTGTTACATAATGTAGAATTACAGATTCATACCTTCAAAATAAGCCATCAATTGTCAAATTTGAGACGATAGTTTTCAATCAATGTCCTATCAAACATTCTGGTAAAATCCTAACTACTTTTCAGGATAGGACTTGAACTTGATCCAAGTTCATTCAGCTATCTGATGAGAGAACTACACTCCCAGAATTCAATGTGATCATTGTCACTAGAACCATTTCACACCTGGAGCAAAGGCCCAGTCATTCTTTTGTTATTCCAGTGAATGGACCCAGCAGGAGGCCTAGCCTAGCGACAAGCGGCCACTACATATTATCCATACAATACCCAACATATGCACAATTACCATGATTTTACTGTGTTTACAGTATAGTGTATTTTAGAGAGAGAGGGAGAGAGAGGGAGAGAGAGAGAGAGAGAGGGAGAGAGAGAGAGGGAGAGAGAGAGGGAGAGAGAGAGAGAGAGGGAGAGAGAGAGAGAGAGAGGGAGAGAGAGAGAGAGAGAGAGAGAGGGAGAGAGGGGGAGAGAGGGAGAGAGAGAGAGGGAGAGAGAGGGGGAGAGAGGGAGAGAGAGGGGGAGAGAGAAAGAGAGAGAGAGAGAGGGAGAGAGGGAGAGAGAGAGAGAGATGTACCTGACTGTTCTTCATAATTTTCTGATTGCACTCGCATTGTTTATGTCCTTTGTATGAGGCTTCCTTGTACTTCTGTTTATGTGGACATAAATAAACATTTCAAATGTGTGTGTGTATCTGCGTGGGTGGGTGAGTGGGTGCCTGCGTGGCATCAGTTTGTCTTTCATATGCAGTTCAGAGAAAGTGAGAGAGGGAGAGAGAGGGAGAAAAAGGGAGATAAGGAGAGAGAGAGGATATATAGGGAGAGAAGGAAAGAGATATAGATAGAGAGAGGGAGAGATAGAGAGAGAGAGAGAGAGGGAGATATAGATAGACATGAAACCTAGGTATGTAATTTCATCTTTCCTTGTGACAATATTGTCACCCACTGTACAAGACTGTACAAGAAATTCCTTCTGTAATGTACTGATTTCTTTTGATTTCTCTGTTTGAGAGAGAGAGAGAGAGTGTGTGTGTGCAGGGGAGCTGGGGGGGGGGGGGGGGGGTTAGGATGATTCCAAGGGCCCAGCAAATGCCCCAATTTTTTTTATAGATTGGGGGCCCCACATTTTTTAATAGATTGGGGGCCCACAAATTGATTCTTTCATGGGGCCCAGAATCTCCAGCTACGCCCCTGTGAACGCACCTTTCTACTCTAGATAGAGAGCTGTCATCACCGTGATGCGCGCTTGAATGAACTGCGAGATAACTCATAACTCGTACACACACGCACTCTGTCTCTGCCATACAGTAGTTATGTTGTTTTAGCGCGACATGGGTATATACACGGGCGAGGATGAAAAGCATGTTAGACTACGTTTAATTCATAAATTAACGTTCCGTCGGGTCCGCGTGTATTCTCGAGAATGATAATAATAATAATGCAGGACCTCTTCAGATTATATTATCAACGACAGACAGTGAGAAACACAACCCCCCCCCCTCTCGCGCTGAAGAATATGCATATTAGATCACTCAGTGATTAACACCTATGCGCTGTTTGTGTGTGCGCGCGTGCATGTACGTGACGCGTTGTAGTTCGGGGAATACAGGGATCATTTAGAACTATACAATTTAGCAAGAATTAAACATATTTACAAGTCGTATTACGTTTAGCAAGTAAGGATACATATAGATTACACTATATGCGCTCGAAATTGTCTTTGTTCTATTTTTACAGATTTCTGAAAAACGGGACTTCCTGAGCATTTGTGAGAGATTTAAATCCTTTTGTTCTCTGCCCACGGGTGCAATAAGCCCCGTTGACTCCTAAGGGTTTTAATGGAACAACCAAGTCACCCGGTACAACAGTTCTGGTGAACCTGGAGGTGAAAAAATCGGAAAGTGGGGGTGGGGCTAGACCATGGAGGATTTTGAAGACCAGACTGGCATCGGTTAGTTTGATGATGCGGCGTGATTGGTTACTGCCTGCAGTCTGGAATGTTAAATGGCCACACCTACTGCCATTGACACCTTGGTTGGCCGACCCATGCCTATTGTCACCACCGGGCTGCAGCAGCCCACACACACACAATATCGTAGCCTAGGCTGCCTATAATAATGCACAGACTGGGGCTGCCGGTTTGGGTAGGCATAGCCTAGCCTGGCCTTATATACCTGTTACCTATGCACTAACCCTTTCACTGCGACAACACAGAAGGTTAACTCTTTCACTGCCACACGACAAAGGGTTAACCCTTTCACAACCACACTACAGAAGGTTAACCCTTTCACTACCACACTACAGACGGTTGGTTGTGTGGTAGTGAAAGGGTTAAAAGTCTTAACATTTCAGGTGGGATGTGATGTGAGCACAGGCTCAGTTTTCTTCTTCTCTTGTCTTTCAGTCGATCGGACAAAGCTGGCCATCCTCAGTGGTTTGTCTTGGGTGTCGGACAAGTGATCAAGGGCCTTGATTTGGGAATGGTTGACATGTGTCCTGGAGAGAAAAGAAAACTGACGGTTCCACCAGAATTAGGCTTCGGAGTAATTGGCAAAGGTAAAGCGATTGAGAGTCGCCTTGTGTTACAGTAGGTCAAAAGAAATGTGTGCTAATTTTGTCTACATTGTGTTTAGGCCTACTTCAAACGGGCTTCTGAATTTCTGTTGAGGGACAGAGGGAGTGTACATTCCAAGGCAAAGCCCTTGGCTCGTTACCTGCAGTTGTGGAACTGCAATCTGTAACACTGA
This sequence comes from Notolepis coatsorum, assembly GCF_963971535.1. Lineage (NCBI taxonomy): Eukaryota > Metazoa > Chordata > Actinopteri > Aulopiformes > Paralepididae > Notolepis > Notolepis coatsorum. The sequence goes on from NC_140167.1 coordinate 147,600,379, forward strand.
AATATAAGACAACACTTTGGGGAACTGTGTGGCCTGATATTCACTTTTCAATTTACATTTTCATTGCTTCATCCATTGCAATATGAACTGTAAGAGGTGAGGCCCATTCCCCCCCAAAATAACCACATTCAATTCAAACATTCAAATTAAAAGCAGCTGTGTCGAATGAAGTAGTATATCATGCAACAATCATATTTCTGACCATTGGATATATGTTCCTTGAAATTGAATCATTACTGAATATTAAAATACAATACCGTCGACGTCAAATCATGCTGTCAAACTAAATATCATCTGCCCCTGTAGGAGCCATTTATGTTTATTGTTGGCATATCATATTATTTTGTTTAGATATATTTTGCAGTATTCTTTTGGTGGAGGTTATCAGATATACAGCGTCATATATACAGTATATGGGGGCATAGGTGACAGGAAGTGGCAGGGCCCAGGTAGGGGGAGCACACAGTCCTCACCAGACCAGACCAGGAACAAATCAATGGCTACAACTTGCAATAGAATTGGAAACAAAACTGAGTATATTCATCTTTATACAACTGCTTGCTACCGCAAGAAAGAAGAAACTAACCTGCCAGTAACGACAATCTACTGTATCATGTTGGGTCTGTGTAGGATTTCACCCCAACTATTGTAGCAACAATTAAACAGTTAGTGTCACTCTTGTTATACTATTGATTAATTTGGCGCAACAATTAAACAGTTAGTGTCACTCTTGTTATACTATTGATTAATTTGGCAAAATAGCCTCCAGCCATTAAAATGTTCAGGGCTTTAGGGCGGCTACGTGGCGTAGTGGGCAAGGCGCTCGCCACAAAATCTGGAGACGCTGGGCTCGCCTATTCGAGCCCAGCGCTCCACATTTGCTTTCAGTTTAGCTGGTCGTCCGTACTAATACACATTGGCCGTATTAGGGGGTGGGAAACTGATGGGTGGGGATCGGGCGTTGTGGACAGCGACTCCTACAGGTCGGTTGGTGCGCCTGCGCAGTAGAATCAGGAAGTGTCGGGGGCAGCGTGAGCCTCCCACGCGTTACTCCTCGCCACTGAGAGATCGAGCTGCGCAGGTGAAAAGATGCGACTGCTGTTACCTCAAGTACCGGAGGGGACTTGTGCTATGTATGACTTAGTCCACATTGCAGCCGGCTTGTGGGAGGCAAGAAACAGCGTTCGTGACAGGGGAGGGTTGAATTAGATGATACGAAATTGGGATGGGAGAAAATATTTTGCCAGGCTTCTCCAGAGCCCCATTATACTTTTTGATGCAGCATCTCAAGGAATGACTTGGTCATCATGTATTTCAGGAGATACAGTATTGGGCACAGTTAGCATGTTTACAAACAGGAAACATATCTATACACAAGACCAAGAAAGAAAATTGTCCATAACCAAAAATCCATGCAAAAGGAAATGACACACGTCATTCTGCATCTACTTCAAAGACACCAAACACCAAAATAGACACTTTGATTAGTAAAATAATTGAAAATGTATATATGCCACAGTAATACTGTCATGCTGCCCTCATTGATAAGCCCGGCAGGGCGGCACTATTTCTGACAGAAAGCCAGGGAAACTTATCCCTTGTGTCTAATAATAATAATTATTATTATATATATATATATATTATGGGTGTGTAACGGATAACGGTACACAAAAACCACGGTTCGGTACGTACCTCGGTTTTGAAGTCACAGTTCGGTACGGGTTTTCGGTACAGTGGGGGCAAGTTTGGCTTTCCATGTTCCACTCAGGGGTGATGTAGTGTGCAGTAACTAATTGTACTTGTAGGGCTGTCAACGAATATTCTATATTGAAATTAATAATCTACTTGAAAAAATTTCAATAATTATATTAGATTGTGAAAAAAACAGCCCCCGGTGGGCGGTCGTTAGTTAACATACCGTTGTATTCGTTCGGTACACAGCCGTTTGGTATGGTTCGGTACGGATATGTGTACCTTTACACCCCTAATATATATATATATATATATATATATATATATATATAATGCATGCATCCACACATAAGTCAGAGCATTCAGTAATGGGTATATGAAAGCCAATTACCTTTACAGCTGGGGACATTTAAATGATTTTGACTTTTTTATTAAATCTTCAATGAAAAGCATGGCTTATTATGATTTAAGAGTGCAAGTATTGTTAGAAATAAAGGCTGATTATGCTTTTCAGTTATAATGGCAGTGAACATTCCTCCAGTTCTGTCACAATTCAAGCACTCATCTATTACAGAATATTATGAACTTGGCAGTGAAGACAAACAGGATTAATCTATTACAGAATATTATGAATTTGGCAGTGAAGACACAAACACGATTAATCTATTACAGAATATTATGAACTTGGTAGTGAAGAAAAGACACAAACATTATTAATCTATTACAGAATATTATGAACTTGGTAGTGAAGACACAAACATGATTAGAATATTATGAACTTGGTAGTGAAGACACAAACATGATTAATCTATTACAGAATATTATGAACTTGGTAGTGAAGACACAAACATGATTAATCTATTACAGAATATTATGAACTTGGTAGTGAAGACACAGACATGATTAATCTATTACAGAATATTGTGAACTTAGTAGTGAAGACACAAACAGGATTAATCTATTACAGGATATTATGAACTTGGTAGTGAAGACACAAACAGGATTCAAGATTCATGATTTGAAGTATCCCCTGCAGTCAAGAATATAAAAATAAATGCAGACTTTAATACAGACTCATGGTCCAGATAAACAAACAAAACATACACAACCTATATAAAATTACACACAACAGGCAAAAATAACATCACTTAATTCTAACTTCTATGTGCAGTTATAGTCGCCAGTGTTTTAACAGCCATTTACGATATCATATAATATATACAAGTGTTAGCTTTACTTTGCTCTAACATACATCTCTGTCAGATAAACACAGAAGCCCCTTGCAAATGGCCCTCATCTAGTTAGCTCTTCTATTGCTTTCCTTTCTCACTGAAATGTTCTTTTTTTGGTCTTACGTTCACTTCAGAGCATTCTTCTTATTACAGATATAACTTCATATATACAAGAGATTATTTCAGATGTACACAGCATGCGACTCCATGTGTATCAGTGGAGGCTCCCCAGACCGTCACTAGGGCAGCGTAACGACCAGGAAGGGAATTGGCATAACAAAAAAAAATGGTGAAACTGGAACGCTTGTTTTTGGTGCTCTCCTAATCACCATACAGCCGCCAACCTTTTGCTGATGTTTATTACCCTGGAAACAGTCAATGCATTGCAGTTACGCCTGTGTTTTTTCTTTTGCCAAAGACAAAACAACAACAGGGATTATCCTTTTACCTGTAAAGTAAATTGAAATAGTGATTCTGTGACCGAGAAATTGTCCTTCATCCTGTCTGTCTTGTTTTCACAGCACATTATAGTTGAAAGCATCGCTGTCTACTGTCTACTCCTCATTCTCACCACGGCATGTACAGTACTGGAAGCATGAAGGTTTTAAGGTTTCTACTTAATGTCACTCTTTGCTGCTTGTGTTACATAAAATACTTGCCAAAGACTAAAAACTGAATAGGATTTTAACATCTTAGAAAGCACTAGTTTTCCCTCATATTAAACAGATAGTTTGGATTTCTTTTTACATTAAAGGTATAATGAATAGCATTTCGCTTGGTATGTTTCTGGGCATTGAGTGCATGCAAATAATATATTTATGTATTGTATTGTGTAATGTGTACGTATTATAAATAAGTACATATATTACATATTCAGTGTTTCAAAAAGATAATGGCAGCTTGTTCTTTCTATTTTTCGACCTAAAGTTTAACCTAAAATGTGTTTCACAACGTTTTTAGTGGCAAGTTTTATATATTTCTGGATGAATGCCTAGAGCCCTAGACAGTTAGATCTGAACTAGTACAACGTTTGTAAACACCACATTGTTTTGGTGCTCATCTACTCACATCTAGTGGCTGAAACTGTGCCAGTATGAAATACTTGCCAGTAGTCTAATCCAGTGGTTCTCAACTGGTCTAGCCTCGGGACCCAACATTTTCCTTAGTCATTAAGTCGTGACCCAAAATTTTTAACCACTATGATTTATGTAAAAAACTAAAAAAAATTGCAGTAATACGCAATCTTTCAAAACATGAAATAAACGCAAAAAAGTGCAACAAAAGTGCAACTATTGCTAAAAACCCAATGAAATAAAATAATAATAAATAATATGCTTCTTAGCAGATTTCTTAGCTTAACATAACAGACCTAAATTTGGGGGAACTAATGGGATAACTGGGGTTGCAACAAAAGTGCAACTAGGGCTAAAAACCCAATGAAATAAAATAATAATTATTATTACATGGCGTTTTAACATTCGCCAAAATGCTTGATTGTGATTGGTCAACAGTGCTCGGTTGCCCCTGACAGCGGTCAGTTATTTCTCGATAACGGACCACTGCTATGGGCAACACGCAATAATGACCGCTGATACGGGTAACACAGTGCTATTGACCAATCACAATTAAGCATTTTGGTTGCAGACAGTCATGAAAGCTAAGCTCAGCTGTGCATCAGGTAATCAGACCACACACCTGCCGGCTGCCGGCGATGACAGAGGAGCCACAGAACAACTTTTTTATTTGATTTGATTTTATTAGGGATCCCCATTAGTTGGTGCGATAGCAACCAGCTAGTCTTCCTGGGGTCCACACACAAAAAAAACATACAAAAACAATCACTATTGCAAAAACAAAATTATTAAAAGTCAGTACACACAATGCATAATGAACCTACTGTAACAATTAAGATAGCTAAAATTACATTAGTGTAAAACAAAAACAAAAAATTACTTTACAGTGTTAAAAACAATTTAAAAACAATTTAAGATTCTTTTTAAAAGTGAATCTACTGTAAATGCAGCAGAGGTTCCGAGGCAGGCCATTCCAAAGAGTTAATGCTCTAAAAATAAAAGATCTCCCCAAAACGCTGGTTCTAGGACCTGGCAATTCAAGCTGCCCACTACTGGAACCTCTAGTGTAAGGCTCGTGCACAGTATTTGTTGTGAAGGATCAGATTAAACCGAATATATATATTTATTTATATATATATATTTAATTGTATTTGTATATCGTTTGATATCCCCTGTATATTCCTTGTACAATATGCATTGAATATCCCTTTAGTCTACTAAACAGCCCATAATAGTTTCATTCTACCATTGGACGAGAACCTGGTGCCAGGTTGCCATACCCCTAGGTCCAAGTTCAATCGTGCCGCCTAACATGTCGTGGCAAGCCCCGGTTCCGCGCAGGAATATGTCGGGCGAAATACGAATGGTACTATTTGTTCATAGCGCATATATATATGGCGCAAGTAAAGTAGAACTTTCCTTTAGTCCAGTTCTTTACCCTCCAACAGAGTGACAGACGCAAAGCCTCCCCACGACGCACGTGTGGTGTAGTAAGGCCTACTTGGCCCCAGAATAGGCATTGAGATATCGTGTAGATTAATAGTTGAATAGTCATAGTTTGGCACTATACCGTCGAGTTGGACGTATTCTATTAAGCTAATAGTCTATTTATGTATGGTGTATCGTTCGGTTAGAGTTCTAAAGTTATCAGTACCCCCCCATCGTTCCTGACGTTATCTGGACGCTTAACCAGGCTGAGCAGACCCCCAGTGGTGCTTGCATCCGAGGAGCTCCGGGCCAGGGCGACCGGACCTGTATATTGGATTACTCTACCCGGACGACGGCGAGCCTTCCACGGCTTGGATTATGCTTTGGGTGCTTTGATTATTCCATGGATAAAGGCCAACACTGCGGAGTGTTGGAACTACCCCCCGGAGAGGACTCCAGGTGAGACGGCGCTCTACACCAGTGAGGTCGCCTCACGTCTCTCCGTTGTGGACCGGCAGCTACCGTCCACAGAGGGTCCAGCTGTATTCGTCTGCGGACCGAGGTTCTGTGGGCACCGTGTCCAAGACTTTGGATTCTCCCAAGACACCGTCGGCCAGATGGGATACCGCCAGCGGCTTCTCTAACCCCCCCCTCCTACTGTCTTACAACCAGCGGGACCCCCCCCCCCCCTTAGTGTATCCAGCTATAATCATTTAAGTACCATCGCTATCATTTCCTAAATATTCCAGGTTGTATACTTACTCCCTGCGTAACCAGAGATTGGACATTCAATGTTGATTTACCTACGAATACTCATTTGCCATAAAAGTGCATATTTCATATTTCAAATCATAAATGTAATTAAGTGAACGTTGTATATACCTTTTGCTATATTAAACCTTCGATTTGGTACATTTGTGTGGATTCGTTTCATCAGGTGGGAAAGTGTTCATCATACTTATATCATGTACTGGATGGCCAGAAGTTAAAGTACAAGAGGTAGTGGTATTAAATATCATATCTAACAATACAGTCAGGGAATTGTACCCCTCAGTTACAATTGGTCCTTCGAGCCGGAGGGTAACTAGTGTAATATTAATATAGTGTTATTAATATCGAAATGGCCTATGATGAACACTCCACGAAACGATCCTCCTAACCTAGAACGCCCGCGGCGCAGACGACAGACACCTCAGTACTTAGAGGCTTACACTGTCAGTCAACTACCTAGCCTTCGACAAACGGTAAACGCGGTAAAAGTAGAAAGTAAAATTATGTCTGACCTTAACGACCAGGTTTCCCCGACCACAGAGGCCCTAGTAGGTCCTAATGTAACTGACCAAGCTCACGGTGGGGACCAGGAGGGAATTGACATGCCTTTACCCCCCGCCACTACTCAAGAAGTAGTCCCCGACCACCCCCGGGAGGAAGACAACCCTACAGAGAGAGAACTCTGCACGGAAGAAGAGGAGGAGAGCGCCGAGGAAATAGAGCTCCAGGACTCCCCAACGAGTACCCCCCGGAGCGGCTCACGCAGGAGCGGCTCACCTCCACAACCGCCTTCCCCCAGCGAAGCGGAGAGGATGCTACAACAGGCGTTCCTCGTCAGCCTGACAGCCTCTACCGAACGCGAACGTCTCCAAGCACAGGCGCTTAGCGAGCGCGAACGTCTCCAAGCACAGGCGACCAGCGAGCGCGAACAACTCCAAGCGCAACAACGGAGCGAAGAAGAGCGCACACGCCTGGAGATGAGACGCCTCCAGACAGAAGAGAATATGGCAAGAGACCGGGCCGACGCCCAGCGTGCCGCTGCCGGTGCTCAAAGAGAAGCAGATCTCACCAAGCGCGAAGTCGAGCGCGACAAGTTACAAGCGCAGCTAATGGAGCAGCTGATCCGCAAGGCAACACCCTCTCCCTCCGCCAGGGGTTCAAGGAACTCGTAGAGACAACAGTCAAGGGCAGCGTCTCCTCAACGAGCAAGCGACCCTGAACTTGACCAACAGGCCGAGCCTATACCCCCCGCAGACCCCCTTCACAGACCGGTCCAAGCGAGACCCAGCTACAAGGAAGGAGCGGCACACACTGCGGAGAAGCTAAATAAACGATTACAGGATCTGGAAGATCTGATAGAGGAAGAAGAGGGAGAGGAGGAGAACCAAGCCCGACGACAGCACAGTACTCCACCGGACCAGGAGGTCCCATACAGTCCAGGCTATACCCCCGCGGCGCTGCGCTACAGACCCCCGACTCTATTCACGGGTGAGCACGACGCACGACCAGCCCCGAGGAATAGCACCTGGACCAGCGGGCCATGGTACCCTGCCAGTACCAGCCCACAGCGAGGCGCAAGAGGGGACTCGCCCAGGAGGTCTCTCCCCCAACGCTCGCCGATGTATCAGCCATCCACGGCGTCATACAATGCCACACCGTCATTCCCAGACTTCGCCTATGAGAGTCGAGCACAGTACACGGAGCTCCGGATGTGCTTAGAGACAATGATGGTGGATGTCGCTGATGAACGCCACAAGTATGCAATATCACTGAAGCACCTGAAAGTACCGCGAGCGCACAATATAGCGCTAGCCTATGCTACCTCTTCGACCCCATACACAGCGGCCCTTGCAGCGCTGGATCAGAGATATGGACGTATATGGGATTACGTAATCCAGAGATAAGGCATATTGATCGCCTACCCCCAGCCACAGACAATCGCTCACTAGACGACCTGTCAATCAAAGTGCAGTCCCTGGTAGGGATGCTGGGAGCGCAACGGGAGAAGGGCATGCATGAGCTATACGCCAACTCTAACGTCGAGAGGATTTTGGAGAAGCTGCCACCCGCAAGACAGGAGCGCTTTAGGCGGCAGAGGGATTACCGGGATCCCAACGGCCCCGAGCCATCCCTCCTTGATCTAGCCGACTTCCTGGCGAGAGAAGTCAGCAGCCTACGACTAGATACATTCGGGCGGAGCACGCCAAGCTCCAGAGAGGGACCCAGGAGAATAAATGATGGAAGAAGATCGGTGACTGTCATGCACCAATCAGAGTCAGTACCGAGCAGTAAGAGTCACAGCACCCCCTCGAGAAAAGAGAAGTGGAAGATAGCGTGTCCCTACTGTGAGAAAGAACACTGGCTGTCACAATGTGACCTATTCACAAAGATGAATGCAGAAGAAGTGAGTCAATGGATAAAGTCCAACCGGCGCTGTTATCGATGTGCGCGGCCCCACATGGCAGCCGAATGCCGCCTAAAGAAAAGGTGCAGCCGGTGCGATGGAGCCCATCTAGATATACTACACGACAGTAACGGAAGACGGCCTACACCTGCACCACGGAGCGGCACCAAGGCAAGTGTCATGTACATTGACCCCGCCAGCAGCAGCGGAGCCCAAGTGCTCTTAAAGGTAGTCCGTGTGACATTGAGCTACCAAGATAAAGTCATGGACACTTACGCCGTCCTTGATGACGGGTCAGAGAAGACCCTTCTGCTCGCCTCCGCTGCGACCCAGCTGGGACTGCGGGGGAGCAAGAACGAAATGACAATTCGGACAATAAGAAGAGATTTAAAGACGATAAAGGGCGAGAATGTCTCCTTCACCATCGCAGCAAACGGGCAGCCAGAGCGACGGTACAAGATTACAAATGCTTTCACCAGCCAAGAAATAGGACTATCGCAGTACACCTACCCTGTCACCAAGTTGATGGATAAATATGTGCACCTGCGCCAATTACCTATCCCGCTCATAGACGGCGCTACCCCGACCCTGCTGATAGGCTCCGACCATGCAGAACTCATAGTCCCGATTGACCGGGTCCATACAGGCCCCCGAGGCTGTCCTGCAGCAGTCGAGACCCGCCTAGGGTGGACCCTACAAGGCCCCCTCGCTAAATCTCTCAACCGAACAGCAGCCACTAGCTGCTTCCACTCCAGAACGACAGAAGAAGACACCACTCTCCTGCAGCATGTCGAGAGGCTATGGACCCTAGAGACAATGCCCTTTAAGAACGAAAAGAAAGATATTCGCTCTAAAGAAGACATTTACGCCATCAACCTACTCGAGCAGGGGACAAAGAGAGTCACAGTCGGCGGAGTGATGAGATACGCAACTCCACTCCTGAGGCGAGAGGGAATGCCCACCTTTCACGCAAAGAAAGACGCCACGGAGCGCTATCTATTGAACACGGAGCGGCGCCTAGCCAAAGACCCCGCTCAAGAGAGTGTGTACCGCGGCGAGATTGAGAAGCTAATCACAGCGGGACACGTAACAAAGATTGACATTAAAGAGGCCGATCAGACGACCGAATCATGGTACGTGCCGCATCACAAGGTCCATCACAATGGCAAGGATCGCATTGTGTTTAACTGCAGCTACCAGATCGGATCCCAAAATCTGAATAAAGAGCTCTTGCCCGGCCCCACACTCGGCCCCTCCCTACTAGGCGTGCTACTGCGCTTCCGCCAGGACAAGGTGGCTATCAGCGGGGATATCAAAGGGATGTTCTTGCAGGTGAGACTAGTAGAGGAGGACAAGCCTCTGCTACGGTTCCTATGGAGAGAGAAGATCGGAGATGAGAACCCATCCATCTACCAGTGGGAAGTACTCCCCTTCGGAACCACATGCAGCCCGTGCTGTGCTACATTTGCACTACAGAAACACGTCACAGAGGACCCAGCAGCAGATGAAGAGGTCCAACACAGTGTGAAGAACAGTTTCTACGTGGACAACTGTTTACAAAGCGTTTCGACTCAAGAAGAAGCCGAGGCTCTCCTAATCAAGTTACGCGCCTCCCTGATCAAAGGCGGCTTTGATCTCAGGCAGTGGGCCAGCAGTGACCCGCACGTATTGCGCAGCCTCTCCTCCGCGGACAAGGCTGCCAGCAGCGAGACCTGGATGGCGACAATCCCAGGAGAAGCCCAAGAAATGACACTAGGACTAGTCTGGCGCTCTAAAACAGACTCGCTCCACTATAGACACAAACCCTTGGCTCCAGAGCAGGGAAGGTCGACGGCGATACCGACCACCAGACGGAGTGTGTACAGAACACTCGCCAGACAATATGACCCGTTGGGATGTATTCTACCTTACACCACCAGGGCAAAGATGATTGTACGAGCACTATGGGACAAGGACCAGGGCTGGGACGACCCAATACCCGCACACCTTGCCTCAACATGGAGAGAGTGGGAGACGGAACTCCGCTCACTCCCAGGCGTCAATATACGCCGCAGCTACTTCCCATCCACAGTGAGGCCAGAGACATGCGAGATTGAGCTACACGTCTTCAGCGACGCCTCCGAAGTAGCCTACGGATCGGTGGCCTACTTGCGTGCCCAAGAGATGGGAGGAAAGATACACACTGCTTTCATCCTGGCCCGCTCAAGAATAGCCCCACGTAAGCAACAATCCATCCCGCGTCTAGAGCTCTGCGCAGCCCTCGCAGGAGCGCATCTAGCCACGTTAATCCAACGTGAACTCACCATTCCGGTGCACAGAACAATCTTGTGGTCAGATTCCACGACAGTACTCACATGGATCAAGTCTGATTCATGCAGATACAAAGTCTTCGTGGGAGTCAGAGTCACCGAGATTCAAGAGTTAACAGAAGAAGCAAGCTGGCGGTATGTGGACACCAAACACAACCCAGCTGACGTCATCACCCGGGGAATGTCTCTGGATGACCTAACCCGTCGCAACATCTACAGTGACGGACCAGAATTCCTCAAGCTCCCGGAAGGAGATTGGCCTACGCCCACCCCGCGGGAAGCAAGTAACGAGGAGGCTGAGAACAAGAAACCTATGTTCTGTGGACTGAGCACTGTCGCCTCCACAGACCCCAACATAGATGACTGCATTACCCTAGAGAGTGCGCAGCAAAGAACATTCCTGCGGCACCACCCAGAGATTCAGTCCACCACTGACATGTCAGCAGCTGACTACGAAGAAGCAGAACTTCTTCTACTACAACGAGCCCAGAGAGACTCGTTCCCCGATGAGCTAGACTGTCTACAGGGAGGAAACCCCGTCCCATCAGACAGCAGACTGATTCACCTGGCACCAGAGAGTGACGCCCATAATCTCATCAGAGTGGGTGGTCGCCTGCGGAGAGCCCCCGATCTACCAGATGACATTAAGTACCCGATCGTCTTGAACAGCCGACACAAGGTCACAGAGTTGATCATAAAGAAATACGACGAGGATGTACACCACGCAGGAGCAGAGAGAGTCTTCGCGGAGATCAGACGTCGTTATTGGATACTGCAAGGCAGAGAAGCAGTACGGCGCTTCCAGCGAACCTGTCTAGACTGCCGTAAGTGGCGCGCGCAGCCCAGCATACCACGGATGGCTGACTTACCCCCCTGTCGCCTCCGAATCGGCGACAAGCCATTCCACTCCACAGGCATGGACTGCTTTGGCCCGTTGTATATAAAGAGAGGAAGAGGCACCGAGAAGCGGTGGGGTATTGTATTCAAATGCATGACCACCAGAGCGATACATATCGAGCTCCTTCCGACCATGAGCACAGACTCATTCCTTATGGCCTTCCGAAGATTCACATCACGGAAAGGAAAACCGTCTACATTGTTGTCTGATCACGGGACAAACTTTAAAGGCGGAGAAAGAGAGCTGAGAGAGAGCTTCCAAGCTATGGGCCCAGAACTTAAGACCCACCTCGCTCCAGCCCAGATTGACTTCCAGTTTAGTCCCCCGAACGCACCCCACTTCGGTGGAACCTGGGAACGAGAAGTACGTTCTATAAAGACAGCCCTGTACGCCGTACTTGGAGCCCAGACTGTGGCGGAGGAAGTCCTAATGACAGTCCTCACGGAGATCGAGGGAGTATTGAACTCAAAGCCCCTCGGTTACGTCTCCAGTGATGTAGCAGATGTCGACCCAGTCACCCCCAACACACTCCTAATGGTGCGGCTGGACCCCGCGCTACCCCAGACAATGTACAGGCCTGAAGAAGCGAACGGCCGAAGAATGTGGAGGTACAGCCAAGTACTAGCTGACAAGTTCTGGAGCAGCTTCCTACTTCACTACCTACCGTCTCTACAGACCCGCCAGAAGTGGGTAAAAGAGAGAGACAATTTGACAGAAGGAACAGTCGTCATGATTATTGACCAGTCACTACCCAGAGCTATGTGGCCGGCTGGCCGTGTAAGCAAAGTGATCACCGGTGCCGATGGCAAGGTCCGAGCAGCTGAAGTACTCGTCCAAGGGCGCACTTACACACGTCCCGTGGCGAGGCTCATAGAACTGCCCCGACTCCCAGATACTATCGATGATGACCATGACCCCATGACTTTGTGAGTTGACTGACCCTTACAGCGGACCTTGAGTGGTAGACAGTGCGGTTAATCTGTCTCTGCTTAGCTAATTAGGTGGGACTAATTAGGGGGCGGCTGTTGTGAAGGATCAGATTAAACCGAATATATATATTTATTTATATATATATATTTAATTGTATTTGTATATCGTTTGATATCCCCTGTATATTCCTTGTACAATATGCATTGAATATCCCTTTAGTCTACTAAACAGCCCATAATAGTTTCATTCTACCATTGGACGAGAACCTGGCGCCAGGTTGCCATACCCCTAGGTCCAAGTTCAATCGTGCCGCCTAACATGTCGTGGCAAGCCCCGGTTCCGCGCAGGAATATGTCGGGCGAAATACGAATGGTACTATTTGTTCATAGCGCATATATATATGGCGCAAGTAAAGTAGAACTTTCCTTTAGTCCAGTTCTTTACCCTCCAACAGAGTGACAGACGCAAAGCCTCCCCACGACGCACGTGTGGTGTAGTAAGGCCTACTTGGCCCCAGAATAGGCATTGAGATATCGTGTAGATTAATAGTTGAATAGTCATAGTTTGGCACTATACCGTCGAGTTGGACGTATTCTATTAAGCTAATAATAGTCTATTTATGTATGGTGTATCGTTCGGTTAGAGTTCTAAAGTTATCAGTACCCCCCCATCGTTCCTGACGTTATCTGGACGCTTAACCAGGCTGAGCAGACCCCCAGTGGTGCTTGCATCCGAGGAGCTCCGGGCCAGGGCGACCGGACCTGTATATTGGATTACTCTACCCGGACGACGGCGAGCCTTCCACGGCTTGGATTATGCTTTGGGTGCTTTGATTATTCCATGGATAAAGGCCAACACTGCGGAGTGTTGGAACTACCCCCCGGAGAGGACTCCAGGTGAGACGGCGCTCTACACCAGTGAGGTCGCCTCACGTCTCTCCGTTGTGGACCGGCAGCTACCGTCCACAGAGGGTCCAGCTATATTCGTCTGCGGACCGAGGTTCTGTGGGCACCGTGTCCAAGACTTTGGATTCTCCCAAGACACCGTCGGCCAGATGGGATACCGCCAGCGGCTTCTCTAACCCCCCCCTCCTACTGTCTTACAACCAGCGGGACCCCCTCCCCCCTTAGTGTATCCAGCTATAATCATTTAAGTACCATCGCTATCATTTCCTAAATATTCCAGGTTGTATACTTACTCCCTGCGTAACCAGAGATTGGACATTCAATGTTGATTTACCTACGAATACTCATTTGCCATAAAAGTGCATATTTCATATTTCAAATCATAAATGTAATTAAGTGAACGTTGTATATACCTTTTGCTATATTAAACCTTCGATTTGGTACATTTGTGTGGATTCGTTTCATCAGGTGGGAAAGTGTTCATCATACTTATATCATGTACTGGATGGCCAGAAGTTAAAGTACAAGAGGTAGTGGTATTAAATATCATATCTAACAATACAGTCAGGGAATTGTACCCCTCAGTTACAGTATTACTAAAAACAATCTGATTATGTATAAAAACAGGAGTTTTACTGCTCATGACCAACTTGAACAGCACAAGTATAAAAGACAATCTATTTTCAACGTTAAGCCAAGAGAGGTGGGCATGCATACGGCTCACATTAGACCTTAGTGAGCAGCCCAGTACCATCCGTGCTGCCCTGTTCTGGACCACCTGGAGCTTCCTGAGGTCACCACTGGCAGCAGATGACCACATCGCAGAGAAATAGTCAAGATGACATAAAACTAAACTTTGCACTATCTGACATAAAAGGGGACGGGCAACAAAAGAAGCACATTTCCTGGAAATACCAATTGCTCTTCCCATTTTTAAAACAATATAATTAATATGCTGAGACCAAGACGGAGTGCAATCCAGCATCACTCCAAGGAGTTTAGTACTTTCAACTTGTTGAACTGCTGAATTACACAAGTTTAAATGAAGCTTTGGATTTGTAGATAACCTGTGCCTTGTTCCCAGCACAATACATTTAGTCTTGGAGATATTAAGGACAAGTCTATTACATACTACCCAGTCATGCACAACTTTAAGTTCTCTACTCAAAACTTCATTAAGTACATTGCATGATGGTGCAGCGTAATACAATGTTGAATCATCTGCATAAAGAACTGTTGTAGCACATTTGGTAGCCCAAGATAGGTCATTAGTAAATACAGAGAAGAGCAAAGGTCCTAGGCAACTTCCTTGCGGCACGCCACACTCTAGACCTCTGCTACTGGACAGGCTGCCATTTAGATACACCTTCTGTGATCTAGAAGACAAATAACTTAGTATCCACTTTAAAGCAGAAGAGTTAAAACCATAACATTTAAGTTTATCAACCAGTAGAGAATGGTCCAGCACATCAAATGCAGCACTAAAATCTAACAGCACAGCTCCCACCAACATAGAGTTTTGATTGATTGATTGATTGAAAAGTTTATTAACAGATTGCAGAATGGGTACAGTACAGTACAGCTCAATACATACAATTGTTAAGGGGATGCAGACCAGAGAAAGACTTTCGTCTTGTTTACATCAGGGTCCCCCATTTTCAATTCATCATAATTTATCTATTTATCTATAGCTATATAATTTTCTAGTTATCTATAGCTTTAAGCCAGTCATCAGTCATCTGTATCAAGGCAGTAGAAGTAGAGAGCCCAGTTCTATAGGCATGTTGAGAATCTGTTGCAAGCTTGTTTGAAACAAAATACTCTTGAATTTGTGAATGCACCAACTTTTCCATGATTTTGCTCAAGACAGGTCAAATACTTATAGGTCTAGAATTTCCCTCATTAAAAGCAGCTTTGGTATCCTTCGGTAAAGGAAAAACCTTAGCCTCCTTCCACATCTTTGGAAATAGACCCACATCCAAACATCTATTCATAATATGACATATAGGAGATGCTATAATACCAGCAGTCATTCTCAGCACTTTACTATCCAGGTTATCTAGGCCTGCTAACTTACTATCAGGAAGAGAGCGGAGTAACCGCTCCACCTCACTGACTTCAGCCTGATGAAATTCAAATTCACACATTTTGTCTTTCATTATAATATACTTAATACAGTCATTTGTTTTAAGGTTGTTTGAAATATTCATAGCATGCCTTAGTTTAGATACTTTACCCACATAATCATTAAAATGATTTGCAATCTCACCTGGTTTCGTGAGAACAAATCCATTTGCAAACTGCGTCTGCATTTGATCTCGTCTTGTCGATGGTGTAAAATGAATTGGGTATATTGTTAGTAAGTTAGCCATGTAATAAGCGGGATAATGTATAGCTATACTCGGTCATTGTCGCAAAATAATTGACCGACACAGAGTTTAGAACACCGAGGCGCCGAGGTGTTCTAAACCATCTAAGTTTGGGGGAACTAATGGGATAACTGGGGTTGCAACAAAAGTGCAACTAAGGGCTAAAACACAATGAAATAAAATAATAATAATAATAATAATAAATAATATATCCTTCTTAGCAGACTTCTTAGCTTAACATCCCAGGGAACTAATGGGATAACTGGGGATGTTGTTTTCTCCTGACAAGTGTCTCAAAGTCTGGGGTGATGGTAGACAAAGCAACTCTGAGGTCATGCTCAATGTCCAATCTGTTCCTCCGCTTTGCTCCGTTTTTTTTTTTTAACACACATCCGCGACCCACTCAAAATGGTCCCGCGACCCACCAGTTGAGAAACACTGGTCTAATCGATGCATAATCACTCGTTTACTTAATAAGTCCTGTGGTCGCAGGTTTTGCACATGGGACAGGCAGCACATGGGATCTCGAAGCGAAAGGGTTTTATTCCATACTGAAACAAGTTTTAACCATCCATAACAGAAAATGCCGGTCCTCGTGCATTTCAAATGCTTGATTCTTCTCTCAGACCGACATGATGTCTTGGAACTAACCCCAATACTATGCACTGGGGCTAGTTCCAAGACATCATGCATCGGAAAGGACTGCTCTGTTGTGGATGGTTAAAACATTTGTCTGCATGTTGTGATGTGTTGTTTCGAGACCCTGTGTGCGTGGTCTGCAGCTTCCAGACCAGAACTCCAACCACGGGACTCGGCCAGTAAGCTCCTGCTTTATCTATCCATTACTCTGTAAAAAAACGAATCCAAACTATCACTTTAATGCTCACAAAATCATCATCTGCATCGTGTCATGCTGTCACTCCCCTTTCCATTTGTCTGTCTTCACAACTCATAACTTCATAATGTCAATAATACATTCATCATCTCATAATTAACACACTCCTCTTTTTAATCCATTCAGCGTATTCCCTCTTCTTTCACTTTGTTCTAAATGGATGTGAAACTGATGCATGTTTGTTGTAAATGTGACTTTTCGTATTTGTTTTTTCTCTTTAAGACTTATCATTCATTGCTGTAGGAATTCTTGCCTTGATGAGAATTTATACCTATAGCATTCAGTAAATTTGTCCATTATTGAAGTAATTTGTTATGCTTTTCCCCCCTGATTCACCACAACGTCACTCACATCTGAAAGTACATCTTCACAAAATTCAGCGCATCACTGGAAATCTCACCCTCATGTTTTGGACGTCATCCTTTTCTGAAAATGCTGCTCCATGTTGACAGATATACTGGGATCTGCCATGCGATACGTTGAACATGAAATGTCATTTTGAGTAGACCAATAAAAGCCTAGCCTCTATATCGAGTTTGGCACTGTTAGATGAATGATACCTAACAGAATGGTACTTCAGCGTTCAACCGCCGGGAAGCGTATCCCTTGCTGGCCTTGTACACAAGTGTAAGTCGCTTTGGATAAAAGCAAGAGCTAAATGTAAGATGTAGTTGTATGTCGAGGTAATGCATAATGATTTGTTTCAGATCATCCATGTTTGTATCACGTTGGTGTTATTGATTCACAGGTGGTCTGAGAATAATCTGTTTTTCTGGTTGAGTAGATCCAGTAGTCCCACCCAATGCCACCCTGGTCTTCGAGGTGGAGCTGTTCTCTGTGTCCAGAGGACCACGCAGCATGGAGGCCTTCAGAGACATAGACCTTGATAAAGACAAACAACTCACAAAGGAAGAGGTACTGCAATTTACAGTTGCCACAAAAGCACTGTAATTTCATAATTATCAGACATAATTATGAAGTTGCTTTTGCTTGTGTGTTGACTCTGCTAAAGTGATCTTCATACTGGTGAGCCCTCAGCAAGCTCCACCTTGCTAGTTCGAAGTATCATCAATGGACTGCATTTATATAGTGCTCTTATCCAAATCGCTTTACAACTTATGTCTCACATTCACACACTGACGGTGGAGGCGACCATGCAAGGTGCCAACCTTCTCATCGGGAGCAGTTAGGGGTTAAGTGTCTTGCTCAAAGACACTTCGACACACTACCGGGAGGAGCTGGAATTGAGTACCGGGAACCTTCTGATTACCAGATGACCGCTCTACCTCCTGAGCCACTGTTGCCCCATAGTTACTATTTCTATGTCCAACAAACTTTCTTTTCTGCTACTGTCCGCCTCAGATCATTCCATTGACCTTCAGAATGCACTTAATCTCACATGCGTCCAAAAACTCTAAACAGCTTTGCACACATTCAATTAGTTTGACATTTATTGACTGTAAAGGATTTTGAATATGGCCACCAGTGATGTCATCGGGGACATTGAATCCTTATGTTGTGTCAATTGCAGCTCCATGAAATTATGTAGATGAAAAAATTGCAATTAAAAACTATTCTAGGGACTGCTACCTTATAATTTCATTGAGCTGTAATTGACACAACACAAGGATTCAATGTCCCAGATGACATCACTGGTGGCCATATTCAAACTCATTTACTGTCAATAAATGTCAAACTAAATGAAAGTGTGCAGAACTGTTAATAGAATTTTGGGATGTGTGTGAGATTATGCGCAAAATAAATCTGCATTTATTCTTGGTGAAGTGCCCCTTAAAAGTTGCCAGTGCATTTCAAGGCCACTTCAGTAAACACTTTATAGGAGTGTGTAGTGTAGTTGTATAGGAGTGTGTCTATTCAAATTAAAGTTTTAACAAAAGGTTTTGTTTTTTCTTTTTTCTCCTCAGGTGAGAATATACTTGAGAATGGAATATGAAAAAGGTGGTGCACCACGCGATGCCGCCTTCTATGAGAAAATTATGGATGATATATTTCGCAAGAGTGACCACGATCTAGATGGATTGATATCTGCAAGGGAGTATAATGTTTACGAACACGATGAGCTCTAGGGTACATCAATGGCACAAGTAGTTTTCCTTTTTCCTTTTTGTTTTTGATTTTTGTTTTTTAACTATTTGTTGAAATGTTGACAAGTTGGGACCATCTCAACAACTTCAGGGTGAGTGTTCGACAAATAGGTGGCCTGGACTTTATGTTTGGGTAATATAGAATGCTTCTGAGTAAGTAAAATGAAATTACATGACATACCACCCGGGGTATCTTAACTTCATCTCGCTGTACGTTAATTTGCTCGGCTGTGATATGAAGCTATCGTAGCGTTACATATACAGTACAGTTCTAAAGATTGTAGTCCCACTTCCAACCACTATCCACCTGGATGAAAATATAGAAAAACTTTGCAGAACTTTGCTAACAGCAGATGGGGTTTGTTATTTATGTAAATACCACAATTTCAGCCGTTTTATTCCTATGCCCTACAATAGTCTAGTCTGCATTAGTGAACATTTACTGCCGTCCTGGCTTAAAATGATGTAGAATGTGGGCCACAAGGAGTACACATGCAGATCCTTGCAGCACTGTGGTGTTCATCTCACAAACATAACATAAGTCTTGTGATGCAAATCTATCTTGTGTAAGCACTAAGCAAGGAGGCTGAATTGACCTATCTCAAGTCCAGGCCTCTTTTCTTCATCCTCCAATCACAACTGTTGCTGTGATTAGAGGATCAATAAATGAGAGCAGGGTTTGAGTTGGGTCAATTGGTCTTTTTTTGCCCCATCCTCTAATTTGTCACACCACATTGATGTACAGCTCCACAGAGAATAGGAAAAAACGGAAAAGGTGATTTTAACCAAGATAGTCTCCCACTCATTGTCAAGCAGCTCAAGGCTTTACAATGTACAGTCTACATTGTTAGGGTATCACAGATTGGAGTCTTGGTTTTTAGCTTTGAATTATTATTGTTCACAAATACTAATTGGACTGTCCATGGTTATACGAATGAGTAGTATTCCCTAATTCCCATAATAGCGGTGACTGAAAGTGCTAGTGCTAGTTAGTACTTAAAGGGGCCATATTATGCCAATTTCCCCATTTATTATTTTAATTGTCCTGGTCTATGGCAGAGAGAGATTAACTCCCTTTGGTAAGGACATTGGGCTTTGTAACTCTGCTGATGTTTTACATACACCTCCAGCTATATAGATTCAGATTCAGATTATTTTATTGTCACAGCTCTTTTAAATGTACATACACACTGAAGGAAAGGGGGAAACCCAAAAAGCAATATGTCTCTTAAAATACCACTTTTTTGTTGTGACTGCCTAACTCAAAATGTTTATTGAATGGGATCTAAAGCATTATTATTTCTTTAATTTAATCCTACTGTAGGTTTCACCAACTAGTCATCTCTGTTGGTAATGGAAGATAAATCTTTTTTTCTTTTTATTTTTGGGTCCAACTAAATTACATACATTCTGTTTGTCATGGATAGCCCTTCAATTATAGGAAACTGAGGCGGCTACGTGGCGTAGTGGGCAAGGCGCTCGCCACGAATGCATAGACGCTGGGCTCGCCTGTTCGAGCCCAGCGCTCCACATTGCTTTCAGTTTAGCTGGTCGTTCATACTAATACACATTGGCCGTATTAGGGGGTGGGAAACTGATGGGTGGGGATCGGGCGTTGTGGACAGCGACTCCTACAGGTCGGTTGGTGCGCCTGCGCAGTAGAATCAGGAAGTGTCGGGGGCAGCGTGAGCCTCCCACGCGTTACTCCTCGCCACTGAGAGATCGAGCTGCGCAGGTGAAAAGATGCGACTGCTGTTACCTCAAGTACCGGAGGGGACTTGTGCTATGTATGACTTAGTCCACATTGCAGCCGGCTTGTGGGAGGCAAGAAACAGCGTTCGTGACAGGGGAGGGTTGAATTGGATGATACGAAATTGGGATGGGAGAAAATATAGAAAATGGGAGAAAAAGTGGATCAAAAAAAATTATAGGAAACTGAATTTAGAATGCGTTTCTATCACAAAGATCCATAAACAAGGGCTTTTAATGTTACTCTTGCAATTTTGGAACAGCAGATTATAAATTATAAGTTAATTCACTATGCCCTCTACAGTCATACATATTGTGTTTTATGTGTCGTTACCTATTATTCAAAGATATTCAATATCAGAGAAAAACTTAAATGTTAGGAAAAGGGACAATATGTGACATAACTGCATTTTTGGAGTAAATGGAACTTGATTTGGAAGACACGTGATATCATTGCAATTGAAGACTGTTCACTGTCACACGGTTAAACTAGAAAATTAATGAATCTGCCCACTGTTCTGTATGTAGCCTGACCATGTGGTATGAGCTGTACCTTGGAATCACTGTGTGCAATGATCAGGCTCTTTCCACAGCTCCCTGGTGTGACTTGAAAGGGAAATTCAGAATGGTGGACCTCCAGCCCTGTTCCCTATACTCACTGCTGTCGAAGGGTATAGAGGCCGTTCTCACCATAATACAGGCTGACGTTTATACTGGATACCCAGCTTTTCCTTAGTTAGCCCACAAAACGAATGGAAACTAATGGAAAAATTACTTAATCATACTCTAAAGTGCACCCAAACAAAAAAAAACGTTTTTGCTTTTGGTTTAGCTGCAGATACCCTGTTGAGAAGCACGGGTCGACATCACTGTTAAGTAGAAAATGGGGCCAGGGGTCCAAAAATAATGCATTACTGTCTGGAGATGCTCTCTACTGGACTTGATGCTGGAGCTTATCAGTGTGTAGCTGAAGAAAGTGAGAGAGAATTATTTTGTTTCCAATGCAATGATTTGATGATCCAGGTAACCACTACTGTATGTTGAAGGGGTTCATATGTATAGAATCAGATATTATGTTGTTGGAAATACCCCTAATCTTTTGTGTTTGCTCATTGACCACTTTCAAAACATTTGTCATGTAATGTATCAGAAAAATAAAACAGATTTGTCTGTATTCACTTTTCCATCCAGCCTCTATTTATATTAACCCTATAATTTCTAGATAAATGGTAAATGGCTCCATTTATATAGCACTTTTATCCAAAGCGCTTTACAATTTGTTCTTCACGTTTTACCGACGGCGGAGGCAACCATGCAAGGTGTCAACCTGCTTATTGGGAGCAATTCGTGGTTAAGTGTCTTGCTCAAGGACACTTCAACACGCTGCCCGGGAGGAGCGGGAATCGAACCAGGAACCTACGGATTACCAGACGATTGCTCTACCTCCCGAGCCACTTTCACCCCACTGTTGATACTGTAGGCTGTGTAGTATACACTGATTTATTGGCAGACATATGACTCATAAGTCTCTTTACAGCTATAGAATTGTCATTGTTACATTTTTACTGTGAGTGAAAAACAGAATATCAATAACAAATACGTTTATAAATGAAATTAGGTTTTTGGTTTATTTTCCTATTGATAGCTTTTCTGTAGTTCAACAGGAGAGTCTATACAATGAAATCTCCTAAGAGACCTTGGTTCAATTTATTCCAGTGTGGAGTAGCCTGCAAAATGATGCTTTCCCAACATGGCATTCAGACAGAGACACGTTCAGTGGTTCGAGGGCGGTGCTAGGGGGTGGCTACTTGGGCTCAACCCCCCGAATCTACTTTAAAAAAAAATATATATATATTTTTTTGGACAATTAATCATTGTTACATGAAAATATGTTTGCACCAGATTTAGCAGAAGCTCATTTCCATCTGTAGTCTATCCAGCTGCTAACTGTATTTGAGTGAGTTAAGGTAGACTGATTGATTGATTGATTGATTGATTGATTGATTGAAAACTTTATTAACAGATTGCAGAATGGGTACAATACAGTACAGCTCAATACACACAATTGTTAAGGGGATGCAGACCAGAGAAAGACTTTCGTCTTGTTTACATCAGGGTCCCCCATTTTCAATTCATCAGGACATATATGCAGGGCCGGATTAACGACCGGGCCGCTTTTTTTTTTCTTTTTTTTCTTTTATTTTGGAGATCGATGTCATACTGTGACACTGAAATGAAAAAATATTTCATCAACTAAAATATTTAGTCAACAAAAATATATATTTTGTATCCACTTTTTCTAATTTTTCAATTTTTCTCCCATCCCAATTTCGCCTCGCCAATTCTCCCCTCCCCTGTCTCGATCATTGCTAGACTATGCCTCCCACTGGTCGGCTGCAGTGAGGACGAAGCCTTGCATCACGTGTCCCCTCCGGTACACGAGGAGGCAGCCGTCACATCTTTTCACCTGTACAGCGCGGTCTCTCAGTGGTGAGGAGTAACGCGTGGGAGGCTCACGCTGCCCCCGATACTTCCTGTTTCTGCTGTACAGGCGCACCAACCGACCTGTAGGAGTCGCTGTCCACAACGTCCAATCCCCACCCACCAGCTTTCCCACCCCTAACACTGCCAATTGTGTTAGTATGAACGACCAGCCAAGCTGGTAGCAACGCCGAGAGCTGGGCTCGAACCCAGCATCTCCTGCGTTAGTGGCGAGCGCCTTGCCCACTGCGCCACTTAGCCGCCCTAACAAAAATATTTCATCAACAAAAATATACAGTACGTCACACCCGTGCCTCTCCCTGCCGTCTGCAAGTGGCTAATCTTGAGTTTTCCTACCCCCCAGTAAGCTAACCATGGATAAATCCAAAAAAAGGAAAGTCTGAGGAAAATAGAGGGTTTAATTCAGCGTGGACAGATTCATTTGCTTTCACGACTAACAATGCAGGCTTACCTGTAGCCTATGCCTGATATGTGGCGCGAAATTTTATTTTTATTTTATAGATTTTCCACAAATAAGGGAAGGACTCAAATAGAGCTGCATAGTTCAGGGTTTTATTTCAAAGTAGGTCTACAGATGCCAGTGTTTTTTCTCCTTTTCTGTTTTATTTCAAAGTAGGTCTACACAGCCAGTATTTTTTCTCCTCTTCATACGAGTTTGAGGTTTTCCTTTGTTATAACAGGTAAAAACAGCAATAAAAAGTCAAACTTTTCTTTTTGTTGCTTTATAATTGTTAAGACAATGTCCACATTTATGTTTGTTTTATATTATATATTATTTATATTATATATATACAATGTGGGAATGGTTAATTTTTCCTAATACATTCTAAGGGGTAGGATTTATGACAAGATGTCCGCCAACCCTGAGCTGCTGTGATGAGAGTTGATTGCTGCAGGGGCCAGGGTAATGAGCAGAAATGCAATTCAGGTGTGAATGCCATCTTGGAGTGGAGAGGCAGAGAGGTAAAAGTTCTGTGCAGGGGAAGGATTGGGCTCCTTCAGTGGGTAAAAAATTCCCATTTAGACCAGTAAAAGAGGGTTCAGTGAAGGAATCACTCCAGAGACGCCATTGGTATGTATGTTTGTAGTTGTGTAATTATCCATTTAAATCACTATAATTTGTACCTGTGGAGGGCTGGGTTGGTGGCAATTTTGTGGGAATCATTCCAATTAATGAATGTTTGGGTGTACTGTGTAACTAGATAGGAGGGGATGCCTTTTGGCAAGTTGTTTTGTGTACTTTGGGTTGGATCTGGTCCATTGTGATCAAGTAACAATTGTTTGGTTAAATGAAATTCAAACATAATTGATTTGGTCTGTTTAAATTTAAAGTAAAATGTATTTGGAAGGTTTGTAAACTAATTTGGTTAAAATTCAAACTAATTGATTTGGTCTGTAAAATAGCCTAAAAATATATAAAATGTGTTTGGAGGGAAGAAATAATCATACTGAAAATACTACAATTGAAGTGTATTTGATTATTTGGCATGCACTTGTTATTTGTAGAGTGGCTAATTTGTGTTTTTCTTTAAAGGTTTTCAACCTACTCTCGATGATGCTACTTTTGATGATGCTACATTCAATGATGCTACTTTCAACATGATTTCAATGACTACAACATGTTTGGAATGATGTGTTGGACCATGAGAAGTAATTAAAATCTGCTAAATTGGGAGTCGAGTTGTCCCAGCGTCCTCTGTTGAGGTTTCAAGCCGTTTTCAAGTTTGGCAGCACTGGTACCAAGGGAAAAAAAACACATAACTTGACAATAATTCCATTAATGCAGTATAAGTATAAAGTATAATAAATCTCAAATTACTTTGGGTATGCAATTGTCAGGCGTTTTATGCTAAATGTGGGGTATGCTTGGGGATATATAAAATATTATACACTGTTATCTTCATTTTAAAGGGGAACTATTTTACTATTTTTTTCACTATTTGGGCACTTTTACACAATTCCTGTGAGTTTATGGAACACCTCTGTAATATTTTTTTTTTTAATTCATTGTTTTGTATTTCTAATCAAGTACTCAAACAGCATTTTCCTACCTCAAGATCTTAAGCCGTTTTGAGCCTGGGCTCCAACCACTGTGTGGCCTGATGCCACATTATGCAGCTGAGTCTCTCTGACATCACAAATCAGCACATTTTCAGATGACTCAGTTCAGTGAGGGTGAATATTGTGAGAGGAGAATTGGAAGAATGCGCCAATATGAGAATTAGAGACATAGATCATATTAATATAAGTCCACATAGCTAGGAAACAATGCTAAACACTGAAAAAGGCCATTTATAAAATAGTTCCCCTTTAATAGTAAATAGGTTGTGTGGCTCCCTGAGCATTTTATTTTGTGGGAGGGGGGGAAAGTGGCTCTTTTGATAGTAAAGGTTGCTGCAGCAGAGACCTGCCGGTGCTGATAGCGGATATCAATTCAGCATCTGGATCAGAAAGAAAGTTGAGGATGAAAAGTAAAGTGTTAGCTTGGATGCTAAGGTTAGCTAGCCGATTTTGTGAGTGTTTAGCCATTAACATGGGAAACATGGTTAAATGCCAGGACCCACTTCAATGATAGTGTTGTGAACGCATAATCTGTCTTAAATTATGGCTATGTGTCTAATCTGCCTGTCGCTTATCAATGACTTGTTTGCAGTCAACATTGTCGAAACGGATTGTTTTTTAATCGGTTTATTTTCGTTTTATAGCATTTTGAAAAGCCCTTGTTTTTCAGGAAAATATATAGACTCCGTGATAAAAGGCATTTACTGGAATATTCTAGAATACACAAACTGTCATTTGCCTATATCGTTTTCAAATAAACGCTAGATTATCGATAGTATGTGTACTTATGCACGCTATAGAGGCGGGCTGAAAAATCGATTCTCTCATTTCCTCATCAGCGATCACCGCGCACACACACATAGGGCAAACGCTTATATCTCTGTGAAAACGGCTCTGATTATCCTAAGACTGGTCAAATAAATTCCTTACCTGAGATCAGATGTTATCCAAAAAGATTATTCCAATTCCTGATCGCCATTCCAAATATCGATCACGCTTATTGATTAGTGTTGGGTCCTGTAAATACATAATCCACGCGTTTTCCGGGCCGGCGAGCACAATCAAACCTTCAGTTGGCTTGAGGGAAAAGTAAAATGAGCAAACTGGCCCCCCCCCCCCCCCCCTTCAGCAGTGTAAAGTAATGGGGTGCAGTACCACAGGGAGAGACGATAGGGGGCGGTATCTTCCCAATTGAGCTCAGAGAGACTCTGCAGCACTAACCCGAGGCTTGATTGATGAAATATGAATTCAAATCGCCAATAAAAAAAAGAAGACAAACACACGCTATATAGCGTCGGGGGCACTCAAAGGTCGGCATGAACTAACGACAAAACGCGTCCGTGGCACTCAATGTGTTAATGAGAGATGGTAGATTCAATAGTGTTTAATGAGAGATGGTAGATTCAACACACCAAGCTAACTTACTGTACACAGTTGAGTGTTTAATGAGAGATAGTGGATTCAATACACCAAGCTAACTTTACAGTGTTTAATGAGAGATGGTAGATGGAAATTACTTCTATGTTGCGATAACTTCTCTGTATCATGTTTAAATGTGTTTGGGGGGGGAAATGTCCAGGCTGCAAAGTAAGCAGTATGGTAATAGCCTATCAGACCAATACATATGGAATTACTTCTTAGTCATTTTGCTTAATAGTTCTTGGCTGGTATGGCACCATATTAGATTCTATTGAAAGTGGTCTTAAAAAGGTCTTAAAAAGTCTTAAATGTAACCTGTTGAAACTTGCAGGAACCCTGTCCGTCAACATCCACCTTCAGTGAGACCATAACACCTGCCCATCATGAAGATGACGTGTCACCCACCTCTACAAGCAGCAGTATGACCATTGACCACCACCACTAAAGGTTTGACCTCACAAGACCCTGCACTATGGCCAAGTGTCATAGGCCATACCCAACAATGTGGTATCAAGGGGACCAATACAAGTCAAAGATATTGTTTTCCCCCAAAATCCAGCGAACATGGCTTCTGTATTCGGTTAGCACAGACTCAGTCTACTGTTTGATATCATTAAAAAAAAATATGATTAATAAATGCCTCGTAGTTAAAGAGAGCTTGAATTTCGGACTTCTTTATTACATATTTCTTTTAATCTCTCCCGTCCTCCCCATTTTTTTTAACGCACCAGCCACCACTGACACACATGGTGGGGGATGTTTTAAAAATAAAAAATGTGCTTCACCAAAGAATTGTCAGCAGCCACCACTGGATAGCGTTGGCTATATTTTATGTATATGCCAGGAAAGTAGCTCAGTGTCACATATTTGACTCTCATTCCAATAATCCATATATATTTTCTTTAAAAAAAAAATCACTATTAAGCGATGGGCATATTTGTCTCTCACCAACCTAGTGACAGAAATTGTCAGGTTGACTCCCATGTTAAACACATATTTTGAAATACACAGCCTGTACAGTTTAATTATAAATCATTCTAATTGTAATATACAGTGCCTCAGATTAGTTTGTGCATGGTTTTTTTCATCCTGAGGATGGCGCTATCCTCATCTAAACACACGTATATAACTAGTAACTGCACTGTAATAAAATACGTTTTGTTCAATGGAAAAATAAATAGTCCTTTTTCCTTTTTTTTTTATTGCTTATAGACCAGCAATACCCAAAAGTCACAACAGCAAGTCACAAACTGCACTGTTGCAGAACTGTTCTTTCTTTGTTCGCCTTCCAAATTGAAATATTATATATATATCAAAATGACCATTTTGTGTTTTCCTGCATTTAACATTTTCAAACAAAGCCATCATGAAACTGACAGAATAACTGAACAATAAAGTATAATATATTGTGTGGTACCCTGTCAATAACATTGGCAGACGGGGAATATAATTAATTTTCAATACTTAAAAAAAAGTCCTCAACTATACTTTCTCTCTCGATGGATAGCTGTTTGTTGATGTGTTAAAAACGCATCAGTAGCAGGATTACTGTAATTTTGTAGCTTTTTTTTGTTGTAGATTGCCTGGTATGTAGCCTTGGTTGGTGGCTTCCCCACCAATGTTTTACATATAAAAACACCACTGTGCACGTGTGTGTGGGGGCCTCCACAAGAGTCTGGCCCAGAGGCCTCTGAATTCTTAATCTGGGCTTGCATATATGACGTACATGATATACAGATAGACAGTACTGCTACATCTATACATTTATGACATACCAGATTTGCAAATACAGTACTGTTTGTGATACAAAAAGAGTCCAGAAAAGAGAGTATATACATTTGACATAAAAACTACATTGCAGGTGGTTGGGTGGGTGGGGTGGGGGGGGGGGGTTGGGTGGGGGGGAACACTCTACACCTGTACAAGCAAAACTGTACATTGGAATGTTGACAAAACCATGCTTGGTCATTTACTGTACATTGGAGGGGGTTGGGTTAGGACATTTACAGGGGCCAGTTTCGAATTGCAGTCTCCTGTAGTTGTTCTTTGAGAGTGGTTTTGAAAGTGGGTAGTGATTCACATTCCTTTACAGCTTTGGGTAGGGCGTTCCACATTGATGTGGCATAATTGCAAAACGTGTTTAGTCCCTTGTTTGAGCCGAATCTGGGTTTAACATGATTTGTGGAGCTCCCTCTGGTGTTGTGATCGTGGTATTCACTGACCTTTGGGAAGTATTTTGACATGTACATGGGTACCTTGGTCGTGTAGTGTATCTTGTAGACCAGGCCCATTGCAAGTTGCTGTACTCTGTCGTCTACTCTAAGCCATCCTAGGTTGTCAAAGTGGGCAGGGGTGAGGTGGGTTCTAGGAGTAAGGTCAAGCAGTAGTCTGACCAGTTTGTTTTGAGATGTTTGTAATTTTGTTTTTAGCGCCTTTGATGTGCTTTGGTACCATGAGGTGCAAGCATAGTCGTAGTACCCTTGAATGAGTGCTCCTGCCAGAGTCTTCAGGGTATTCTTGTTTACCAGAGAGGAGATCCGGTACAAGAATCAAGTTCGTTGGTTGACTTTTTTTTTTATTACATTGGATGCCATTCTGTCACAGGAAAGATTAGCCTCTAGGATGGAAGCCAGGTAGGTAATTTCATCTTTCCTTGTGACAATATTGTCACCCACTGTAACTGAGAAGCCGTCCGTCTTGCTTGCCGTCAGACTCAGACCTAAGCTTTAAATCACAATCAACAAGTTGACAAAAACATAATTCTTCCACCTTAGAAACATAGCTAAAGTACGGCCATTTATAAATCAAAAGGACGCTGAAAACCAGATCCATGCCTTTATCTCAAGCCGACTCGACTACTGTAATGCACTCCTTACCGGCCTCCCGAAAAAATACGATGATAACTATTTTATTGCAATGCACTATTGCATTATTTTATTCTATTTTACTAACTTTATTGCACTGCACTATTTTACTTTGTATCAGTGATAATCAAACCGTAAACAAAGAGGCCTATAACACTTTCAGCGCCAGATGGCGCTGTTTACTGTTGAAAGGCCAGTGCCTTTTAACATGGGGATACGTGGCTGTGTTTGCAGGCCTAAAGCTATATTATATCTATGGATCTAATAATAAGGTTGATTGTCATTGAGTTTCTTCCAGTCAAGATGCAAAAAAAAGAATTTTTCCATCCATTTCCGTTTTATACCGTCGTGAATATGAGTGTAGTTTCAGGGCCGGCAACGTGTATTCTAGTAAACGCGTTATCGTTTCTTCCCTGGACTAGCTACTGTTCTCAAATCAAATTTAGATTATCTGTATTATGTTTCATCATGGATGCATGGGGGGGGGGGGGGGGGGGGGGCGGCGGAACACGCCACACACACGCCCCGATCAGCATGAAGGAATTTTTGGATCAATGCAATATTGATACAGTCCTTACCTTGACCAGGATCTGTCCCGAAAAGAATATTCCAATTATCTGATCGCCATTCCAAGTACTGATGTCAAGCAAGGTGCCAACGTAATCCAGCATTGAACATGAACCCGACCCTCGTCGATCCATGCGTTATAAGCGTTTGGCTTGACCGAGTAGTTAGACCCCGCCCGCAGGCCGCAGCTCGGCCCAGACACCAAGCCACATCGTTTCAAATGGAGTGCAATAGCGGCCGCAAGACGTTAGCCGGCGGTATTGGACTTTTGAGATCTCAGACCCATCCCCAGTGATAACACAGGCTGCCGGCATGTTTGTATGAATGGAAATATCTAATAAAAGAAAACGATGAAAACCCGACTATACTCTGGTTTTCAGGGGTCCTGGCGCTCAACGTTCGGCGAGTTAACCCTAGATCTTAGATCCTAATATGAAAAACGATGTGATTTAATGTTCTATGTCTTACCTTGACTTTGTCTATTTTATGCTTTATGTCTGCACTTTATGCATTGCTCTTGATCTGCCAATGTTGTGCAAATTTTATGCCTGTCTTTTTTTTTTACTGCTGTGAAGCACTTTGAGCTGCAATTCTTGTATGAAAGGTGCTATACAAACAGTGTATTATTATTAATATTATTGTTTGCTTCATTAATTAAAGGGTGTGAATTTAAGTGTTCTCTAGTGCCTTTTGTCCGCTTTAACACTTTGATTACCACTGGTGAACATGGTAAAACGTGGTTAAATGCCAGCACCCACTTCAATGATAGCGTTGTGAACGCATAATCTCTGTCTTAAATTATGGCTATGTGTCTAATCTGCCCGTCGCTTATCAATGACTTGTTTGCAGTCAACATTGTCAAAACGGATTGTTTTTTAATCGGTTCATTTCCGTTTTATAGCATTTTGAAAAGCCCTTGTTTTTCAGGAAAATATATAGATTCCGTGATAAACGGCATTTACTGGAATATTCTGGCATACACAAACGTTGTAATTTTTCGGCCTATTTATGAATCGTTTTCAAATAAACGCTAGATTATCGATAGTATATGTGTACTTATGCACGCTATAGAAGCGATCTGAAAAGTATATTCTCATTTCCTGATCAGCGAGCACACACACACACACTGTCAATCACACCATTCTGATTGACAAGCTAAAAGCAATTGGTTTTGATAGTCTATCAGTGAGCTGGATACAATCCTACCTGGAGGGGAGAGAACAGATGGTGGAGGTAAACGGTACCCTATCCCCCCCCTCACAGTGAGCTGTGGTGTTCCACAAGGAAGCATACTAGGACCGCTATTATTCCTAATTTATGCAAATGACATGTCGTCAGCTTGTGACTGCAACTTGTTCCTGTTTGCGGACGACTCAGCCCTGCTGGTCTCTGACAAGAACAAGTTACAGGTTGAAAAAGCCCTCAGCTCTGAACTAGGCAAAATCTGCATATGGCTCGCCGACAACAAACTATCATTACACATGGGCAAAACGGAGTCTATTCTCTTCGGTTCAAATAACAAACTCTGCAAGACCGACGGCTTCTCGGTTACAGTGGGTGACAATATTGTTACAAGGAAAGATGAAATTACCTACCTGGGTTCCATCCTAGAGGCTAATCTTTCCTGTGACAAGATGGCATCCAATGTAATAAAAAAAATTCAACCAACGAACTCTATTCTTGTACCGGATCTCCTCCCTGGTAAACAAGAATACCCTGAAGACTCTGGCAGGAGCACTCATTCAAGGGTACTACGACTATGCTTGCACCTCATGGTACCAAAGCACCTCAAAGGCACTAAAAAACAAATTACAAACATCTCAAAACAAGCTAGTCAGACTACTACTTGACCTGACTCCTAGAACCCACCTCACCCATGCCCACTTTGACAACCTAGGAGCTTAGAGTAGACGACAGAGTACAGCAACTTGCAATGGGCCTGGTCTACAAGATACACTACGCGACCAAGGTACCCATGTACATGTCAAAATACTTCCCAAAGGTCAGTGAATACCACGATCACAACACCAGAGGGAGCTCCACAAATCATGTTAAACCCAGATTCGGCTCAAACAAGGGACTAAACACGTTTCGCAATTATGCCACATCAATGTGGAACGCCCTACCCAAAGCTGTAAAGGAATGTGAATCACTACCCACTTTCAAAAACACTCTGAAAGAACACCTACGGGAGACTGCAATTCAAAACTGGCCCCTACAAATGTCCTGGCGGGGCTAGGGGGTGGCTACTTGGGCTCAAGCCCCGAATGTTTTCTGAAAAGCCCTGAATCTATTTTCCAAAAAAAAATATATTATAATTTTTTTGTGTGTGTGGACAATTAATCATTGTTACATAAAAATATGTTTGCACCAGATTTAGCAGAAGCTAATTTCCATCTGTAGTCTATCCAGCTGCTAACTGTTCACGTGTTGTGAAGAAGGCACGACAACGCCTCTACTTCCTCAGGCGCCTAAGGAAGTTCCAAGTCAGTCAGAAGATCCTTAGGAACTTCTACTCATGTACAATAGAGAGCATCCTGACCGGCAACATCACCTCCTGGTTTGGGAATAGCACTGCACAAGACCGTAGCAGACTACAAAGAGTGACACGTTCAGCCGAACGCACAATTAGAGGGGGGCTTCCCACCCTCCAGAACATTTACAACAAGCGGTGCAAGGGGAAGGCTAAGAGAATTATTAAGGACTCGAGCCACCCGAACAACTGCCTCTTTGAACTGCTGCCGTCAGGCAAGCGATACCGGAGTCTTATGGCGAGCACAGAAAGACTCAGAAGGAGCTTCTATCCCCAGGCCATCAGGCTGCTAAACGAAAATAATCGCTAAACGAACAATAATCACTATGCAACAACCATCAAATGCACACAGCACACACACCCACACGCACACACTCACTCAAACAAACAACACACTGCAGCACCCACTCTCCACACTTTAGATCACACAAACACACTTACACTTTATATTTATTGATAAAGGATTTGCACTACAACTCGTACACCTACTGTGAATTGTACCTAAACTGCACCTCGTCCATTTATGCCTTGCACTATATAGTATTGTATATTAGTACACTGCACAGTATTGTATATTGTATGGTAACTACATCTACAAACATTGTACATATGTCAAAACTGAACACTGTGACCTCTTTTTTTACTTCTAATTTTTACTATGTTTTTATTTCATACTTATCTTGTCATGCACAGTCTCTGGAGCGCAACAGTAAGAAGCATTTTGTACAAAAGTATTCTGTACTTCTGTATGACAACTATTAAAGAAACTTGAAACTTGAACTTGAACTTAACTGTATTTGAGTGAGTTAAGTCTTGGTGTTATGGTAGACTCAGACCTAAGCTTTAAATCACAATCAACAAGTTGACAAAAACATAATTCTTCCACTTTAGAAACATAGCTAAAGTACGGCCATTTATAAATGAAAAGGAAGTTGAAAACCAGATCCATGCCTTTATCTCAAGCCGACTCGACTACTGTAATGCACTCCTTACCGGCCTCCCGAAAAAATACGATGATAACTATTTTATTGCAATGCACTATTGCATTATTTTATTCTATTTTACTAACTATTTTATTGCACTGCACTATTTTACTTTGTATCAGTGATATCAAACCGTAAACAAAGACGCATATTAACACTTTCAGCGCCAGATGGCGCTGTTTACTGTTACTGTTGAAAGGCCAGCGCCTTTTAACATGGGGATACGTGGCTGTGTTTGCAGGCCTAAAGCTATATTATATATTATAGCTATGGATCTAATAATATAGTCGATTGTCATTGAGTTTCTTCCGGTCAAGATGCAAAAAACAGTTCATTTTTCCATCCATACATTTCCGTTTTATACCGTCGTGAATATGAGTGTAGTTTCAGGGTGGTCTGGTGTCATTTCCAAAATGACAGACACCAAGCCACATCGATTCAAATGGAGTGCAATAGCTTCATTAATTAAAGGGTGTGAATTTAAGTGTTCTCTAGTGCCTTTTGTCCGCTTTAAGGTGGTGGTATAAGTTAAAGGTTGTGGTGTCAAAGTAAAAAAAAAAACTATCTGGGCTAAGCCCCGGATCTCCTACAATCCTAAATCCGCCCCTGGTCCTAACCCAGTTGTACAGTAAATGACAAAGTATGGATTTGTCAGTATTCCAATGTACAATTCAATCAATCAATCACACACACACATATGGGACACGTTGATATATCTGAAAAAAGCTCTGATTACCCCAAAACTGGTAAAATAGATTCCTTACCTCAGATCAGATGTTATCCAAAAAGATTATTCCAATTCCTGATCGCCATTCCAAATATCGATCGCGTTTATTGATTCAGCGTTGGGTGCTGGAAATACATAATCCACGCTGTTCTGATGGCCGGCGTTCAACTTGGGTCTCTTCAGTTGGTTTGACGGAAAAGTAAAATGAGGAAACTGCCCCCCCCCCCCCCCCCCCCCATCAGTCTAAACTAATTATTACTACTAATTATTACTAGTTACACAGGGAGAGACGATA
This sequence comes from Notolepis coatsorum, assembly GCF_963971535.1. Taxonomy (NCBI): domain Eukaryota; kingdom Metazoa; phylum Chordata; class Actinopteri; order Aulopiformes; family Paralepididae; genus Notolepis; species Notolepis coatsorum. The sequence goes on from NC_140167.1 coordinate 147,635,090, forward strand.
GGGGGCGGTATCTTCCCAATTGAGCTCACAGAGACTCTTCAACACTAGCGCAAGGCTCGATGGACTTTTTATGATGAACAGATCTTGATGGGACGCAGGTCCCGGTTCTGGGAGGCATGGGCCATGAATCGCAAACCAACCCATGAGGAGTTTATTTAATCTGGTAATTAAAATGCTCACATAATATTTGTGCAATGATCAAATAGTTATATACAAGTACTCTACTTTCACTTTGTACTTTAGGTTGTACTTTGTTTATTGTATATTTTGTATAGTGTTTGGCCTTTATTCTTACGTTTCACTGTATGAAGCACAATCACTCAGGGGGCTCATACAAAACCAAGCATTTCACTGTAATGTATCATATATGTGACAAATAAAACAAAAACTTGAAACTTGAACTATTATATTATTCGGATTGACTATGTAATATACCCTTCGTGACGAAAACGCATGTATAGGTTTGATAGACACAATGGAAATCCAATAGCCAACTGAGCGGTACATTTCAACGCAATTTGACCAATAGGAGAGACGGAGGGCGTGGATGCATGCCTATTTATACTACTACACCCGGGGCTCGTCGTGTGTGACTCTCTGCCGTTCTCACGGACAGCTTGGTTGGATCTATTCATCCCTGCGAAACGTCGCTTTATCGGACCATTGGAATTAAGACTTTCTTTTAATTGCCTGACAGGATTGAAATGTTACATTTTAGGTTTTCGACAGTGCTGAAGGAGTTGTTTCAAACCCATCTCAAGCGTCCACTGAGCGGTTCAAGACATACAACGAGGCTACCAATTAATTATTGCTTCAGCAGCAGCGCCTCGTTTGATGCCAAAGTCATCTCTAAACTGAAGGTTCTTCATGCCGACACACACCGCCCTCTGCTGCGCACCACAGCTTGGACCAGCAGGTCTTATTGCACTAAAACTGACGACGCTGTAGCGTTGGCCGAACAAGAGAAGAAGGACGGTATCAACGATGAACCAGCGGGCGATAAGTAGGTTTCAATTCAATGATTTGCTTGGTGAATAAACTGATGGGCTAATCTGTTGTTAGGGTGTGAGGCATTTCCGGTCACCTGTGAGTCATGACGCACGCCGGCGCCAGTGGTAGTCATGACAAGACTCGTCAGCAGGGCCGGCTCTGACCAATTGGCTGCCCTAGGCAGGATTTTATCTGGCGCCCCCTTGCGTCACAGTTTATTCACTACCAATAATATTATACTGTAGAATATCCTGTTAACTTTTGAAAGCCCGTATATGGTCCGTCCATGAGCCATTGTAAAACAAAACACTCATTTTCCATGCGATTCTCGAAGACACTCTGATGTCACGAGACCGCCGCCATCTTGGTATAGGGGAGGCCATATGGATTTCTACCATCAAATGCATGCGGTGAGGTCCGTTTTTATCACATTCTTGTTCATTTCATAACATTTTCATACGATTTGTTTTGAAAATATTGAGGCCAACATGGCATTTCACTATTTCGAACGCCTTTCTGGTGATTCTAAGGCAAGATATGATTCAAAGAAGCTCCCCCTGATTGACTTGACATAATGTCCATACAAAACCCATACAGACATGGCCATCTCTCGAATACCCAAATTGAAGCTGCTATGTTACGTTTTGTACTAATAACAAAACAAACACAGAAATCCAACTCGCAAGTTTTATACCATCACTGAGGAAAAAGTGTCTGGCGGCTAACGTTCGGCTAACTCTCTCTGGTGTTGTGGTCGTGGTAGCTACATGCTAAGCTAACGTTAATCACATCATATCGAACCGATATGAGCTTATCTTATCTAATCTTACGTGGTGGTACCACGTGTGCCACTACCCGATCAAACATCCACGTTAGATAAGATAAGCTCCTATCGGTTCGATATGATGTGATTAACGTTAGCTTAGCATGTAGCTACCACGACCACAACAGCAGAGCGAGTTAGCCGAACGTTAGCCACAGCCACGTTTTCCTCCGTGATGGTATAAAACTTGCGATTTGGATTTCTGTTTTTGTCATTAGTACAACGTGTAACACAGCAGCTCTTTGGCATTGTGAAGGACTGAAGAAAATTCTGCTTGATTGTCTTTTAATTTGCCGCTTTAACAATCCGTTTCTGCACTAAATGAACCGTACACAATGTACCAGGCTGGGCAGTTTCCCCCCACGCTGCAGTTGCGTAGCAACAACAGGCAGGAAGTTGACTTCGAGAATTGTTATAAACGTTGGACCTGTACTATAGATAAGACTTCAGTATTTCGAAATAACTATTAGTAAAAAAAAACATTTTTGTTGCCCCCTCTGGGTGGTGGTGCCCTTAGCATTTGCCTATACTACCTATGCCTAGAAACGGCCCTGCTTGTCAGACTAGTCTGTTTATATTCCGTGTGGACAAACCTAGTGGGGGGGTGTATATTCTACTGTAAACGATAAGCTATTTTTACATGGTAATGTTTAGAAGCGATATGGGCTCAACATCAACAGTGAATTAATTAGCCTACAATGGCCTACACATAATGACATTACCATAACGGCCTTACGTTTTTTGGCTGTAGCTGTAGGTCAGTTGAAAGTGAAACAAAAGACCTATAGTCAAATTTCTTTACATTGGCAGTTGACGCGTGTTTGTGTCATGAGTCATCTTGACTACTCCTACTCGGGGATCCCTTCCCTGGCATTATAGTTATTAGTGTAGCTTGTAATTTACAGTACATGTGCTCAACTTTAATTGATCAACATCTTCGGTCATTACAGTTGGGCGAAAGCCAAGCAATTTGTCAGCGACAAAAATACCAACACAAGTGTCTTGGTCTTATTGCCAAGTTTATGTTCGTGTTATGTTTATGTTACCTCTTGAATTCGCTCAAGCTGTGTCAATCAATTACCAATGCCCCTGGAACTGTACTATTGACCTGTACTTTTGTGTGTGTGTGTGTGGGGGGGGGGGCGCCTGTTGCTTCTTCCCAATCCAACAGTGCAAAAATGCTTCCGCATTCGTCACCGCAGGTACCGTAGTGGCGTGCGGTAATGCGCCTTTCATTTTCCTTCGCCCAGCGCCCAGGTGCGTGCACCGGCGGCGGCGTGCTCGCTCAGGTGCGTGCGTGCGCCGGCGTGCTCGCGAGGTGCCCGCGCATGCGCATGAGATCCCGCCTTGGTTCGACACGAGCGGAGCTCATTATATCCCAGTAACCGCCCCTTATTCAGTATCCAGAAATATAGCTCAATATTGGCAAGACTGCATGGCTGTGGATCCTACGGCTCGTTGCTGGCGAGTTCGATTCCCTTCAATTTCTTTTTATTTTTATTTTTTTTAACGTGCATTCGGCATTCTTTCGCCGTTTCATTTCGCCGGTTAAGTTTAGGCATTGTTTCGGAGTTGGTTAAGGTTAGGCATTGTTTCGGAGTTGCTTAAGGTTAGAAGGGTTAAGTTTAGGCGCTGTTAAGGAGCTGGTTAAGGTTAGAGTTTGACTTACATAATGGCAATATTTTTTAACGTGCGTTCATTTCGCCGGTTAAGTTTAGGCATTGTTTCGGAGTTGGTTAAGGTTAGGCATTGTTTCGGAGTTGCTTAAGGTTAGAAGGGTTAAGTTTAGGCGCTGTTAAGGAGCTGGTTAAGGTTAGAGTTTGACTTAGAGAATGGCAATAGACAGCCAGCCGAGGTTTCAAGTGATTCGTTGCAATGTACGCGGAAATGCCATAGCATTTGTCTAAGCGGGCCTGAAAAGAAAGGCGCTTTACCGTAGTGGCGTGCGGTGACGAATGCTTCCGCATTTTTGCACTGTTGGATTGGGAAGAAGCAACACGCGGGGGGGGCATTGCATTGCATTGCATTGCTGCAATTTGTCTGCAAGAACACATTAAATAGTATACAGCAGCAGCTTATCTAAATGTTTGAGGAACATTGTCGAGCCTATTGGCCAAGTGGCAAAATAAAAAATCTAGGCTATATGTCCTTGAAAATCATCACAAGAGATCTAACATCTGGAGATCTGACATGCATTTCTAGCACGTTACATATTTCTTGGATTTTAGTATTGGAGAAATTCTCCAATAGGGTATCGGACCCTATCTTGGCCTGATATCGGACCCTATCTTGGCCTGATATCGGACCCTATCTTGGCCTGGTATCGGACCCTATCTTGGCCTGGTATCGGACCCTATCTTGGCCTGGTATCGGACCCTATCTTGGCCTGGTATCGGACCCTATCTTGGCCTGGTATCGGACCCTATCTTGGCCTGGTATCGGACCCTATCTTGGCCTGGTATCGGACCCTATCTTAGCCTGGTATCAGACAGTTCAGTATCTGTGCATCCCTACAGTTTTCTTTAACTGACCTCGAAATATTATATTATTTTAGACGCTACAAGTCATTTTTGCTTAGAGGGAAAATACGGGTGTTTTTCACTTTCTTGGCTCATTGCTCTCATTGACATTATCCATAGGCCATTTCCCATGTTCAGCATGCATGATTCCAAATGTCCTTCATTGCAGCGAGCTGGCAGATCTTGTACTTTCTGGATTCCAAATGTTTTGTTTGTCTTTGAACTGAGCCATTTGATCTTATGATATAGCATTGCAGTAAAGGCAGCCGGGAACTGGAGTTTTCTGAATGGCTGCGAGCTTGATGGACATGATGGATTTTAATTTTATCGCCATGCCTTAATAAGTGGAGCATTGGAAAACTACAATGTGTGTCAGTTTTCAGAGTGGTAAAAAACAAACCCCCAACGCATTTAAATCTTGATTCAAAGCATTCAGGTCATTATAGTTGATAAGATGATACATTGGTCATTGGGGTATTCATTGATTAGTCATGTTTGATGTTTTGTCCTACATGACAAATTTCCTGGACAGTGATAATAAGTTATAATATTCTTTTCATTTGGTCTTTCATAAGCACTATGTGTAGGAGTCCCTCTTGAAGACTGCATTCATTTACAGGAGGCCAATAAATTAGGATACATAATGTTACAGATTCGCTGATTTTAAACTATAAAACAAATCAATTATTTATATATATATACAAAAATATTCAGTTGCACTCACTGACCTTCAGCTTCAGTTGTAATTGATGCTCCTTCAGTCTCCTCCTCATCAATTTTGTAATTTTTCACACAATCATGGGCCACTGCACCCCATCTAATAGCACTAGGGGATCTGGAATGCGCCTTGCAGTTAATTCAAGATTAGACCTCCAAACTAGGAGGGTAAAGCTAATTAGTTGGTTCATTTTATTTTTATAAAAGCATGAAGACCGACACAGAACACTAAACTACTTTTGAATCTCTAAAACGGAACCCCAAATCCTGAGACTTATTTCCATTGTATGATCGTAGTTTGTACAGTCATTTGCAGCACAACATTGGCCTACACAGAATCCTGCTAAATTTCATTAAAGGTCCCATGCATTGCTATTCCTTGCACTATTTGGGCAATTTTACACAATTCCTGTCTATTGAACACATCTTTTGTATTTTTTTTGCCCACTACTTGCCGGTCCAAGCCCCGGGAGGGTCATCAAAGAGATGCCGCCTATTCTCAGTCCTTGCCCCACAATGGTGGAATGAACTACCCACCCCAGTTAGGACAGCCGAAACCCGTCCAATCTTCCGCCGTCGACTTAAGACGCACTTCTTCAACCATTATCTGAAATAATAATATAATAAAAAAAAACTCTAACCCTAACTAACCTTAATGTCATGCACTTGTCCTAATAAACTAACCTATACTCAGGGAGCGAAATTAACTTTTTGACTCACCGGCCAGTGGCGGGTAGATGGGAAGAGTTTACCTGCCAAGCATATTTCTTAACTGCCAATATATATTTTATATATACAATTTTTTTTTAAATAAAATATATATTATATAATCATACTTGTAGTTGTATTATCTGCGAGACATCGCCACCACGCAATAAGTCAAAATGCTTGCTATCTGCAAACAGCTCCACTGTCTGTTTTGGCTGTGTTGCTCTTCTAGAAAAATAATCCTTTCAGGGTTGCCTATTGAAATACTGTACACTTTCCTACTGTACACTTTCCTGATTAATTGAAATGGGGGACCCTGATGTAAACAAGACGAAAGTCTTTCTCTGGTCTGCATCCCCTTAACAATTGTGTGTATTGAGCTGTACTGTATTGTACCCATTCTGCAATCTGTTAATAAAGTTTTCAATCAATCAATCAATCACACCTCCAGTACAGAAACATTGTTTGAGTTTGCGTGTCAGGTAGACCATTGATTGACAGTCGAGTCTGCCAATTACATCACATCGCTTGCACTCCGGTGCTGCAGCTGGACCCATTGCCCCCCTCTGCTGTTGATAACGCTAGCCAAGTTATTATACACACAGATACATAGTGGGCCAGTGACTTTGGTGTAGGGGTGTAACAATGCATCGATCCTAAGGGGGAAATTCAACTGCATCGATTTCGATTTGAAAATGTTAGAATAGATTATCGCAATTTTAATGTGTACACGTTATGTTATATTGTCATGTCCGTTACAGCCAACACACCGACATACGCTACTGCATCAACGTTATGATTAACAAAGCAAGGCATTCGTTTTGTTGCATTAACGTTATATTACTATTGCTATCGATAAATCTAGGTGTTCTAAAATCTATTGCTATTGGTAAGAGAGACTATAATAAGTTGGTGTTTCAGAAAACGAGAGCCCTGATCGCGGAGTTTCAGGAAGTAAACAAGAAAAATGAGGGCTTCCGATTGGTCATTTGCTTTATTTCCCATGAAACCAGTCACTTCACTCTACTGTGATTGGACCGTTGGCTTGAGTGCAATGTGGGACTTGTAGTTTTTTAACGATCTCGCAGCGGAGGAAAAAAAAGACGAGAGAGGCTATAATCTGTATTCGCACAGCGTGCGCGTAATTGATTTTTACCGTTCGCATACAAATATTTTTAGGGGCCTGCTTATGAACTACACGTCTACACGCCACACGGCGGGCAGCCCTCTAAGTGTCATGCGCCAAAGGTAAAAACAGACCGCCCCTGGCGGGCGGCGGGCTTTAGTTTCGGTCCCTGCCTATACTGTAACACATAACACTTTGATGAACATTGTTACTCAGCTGATAGGGTTGTACCCTTCCTGATGACTTGTCGTACAGAACTTGTAAGTCGCTTTGGATAAAAGCGTCAGCTAAAAAAATGACTAAATGTAGGGAGCCCTGAAGCCTATCGCATGCTTCCTCCGATACATAGGAGACAGCCAGCAGCCTCTTTTCACCTGACAGCGCGGACTCTCCAGGGCTCTACAGTGTGACCATTTTACTCTCATTTGCCCCTAAGAATATGTGTGTGCGAACCGGAAAAATCAATTACTCGCACAGCGTGCAAGTGAAGATTACAACCTAGTCGTGCTTTTTTCTCTCCGCTGCGAATCGTTCAAAAACTACAAGTCCCACATTGCACTCAAGCCAACGGTCCAATCACAGTAGAGTGACGTGACTGGTTTCAAGGGAAAGAAAGGAAATTACCAATCGGAAGCTCTCATTTGCTTTTTTACTTCCGGAAAGTCCGCCATTGCGCTATGCGAGACTTTCCAGAGACGGTAACATTAAATTAATGTAACTTATTCTAGTCGTCTCATTGGTGAAGTGTAACGTGTGGGAGGATCACACTTCACCAGTTCCTTCCCTTGCTGTGCAGGCGCCCTGACCGACCTGTAGGAGTCGCTGTTTACAACGACCAGGTTACCACCCACCGGCTTCCCACCCTCTAACACTGCCAATTGTGTTAGTATGACGACCGACCAAGCCGGAGGTACCGCTGACAGCCGGATTCGATACCAGTGTCTCTGCGGTGGTAGACTCTTAGTCCGCTGCGCTACCCGGCCGCCCTCTATGGAACACATCTGTAAAGGTTTTTTCAAAAAAATTCATTGTTTTCTATTTTTAATCAAGTACTCAAAAGCAAAACTTTCGACCTCAGGATTTCATGCTGTTTGTGCTGGGCTCCGCCCATAAGCGCTTTGAGTGACAGTCACCCACACGTTCTGCGACTGGCAGACAGAGAGAGAGACAGAGAGATTGATGGGGATACTAATTAATTTAGCTGCGGGGGGGCATAATCCCACGGGACAATGCATTGGTATCTTGTTTCAAATGACAATATATACCTCTGTGAATATTATTGCACGAATCGGAATACGGGCGTGGGAGCGTGCGCAAAGATATTTTGATATGGAGTGCTCCCGACTGCTCCCGCACACTCCTGCGCCGCGGTCTCTATCTCCCTCTCGCTCGCTCGTTCTCTGCTGTCTGTCGCATCCTCTGTTTGAGGAAGTAATTCCACTGCTCTGTTGCTGAGCGAATTGTGGGCGGTGACTGAACCAGTAGTTTCACGGCAGCAAAACAGTCAAATCAGAATGGCTTAGTTGAGTGAGGGAAGATCTCGAGACTAGACTGATGGGGCCTAAAAGAAAAAATAGTTTGTTTCCGGTTGCCGACCGACCCTGCCGATTTAGGTGCGACTCAATTTATTTTACGAGTTTTTAAATAAAAATTTAAATATATATATATAATGTTTTTTTTACAATAAAGTTTCATAAAAATCTTAGTCAAACCTTTAGTATTATGGATATTAAACATGCTGGCAGAGTACATGCATCCATGTTGTGAACATTTTTATTAAATAAAGAAATTCCCTATCCATAGTCGCCGTGGGAAAGAATAAAATAAAAAATAAAATAAATTCCCTACCTACCCATGGCCTTAACTGACAACCAACAGGAAACAAACTATATATTTGTTTATGCCCAAGTCAATATGATAATTAGAGACACAGACCACATTGATATAATCCCCCATTGCTAGGAAACAATGCTAAACACTGGAAAATGCCATTTACAATGCATGGGACCTTTAACATTTCATATCGGTACTAGTGCCCCCTGACATTACAACTTCAACCTTTTCAAATCCCAGTGTGATTTGAGATCTGCTTATTTTTAACCTGGACTGTTCATGATCCTGAACCAATGAACTGCCTGTAAATGGGGCACACTGAATCTAATGTTGGGACTAGGGCTGACAATCGCTGCCATAGTAAACAGTCAAAATCACTATTCAAATTAGGGCTGGGCGATATGGAAAAAAATCATATCGCGAACGATATGATAATTTTATTTTATTTCTCGATATCGATAATTATCGAATTGTTATAAGTATAATTTTTCTTTTTTTTTTTCTTTTTTTTTTTTAACAACAGATGTATGTTTATTTTGCAGCAATTCTTTGTCATTGCCGCCATCTTTAGTGTTACATCCCCTCACACTCCAGTTCTCAGGCTGCAGCTGGTTTAAAAGCTAAAGTAAACCGGCTTCTCTGCTGGCTGTGGCTCCAGAGGAGTTGAACAGTTCTGGCTCTGCTAGTTTATTTTCGATCTTTTGGCGCTTTTTTGGTGGACAAACCACCGCACATGTGCATTGTGACTCGTGACTGGAGTCTAGTTCTGCTAGCACACATAGCCTACTGTGTACAGACGGTTTCAAAATGTATTTTAAATTAGAAAGCAAACAAAATAAATGGACAAGAGAAAAAAATCTGAATTTGGTCAGTATTGTCATTTGGACAAGCAAAGCCATTACTTTAAGTTGCAGGCAAGAAAGACAAGTCTGTCCACTGTCTCTGGTTTTAAAACTGCCCTGTTGCAGGTAAAAAAAAAATATAAAAAAAAAAGAAAAAGAAAAAAAAATATATCGCGATATTTATCGTTATCGTTATATCGCCCAGCCCTAATTCAAATGCTTTGTTTTCTTTTGCTTTTCAACCTTTTTCTCCCATCCCCCAATTTAGACGTTATGCCAATTCCCCCCTGGTTATTGCACTGCCATACTGTCAGTCAGGGTGTAGATTACCATTATGCCTCCTCTGATACATGTGTAGTCGCCAGCCGCTTCTTTTCACCCGAGAGCTATACATTTCCGAGAGTAACGTGCATGGAGGCTCATGCTATCTCCCCCAGATCACCTCCCTGCTGAACAGGCGCCCCAAACAACAAGTAGGAGTCGCTGTTGCAACGACCATGACTCATACCCCACCCGCTTCCCACCGCCATAGGACGACTGACCAATCCAGAAGTACAGTGGATACCAGGATTTTAACCCCAGGTCTCTGCGGTGTTCAAACCTCACTCAGGTTTAGACCTCTACCCCTTCTCATAGTCATTTACCTAGGAGCCCTGTTGGAGACTATGCTAAGTAGGCCTGCCGCGATAAGCAATAAATCGATTAATTGCCGCGATAATTAAAATTAATGCAATGATTTTGACGGGCGCGATTAATTGCTATTTGCGCGTTTGTTTTAATGAGGCGGAACCAGTGCCCCTTGTCAGTCACTGTCCGTGTTGGGAGGCGGGCCGCTGGCTTTACTACAGAGCAGAGAGCACAGCACAGGAGCTCCGTGGGGCAACACCACATAGCTTAACTACATTTCTCAATAGTGTTGCTCCTTTTAACCAAGTAGCGTTATTTGTAGTGTAACGTTAGCGTTTTAACGTTAGTAGCTAACGTTAAAACTAACTTAAAGTTAGTTGTTCACCAACAATCTCAACATTTGTTTTATCATTAGCTCATGTCGATCTACTAGTAGCATCAGCAAGCTAACGTTAGCTGGCCCCAGTCCACTAGCAGCATGTCGATCTACCAGCAGCATCAGCAAGCTAACGTTAGCTGGCTCCAGTCCACTAGCAGCATGTCGAAGTAGTAGTAGCATCAGCAAGCTAACGTTAGCTGGCCCCAGTCCACTAGCAGCATGTCGAAGTAGTAGTAGCATCAGCAAGCTAACGTTAGCTGGCCCCAGTCCACCAGCAGCATCAGCAAGCTAGGATAATAACAACAATACTTCCGGTCCGGTCGGTGGGCTTCAAAATAAAAGTCTAAACACCGGAAAAGACGGAGCGGTGGGCTTCAAAATAAAAGTTTTGGGAAATAAATTTCTCAAAAAAAAATTCTCTAACCGGTCGCAATAATATCGCTTATCGCGATATTTTCGGGGGCAATTAATCGCCCAGCAAAATTTGTTATCGTGGCAGGCCTAATGCTAAGTCTTAACTGCATTGCCCTGGATACATTTGGGAGAGCACAGTATCCGTCTTCACCAGAGACTGAATCGGGGCACGTGTTGTACCACCAGTTAAACCTCCCATGGCGACACTGTCCTCTACGCCAGGGGTTCCCAAACTTTTCAGGCCGGGACCCAGAAAATAAGGCGGCAGAGAGCCGCGGCCCAATGCACATCGTCAGGCTTTTCTTTTAATTTTTTTTTGCCAGGTGACGATCCAAGCCAAATATCACTTCAATCCTATTAAGTTAGTTCAAGTTAGTTATTCATTTATATGTGCTATTTATGAGAGGGCTAACTTGTTGCAAAATAATAATGATAATAATAATAGCCTCATTAAAATACTATTGTTGCTTCGGTTGTTTTCAGCGTTTTATGTGCATAATCTGTTATTTAGTTTGAAATGTTCGTTGAAATAAGTAGATTTTTCGTTTTTGTTTATTTATTAAGTTAATATAAAACCATATAGTCACATTTTAGAATACAATAGAATAGAATTTTAGAATACAACTAGAAACACTGTCCTGGCCTGCTTCTAAGTTCAGTGGCCTGACAATTATTTTTTTGGAAATCATCTCGCGGCCCACCCGTGGCTGGGGTCGCGACCCCGACTTTGGGAACCACTTCTCTACGCAAGTTGGAAACTTCTCAGTTGCCATGGATATGATTTGTGACCACTGACCAGGTCATATTTACATTATTTTTAAATGTAATTTCGTATTTAGGCCAGAGTAGGGTTGCAAAAGGTCGGAAACTTTCTGGATATTTGAGCTCTGGTATTTCAATAAAATATCTTTGCATTATAATGGTGAACTTATTTTTTGGGATAATGCACAATAAGGCAATACTAGGTATTGTGGCTAGGGATGCACCGATATTGATATCTGATATCGGCCCGATATGACTAAAATAGCTGGATCGGGTATCGTATCGGTAATAAATTAAGAAATAACAATTCAGTACATTTATGTGTTAATTTGTTACATTTTGTTTCACTAAGTTAGGAAAGTAATGTTTTAAGTCAAGCCTGATGTTGCCTTGCACAAAATAATTATCCTAGTCTCTTCCACACAGTGAGGCATACAGTTTATTAATTGAACAATGGGTATCGGATCGGTACTCGGTATCGGCCGATACCCAAAGCCCAGGTATCGGTATCGCGACTGAAAAAGTCGGATCGGTGCATGTTTTGGTGAAATATCCCCAATGAATGTAAATTCAGTTGAATTGAAACTGTGCAATGTGTGCATTCAATGTGCCGTACTCGTACACCATCACATGTACTGGTAATTACCAGCATCCAGAGAGTGACTACTGTATATAATGAGACGGATCACTGTGGTAGTTTTGAATGTGTAAATCTGTAACACTAAAGATGAACAACAAAACTACTTACTACAGCATAAACATATTCAGAAAAACATGATATGATTTTAGGTTGAGTAAAAGTATAATTTTCTGATTTAACACATTCGGGGCCATTGGGATCCGTCTAATCTCACTCTATAAGGCCAGCTTATCATAACAACCTTTCATTGTGCGTGAGGCTGTTTGTAGAGCTAAATCTATACTTTATATTATTGCTATCTGTCCAATGTCCATTGTCATTGTCAATTGACACTATAAACTGTCCCTTCAATATGCCTTAAATAAATAATTTTTTCATCTATACGTTCCCATTTTATAGCGTCGTGAACGGGGAACAAAATTAACTTTTTGACTTACCAGCCATTTGGTACCTTTTTAGTATATCGCCATGCGTTTATTATTACTATATAATACTCTCATATGCTATTTTCATAAACAACATAAGGAATATTAGTATAATTTTGAGTGGACTGAAGGAATGAGTCAGCGTTAATAGTTTTAAATGCAAATAATTTATTGAAACATAGAAGTGGGGTCGGGACACACACACACACACTGTTTCAACTCACCACCCCGCATCATATTGTAGTCTAGTCTGTCTTCAAACTTCCACTCCTCTCGAAACTTTCTTTTTCGTCTGAGAAAGGCGCAGTGGGTTTTCTTTTTAGCGGCAGGCTTACTCCTTCCATATGGTTCCACTTCCACATATTTGTAATTGTAACCCATTTAATAATAATAATATTTACATTTATATATTTAATTACCGCATATATATATATATATATTTATAGGGCAACCAACCTTTTTATATTTGAATATCAACATTATCTGTCCATCCTCAGTTTACTATAATATACTCCTGACCAGGGTTAGAAATTAACATTTTTTTCCCAAGGGCTTTTTTTGCCCCCCCTTAATTGATTTTCGGGGGCTTTTTTTTGTATTTCGGGGGCACTGAATTTTTATGATAAACGGTAGGGGTGGGACGGTTCACAAAATGGACGGTTCGGTTCGTATCGCGGTTTTGGGGTCACGGTTTTCAGTTCGGTTCGATATACGTACATTTTTATAAAAAAAAATTTAACACTCAAATCTAAACATGCTTCTCATTTATTAAAAAAAAATTAAAAAGTTTACAGTGTTACAGTGTTTACAGCCTTAAATAATGTTTGCCACACAAAGACCGAACTGACTGAAAAATATAGGCTACATTTGTAGTATTAACTTAGTGCAAACAAACAATATGCTCAGCCAAGCACTAGACTTTCCTTTCTTTAATATAAACACAAAAAAACAATGTCAACCATGTTTAAATTCCCTGATTGTCAGTTCTTAATGAAAAGATTTGTGTTCTGCTTGAAATTATTATGTATCTGTCTACATTTATTTAGACTAACATTATTTAAATATTGAGTGCAACTGTGGTGGATTACGTAATTCGGTGAGTTGGAACAATCTATGGGTTGGCGCCGGGTCCCCGCGGACATTTTAGTGTCACGCACCTTCAGCTCAGGCAATGTTATTATCAGCTCCGGTAGCTCCGGTAACGTTAGGAGGTGATGGCATGCAGTGGGAAAGCGGCAATAGTCCCGGTTGGAGTTAGTAAAACACAGTTGTATGTTAGCCTTCTTGGATGTTTAATAAACGCCTATCATTGTCTTTAAACACCCCGCCTCTCAGACTCCCATTTCCTCCTCTGCTAGCTAGTAGCTACGGTAACATTTCGTTGACTGTATTACCTCGCGGGCTGATTCTATAGTTAAAACGTGCGTCGTGTTGTGCAAACTGCTAACGCTATGGCAAGATGTGTGTATGCCTATGTAATGTTAATGGCTATGTTTTTAAAGTCGTAATGAAGATTGATTTAGATTGTGCTTGCCATTTGTACACAAACTGACTAGCACCTGGCTCAGCTGCAGTGCTGCTGCTGCTGCAGTGCTCACCTCCGCCAAATGAATTTTTTTTATTTGCGTGTCATCTGAACCGTACGATACACGGACGCGCCATTACCGGATAAATATATATATATAATTAGTAAACTGTCGGGGGCATTTTGTGCCCCCCTTAACTGATTTTCGAGGGCATTTTGTCCATTTTCAAGGGCATTATGCCCCAAGCCCCTGTTAATTTTGAGCCCTGCTCCTGACTTCATCGTCTTTCCAAAACGCGCGCACACACAGAGAAAGGGAGAGTGCCCCCCCCATTTCCCTTTCTGTTGTTCTCTATGGCTCTGCCTCTGATCAGGATTAGCTTGTTGGCTTACGCTAACGTAACGTTAATTTCGGGCGATGTGGGCATAAAGGAATGGCGACGATGCAAAGCATGTTAGATGCATTTGACCCGTTGTGAAAAAAAAAAAAAAAACAGACTTATTTCGGGTCGCAAAATAGGCGCACTGCTGTGTAGCCCTGCTCTGCTTAATGTCAGCAGAAGCACGGACTGGGCGGATATGACTCACCGAGTTGCCACAGGATTTTCAAAATAAGAGTATCGATATGAACCGAACGTTGCTAGCTGCCGGAGCCATAGATATTATAGCTGGAGCTGCGCTTGGGGCGGAAATTAGACCCGCCACAGGATTTTCAAAATAAGAGTATCGATATGAACTATTTTGTTACCGGCCAGGTGGCGGGCAGACCTCTCATTGTTACTCGCCAAACCTTAAATCTGCCCGCCATTGCAGGGCTGTACGCTAAGCTTTTTCACTAGGGGCACACTTGCCCCTAAATGAGAAATTTAGGGGCAAAAAATATTTTTTAGGGGCACATTTTTTAATAACAATTTTACCATTATTAAAAAAAATATGTTCCTCCTGCCTCATTACTGTGGTCCTTTTATTTAACATTTAAGTGCGTTTGTTTTCAGGTTTGTATCTTTTATAATGAACCAACTGAGAGTGTGTAAATCACTAATAGAACAAAAACAACAAACTGTGTGTGTGTGTGCGCGCGCTTGTGTAGTGCTCCTTGAATGAGATCATCACAACACACACACACCATTAATCAGGAGGAGAAGAAACTCTGCATACATTTGTTTCACAATGAAAAGTGCTTTAGAAATCAAATGAATTATTATTATTGTAAATAACCTCATGAAAGGTTTATTATTTGTATGGGTAATTACCTGCTTCATATTTGTGATGTTACTGGTTTCAGTGTGTGCCTAAAGTGATCAATGTGTTGGGCCGTTTATAGAGATCTATGCCAATTAATGTTTATGTATATCCGGGACTTTTTTTTTTATAAGAATTGAGAGGTATTTGTATATATGACCTTTATTTTGAAAACTGTTGCAACGCAACCTTATTTACATTTGCGCTTTTGACAGTGAAATGTTCAGTCCAACTTAGCTCGAAGGAAAGACTAATAAAAAAGGTTTAATTGACCCGTATGAGGCTCTTACGGTAGGACTTTGATTGTTTATAGAAGTGGAATGTAATACTATGCAAAACGAGAAATAAACAGTGATTTTACCAGCAGTCATTTCATTTCATATACGGGGAACCGACAATTATTAGTATTATATTATTTGCATATCGTCTCATTATTAGATAGATAGGTTGATACTTTATTGATCCGCGGTGTCAATTTAAGTAGACAGTATTTCACGTCCTAATAGTGGGGTACTCACGTAATGCATGGCTGATCCTGAACGTTAGAAGTTTCCGTGTCCCCGTCAATCAATCATCACATCATCACGTCAATCATCATCATCTTATCATCTCTCCACATCGGACGTGGTTGTCATAAAATTGACTGATATCCATTATCCACTCCGTTGTTCTTGCGGAGCAAGAGCCATATTATTATTTAAAGGAAGCGGCTACATTCAGTTTCGTTTCGCTAGGAATTATGGGATTTGGTGTTGGATGTATAGACTACGCAGATAGGGACATGGTCTTTAATCGCACGATAGACTACAAGTTCCAAGTATATAGCGTGACCCAGATTCACTCCGCGCAAATCTTTTTTTTCACTCAGGCTATCGGTGATCGCAGTAAGTTCATTCATTGCCGACAGATTCTTTCATAGCACCACGAGCTCGCGTGAGTGGCGTCATCACACGCCTTGGATAATTTAGGAGTGAAATGCGAATGCAAGGCTTGAAAGCACTACTCGCAAGCCCGCCCCCAGATAATATTTACCAATCGCAACGGCCAATTAAAGGGGCAATTCGCGATCATATCATCGCAGCGTACAGGCCTGCATTGGCGCTTGGCGGGTACTTATTTTGTTCCCTGGTCGTGAATATGATCGTTTCTGATTATTGATGACCAATAACGGCATTAGCCTCATACGCTGACCGGGTGGATGGCTATCAAAGCAAGGCCCGACCAGGCTGAAATTGATGTCAAATTGCTCTTACCTGTGGCCGGTTGGACTGCAAAAAGGATTTCCCAGTTATCGATCGCCATCTGGTAGATCCATATGTCCATTGGCTGATGCTATATTCCTTTACTGCATACTGAATTCAGCGTCCCAAAAACTATTCCAGGCGATCGGCTACAGGCATAGCTTTAGGCTAACAAAAAAGTCAACCCATGATAACATTTTTTAAAAACACCGTCTGTAACAGGGAACACTGCATTATCGAGACAGCGCCCCTGCGAGGATCTGGCCGGTAATGCACTTTTCCGAATTCTAAGAGTAGGGTAAATCTGCAGTGCCGCTCTGTGACATTGAGTAGGATATTACAATGGAATAAAAACCAACGCTTGGCCCTCAAGCGTTGGATCCGAAACACGTATATATACGTGGTCGGCCACGAATGTGTTTAAGGTCCTGTGTCTTATAAATGGCCTTTTCCAGTGTTTAGCATTGTTTTATAGCAATGGGGGGTTAGTATCAATGGGTCGGTCTGTGTCTCTAATTACCATATTGGCGGATTGCTCTAATTCAGTTGAGACAAATCTCCTCCTCCAGTGAATTAGGTCATTCTGATTTGACTGTTTTGCTGACATGAATAAGGCACTGATCTGCATAACTAACGCCCCCTCTATGGTAGGGTTGCACGGTATACCGGTATTGGTATAGTACCGCGGTACCAGGGGCGGAGCTAGGGGGTGGCTACCTGGGCTCAAGCCCCGGATGTATTCTGAAAAGCCCCGAATCTATTTTAAAAAAATAATTTTTTCTTTTTTTTTTTTTTTTTTTTCTTTTACAATTCATCATTGTTACATGAAAATATGTTTGCACCAGATTTAGCAGAAGCTAATTTCCATCTGTGGTCTATCCAGCTGCTAACTGTATTTGAGTGAGTTAAGTCTTGGTGTTATGGTAGACTCAGACCTAGGCTTTAAATCACAATCAACAAGTTGACAATTGCACGTACAGGTTAATAAAATTTTAAAAAATTGCCGGCCCAAAAAAAAAAAAAAAAAAAAAAAAGAAAGAGAGAAAAAAAAGGGGGCGGGCCCAACTGGGCTAAGCCCCGGATCTCCTACAATCCTAAATCCGCCCCTGCGCGGTACTAGAGTGTTTGAAATGATACTATACTGCGTTTGGGGAAAAAACAGTACTGTAAAAGTAGCGTGGCTATCCAGCCAGCGTTGGTACCTGGCCGGCTAAGTAGCGTGGCTATCGAGCCAGCGTTGGTACCTGGCCGGCTACAAGTTGACAATTGCACGTACAGGTTAATTAAATTTTAAAAAATTGCCGGCCCAAAAAAAAAAAAAAAAAAAAAAAAGAAAGAGAGAAAAAAAAGGGGGGGGGGCCCAACTGGGCTAAGCCCCGGATCTCCTACAATCCTAAATCCGCCCCTGCGCGGTACTAGAGTGTTTGAAATGATACTATACTGCGTTTGGGGAAAAAACAGTACTGTAAAAGTAGCGTGGCTATCCAGCCAGCGTTGGTACCTGGCCGGCTAAGTAGCGTGGCTATCGAGCCAGCGTTGGTACCTGGCCGGCTAAGTAGCGTGGCTATCGAGCCAGCGTTGGTACCTGGCCGGCTAAGTAGCGTGGCTATCGAGCCAGCGTTGGTAGTTGGTACCCGACCGGCTAAGTAGCGTGGCTATCGAGCCAGCGTTGGTACCCGACCGGCTAAGTAGCGTGGCTATCGAGCCAGCGTTGGTACCCGATCGGCTAAGTAGCGTGGCTATCGAGCCAGCTAGCCAACGCTAACCATAATAGTCTCAGCTTTTTAGCAGCTTTAACTGGAATGACATAGCTACTAGCTAACGTTATATAAGCTAACGTTAGCTGAGTTTATTCTATGCAAACTGTCTCTAGATGAGCACAACGTTATCCTCAACGACAATTGCCCATTTAATGTTTCATACATAGTGTATAAAGACAACCGATCTATTTCATTTGTGTTAAACAGCCTACAAATTATGACAACCTAGTTCTATATTACGATCAAAATCAAAAACATCAAAATGTTTTCTATGAATTAATGAAAAACTTTATTTAACGGATTGCAGAATGGGTACAGTACAGCTCAATACACACAATTGTTAAGGGGATGCAGACCAGAGAAATACTTTGTCTTGTTTACATCGATCAGGGTCCCCCATTTTCAATTCATTTTTTATCCACTTTTTCTCCCATTTTTCTATTTTTCTCCCATCCCAATTTCATATCGTCCAATTCAACCCTCCCCTGTCTTGAACGCTGTTTCTTGTGCGCAGTGCGATCTTTCAGCGTCAGGGGTCTGCGCTTTGGAGGGACGCCGCCCCCGTCGCTTCTTGATTCTACTGCGCAGGCGCACCAACCGACCTGTAGGAGTCGCTGTCCACAACGTCCGATCCCCACCCATCAGTTTCCCTCCCCCTAATACTGCCAATTGTATTAGTACGGCTGACCAGCCAAACTGAAAGCAATGTGGAGCGCTGGTCTCGAACCCAGCGTCTCCAGCATTGGAGGTGAGTGCCTTGCCCACTGCACCACCTAGCCGCCCCTCCCCATTTTCAATTCATGACATTTATGACATACACAACATACATGACATTTATGGCATAGGGACATACATGACATACAGGTATATAGTACTGTTACATTTGTGACATATACGATATGCAAATATACACTACTGTTACCCATATATCCTAACAGAGAATATATACGATGGGGAGGAGACTACATTAGGAGGGGGTAGGTTATGGCATCTCAAACTAATTAGGCCCTCTGCTATGACGAATGTAAAATAATAATACTAATAATAAAACCATACTTTTTCTACCCCTTGAATTTTTTTAAACTACATAAGTCTGCTGCTGCTGCATTTGGCGTAGTGCATCCCTCCACTCAGAAGCAACCTATACCCTCCAAGCATTTTATGAGCAGCAGAATAAATACCCAAAGGAATCCAAGATACATTTATTCTTGTCATTGTTTCGTTTTAAAATAAAGAAACAATAATGACATCTGAGTTTTATTTTTTTTTATGAAAAGTATCAAAGTATAAAAGTATAAAAATAAATTAATGTTGGTATAGTATCGAAACTCAAATGTTGGTATCGTGACAACCCTACTCTATGGTTGTAGGCACTAGGCAGCGCAACCATTCGCTCAACAACAGCAGAGCGAGTGGAAATACCTGCACTTCCTCAAGCGGGTTTTGACAGAGAGGCAGAGAACGAACGAGCGAGAGAGATAGAGGAGCTTCTGTCGGGGAAACAAACAAACACACGCATTTTACACACAACCTGACGCGTGTGGAGGGGCTTCTCCCTGGTAGAGAGAGAGGGACCGTTCGCAGGAGTGTGTAAATATGTGTGTGTGCGTGGGGCTGGTGTGTAGGGATGGGTACCGAATTCGGTACTTTTAAAGCTACTTACAGAAACACGTTGGTACTACCGAGTATCTATTCACGTGAGATACCGTTTAAAATAAATTAAAAAAAAAGTATTTATTTTAATTTTTTTTTACTTTTTTCTTTTCATGTCAACGTTCACACGCACAATATACGCTTACCTAGGATTCGACTTGATTCAACAACAAAGCAGTCGGGGCAATGGCAAGCCGAAAACTGTCGAAAGTGTGGTTATTTGAAGTTTGGATATTTCTTTTCACAA
Organism: Notolepis coatsorum; assembly: GCF_963971535.1. Classification (NCBI taxonomy): domain Eukaryota; kingdom Metazoa; phylum Chordata; class Actinopteri; order Aulopiformes; family Paralepididae; genus Notolepis; species Notolepis coatsorum. The sequence goes on from NC_140167.1 coordinate 147,655,563, forward strand.
CTGAGGTAGGTAGATTACATTTTTAGAGACTAAAGTACCGAAAAAAAGGTACCGTTGGGTACCGGTATCGAGTCACAGGTACCGGTACCGTATCGGTTCAAATGTGAACAGTACCCATCCCTACTGGTGTGCGGCTTCTCCCTGGGATATCGCTGTCAAAATATCTTTGACTCCCACGCGCACGCCCATATTCCGATCCCTGCAATAATATTCACAGCGGTATATATTGTCATTTGAAACAAGTTACCAATGCATTGTCCTGTTGGATTATGCCCCCCGCGGTGAAATTAATTAGTATCTCCCTCAATCTTTCTACCTCTCTCTGTGCCAGTCGCATACTGTGGGCGACTGTCACTCAAAGCGCTTATGGGCGGAGCCCAGCACAAACAGCTTGGAATCTTGAAGTCGAAAAATGTTGCTTTTGAGTAATTGATTAAAAATATAAAACAATGAATTTTTTTTTACTTTACAGATTGTTCCATAGACTCACAGGAATTGTGTAAAGTTGCCCAAATAGTGCAAGGAATAGCAATGCATGTCCCCTTTAAGTGAAGTATGAGGTTTAAAGGTGTTTAAATGAATAACCATCTCTGCCAAAAGGCTGGGAATTGCAGTCTGCAGTACATGGAAAAAAAGTAACCATTTTGTGTTGTCAGTAATTTACCGTGACTTTAAATATGAAGGCAAAACAAACACTCTCCATTCAAGGAGATAATAATAAAATAATAATAATGCAGGACCTGCTCAGAGGTCTAAATGGGTCTAGTAGTCTTGTTAGTCCCTGTTATCATGATTGGGGCAGAGTGAAGATGCTTCTCTTTAGACAAACCTTGCAGCATCCCATCTAATGGGAATTCGGTAGAATTACAACCATCTGCATGCACAGTATTCTCCCATCACAGTTCAACTCATAATTCAATTATTGATTTTTACAATTTCTATTATAAGGGTTTGGAATTATGTTTTATATGGTCAAATGTTTGTTTCTATCTGCATATGACATAGCCTGTGCAAATAATCCCTTTATTTCTATGTTATTCCCGTAAATTCCCACCTTTGAATATTCCTGACATTTTGCAACCCTATGTCAGAGGTTGTATGCAGTAGCACAATTGACCATGTCACTTTGGATTAAAATGGAAAAATAAAAAAGATGCATGGAATTAATTTACCCATTCATTCCAATTACAACTGTTCCTGAATACTACTTATCCAGTAACCCACTTCCTGTTATTACAGTTATTGATTAGGCTAAACGGAATAAGCCATTTGGCCATCAAATATTTGGGAGTTTCAAAATTAATAGAATCATTTGAGCCCCAAGAAGAAATGCAACATAGCCAGCATTCTGTGCACTGAAATGGAGGATGATTGACATTCTTTTTTTTTGATCAATTTTTTTAAAATTATTAATCACATGAAACAAGACCACACATTAACCACAATCACAATACACAGAACTTCACAGGAAAATATCAAAAACAATAATAATACAGAATAGAGCTGCCGCGATTACCGCATTACCGCGGTATCGCTGTTACATCACGGCCACCGACCGCAGAGTAGGCTGAATACCGCGTCACAGCTGTTTTTTATAATAATAATAATAATTTACCCTCCTCTCGTTGGGCTTGCGGCTCTGCAGATATACCCTACTCGTCTATCGAGGTTCCAAGCGACCCTATTGGGTACCAGAAAAGTCACGTGAAACATTGCAGACCACTGATTGGTCAGAAGAGAGACGCGTCACACGTTTTTACGTCCTGAATGTCAGTTCATCACAACAGCTAATAACGTTAGCTTTAACTCTCCGCCGGAGTGGACTATCATCGCTCTTCAGGAGTACTAAACGAGACATAATGATTTTACTGTCTGCAACGAATGTTATAATAAAAGCCCTTCGTTCTATACACTTGTCTGATTGAAAACTTTATTAACAGACCGCAGAATGGGACAACTCGGCACGCTCTGAGCAAAGAAAGGAACTGAGATATGAATAGAGTATTGCTTGCTATGGTCCGGTAAATACGCTGATGTTATTGAACGCATAACTATATAATGTCAATGCCACAAAACGAATGCCTTTATTATAAAGTAGTAACTTTATAGTAATAATAATAAGAAAGGGTCGGGGGGGGGTGCCCGCGACACCGAGTGAACTGCGCATCCGTGTTTCACTTTCAATAACTAATGCGTGCTTGCCGAATCCCAAACAATATTCATGCTGCAAAGTCATCCTCTAAAGATAGACATTTAGACTAGAGGCAGGCTATATGCTATAAAGAGTAGACTACTACTAAAAAAAAAAATGCATTCAAACTTTTTTTTTTTATTTTTTGTGTGCGTGCGGTAAAAACCGCGGCGGTAGGAAATATTTTGCAAATTTGTGCGATAAGGAAATAATCAATACCGCGGCAGCTCTAATACAGAATAACAATTTATAAATTATAAAGACAAAAAGAAAAGAAAATAGAGTTCAACCTTTTTAAATTTCAAGGTTTCAAGGGGGGCTATCTAATAAATGACCAAATAGTGAAGAAATAGCTAAATAGCTGCCCCCCAATAAATCCCCAGTTAAATTCAAGACATAACAAAAGACAAGACAGACAAGACATTTCCTCCTCCCCCTCCCATGAGACCGCCGGACTCCCCCGAACAAGCACCCCAACCCCGCTCAGCCGCACACGGCGGTCCTGACCTTCTCAGCTTCTGCGAACCACAGGTCAATCCCAGCCTGCCCTACCCCAATCACCCGCGCCGTGGATATCTCAAGATAAATCACATCCAACAGTGTTAGGGACCAGTTAATCACTGAGCTTCTCAGGCTCCTTCCACCTCAATGCTATTAGCTTCTTCGCTGCTGTGACGCCCGCTAGGACAACCCTTTTCAGTTGTACGGACGTGGGTAGTGTTGTTATATCGTTCAGGAGTAGCGTAACAGCTGTGAATGGGATAGTTAAGCCACATAGATATGAAAGTTTGTCCGTTATTGACCTCCAGAAGCGGGCCACTGGTGGGCAATCCCAATACATATGCATATAAGTGCCAGTGGCCTTTTGAGAGCACAAAGTGCAGTATCAGTCCCATAGCAAATAACTTCCTAGGTGTAAGATGGGTCCTATGAATATAATTAACATTAATTTGCTGGTGATTGGGGTTGCGGGAAGACGATGCCACATTTGCCCAAACATCATCCCAGTCAAACTCGGGGTCCAACTCCGTGATATCCACATGCCAGATTGTATCCAATGATACATTTTTATACGTGGATTGAATTAAGAGCGTATAAAAGTCTGAGACAAACCCTCTGGAGGTCGACCTGTCCACTATGAGCCTGAGGAAGGGGTGTGGGTGCAAAGCTTGAGCCCACGGCACGCCATGCGCCCTCAGCGCTGACCTTAGTTGAAGGTAAAGAAAGAAGGACTCGCCGGGAAGATCATAAAATTCTCTTAAGTCCTGAAACGCACGGAGGCCGTTCTTATCATAAATATCCTCCAGAGTATGAACTCCCCTCCTTTGCCATTGAGGAATATTAACCGGCTTGTGCCCAACAAGTAATTGCTGGTTATTAAAAATTGGAGAGTCCAGGTGCCATGGGCATTTAACCCCACACGACTTCTGTACATTACGCCACGTTTGGATCACGTGAGTTATGATCGGTCCATACCTCAGCCGGCATTTCGAAATAGAGACAGTGGAGTACACCACATCCTGCAATCTTAGCGGTGAGACCGCCGCCGCTTCTAAGGAGCGCCAAGATACAGCATCTACAGGGTCTAGCCAGCACATCAGAGGTCTCAGTGAAAAGGACCAGAAATAAAGCTTAAAATCAGGGATTGCGAGGCCCCCCATCTTGTTTCCTACGTTGAGTAGTAGCTCTTTTGATTCTCGGGCGTTTGTTATTCCAGATAAACTTAGATACCATCGATTGTACCTTGCGCCAGTGGTCTATTGGAGGGGGCAGGGGGAGCATTGAGCTAACAAAATTTATCCTAGGCAGGACGTTCATTTTGATTATGGAAGCTCGGGCTTGTAAGGAGTTAGGAAGGGACGACCATCTGTCTAGATCCTGGCGTATTTTATCATAAGTACCCGTGAAGTAGGGCTGGGCGATATGGAAAAAAATCATATCGCGATAACGATATGATAATTTTATTTTATTTCTCGATATCGATAATTATCGAATTGTTATAAGTATAAAAAAAATAAAAAAAAAAAAATTTTTTTTTTAACAGCTGTATGTTTATTTTGCAGCAATTCTTTGTCATTGCCGCCATCTTTAGTGTTACATCCCCTCACACTCCAGTTCTCAGGCTGCAGCTGGTTTAAAAGCTAAAGTAAACCGGCTTCTCTGCTGGCTGTGGCTCCAGAGGAGTTGAACAGTTCTGGCTCTGCTAGTTTATTTTCGATCTTTTGGCGCTTTTTTGGTGGACAAACCACCGCACATGTGCACTGTGACTCGTGACTGGAGTCTAGTTCTGCTAGCACACATAGCCTACTGTGTACAGACGGTTTCAAAATGTATTTTAAATTGGAAAGCAAACAAAATAAATGGACAAGAGAAAAAGAAATCTGAATTTGGTCAGTATTGTCATTTGGACAAGCAAAGCCATTACTTTAAGTTGCAGGCAAGAAAGACAAGTCTGTCCACTGTCTCTGGTTTTAAAACTGCCCTGTTGCAGGTAAAAAAAAAAAAAAAAAACGATTTTTCGATTTTTTTTAATTTCGATATTCGATATCGATTATTAAAATATATCGCGATATTTATCGTTATCGTTATATCGCCCAGCCCTACCGTGAAGTTGTACTTAGTAGTTTGATTCAGCGTGGGGAATATCTCTATGCCTAAGTATTTAAAATGTTCCAAGTTCAAGTTCTTTAATAGTTGTCATACAGAAGTACAGAATACTTTCATACAAAATGCTTCTTACTGTTACTCTCCAGAGACTGTGCTAGACAAGATAGTATCAAATAACATAATAACATAATATAGCATGAATTTAGAAGAAGAAAATGAGGTCACAGTGTTCGGTATAGACATATGTACAATGTTCTGAGTTACCATATAATATACAATACACAATACTATGCAGTGTACTAATGTACAGTACTATCTAGTGCAAAGCAGAAATGGGATGAGGTACAATTTTAGGTACAATTTACAGTAAGGTGTACGAGTTGTAGTGCAATCCTTCATCCATAAATATAAAGTGTGGGGAGTGGGTGCTACAGTGTGTTTGTTTAAAGTGGGTGTGTGCTATAAGTGTGTGGAGTGGGTGCTACAGTGTGTTTGTTTAAAGTGAGTGTGTGCGTGTGGATGTGTGTGCTATGTGCGTTTGGTGGTTGTTGTTGTGTAGTGTTCATTCATTGTTCGTTTAGCAGCCTGATGGCCTGGGGATAGAAGCTTCTTCTGAGTCTTTCTGTGCTCGCCTTGAGACTCCTGTATCGCTTGCCTGACCGCAGCAGTTCAAAGAGGCAGTTGTTCGGGTGACTGGAGTCTTTAATGATTCTCTTAGCCTTGCCCTTGCAACGCTTGTAGTAAATGTTCTGGAGGGTGGGGAGCCCCCCTCCAATTGTGCGTTCGGCTGAACGTGTCACTCTTTGTAGTCTGCTTTGGTCTTGTGCAGTGCTATTCCCAAACCAGGAGGTGATGTTGCCGGTCAAGATGCTCTCTATTGTACATGAGTAGAAGTTCTTAAGGATCTTCTGGCTGACTTGGAACTTCCTTAGGCGCCTGAGGAAGTAGAGGCGTTGTCGTGCCTTCTTCACAACACTGTTAATGTGTGTGGTCCATGTCAAGTCCTCGGATATGTAGGCTCCGAGGTACTTAAAGCTGTTGACTCTCTCAACCGGTGCCCCGTCGATGCTGAGGGGGCTGTAGTCCTTGACCCCCGACCTCCTGATCCACTATGGGGATATCAGCTGGTAGTCGCACCGCCTTGGCCAGCTCATTAAGAGGTAGGCAGGCTGATTTGTTCCAGTTAATCTTAAAGCCTGACAATTGACCAAAGTCGTCGATTATTCCCAATAATTTTGTGGCTGACCGGGAAGGGTCATCCATAAAAATCAGTAGGTCATCCTCAGGGTACAAAATAGTTACACGCCCAGCGCCATTGACTTGTAGATTTATTCTTTGGCGATTAGAATTTAAGGTCTGCCGCCACCTGGCGGCTAACAAAATACACTGCATCTACCGCGGCCGGTAGGTAATGGGTCGTCTGTGCTCAATAGTATCCAGCTGCGCTGGAAGCATCTCTCTGTGCTCGGTGTCAATATGATGCGGCGGTGGTGAGTTGAAACTGTGTGTGTGTGTGTGTGTGTGTGTGTGTGTGTCACGTGTCCGTTCTAATGTTTACAAACAATGAACCTTTAAATGTAAATGAGATGCGCTCTGCTCACAAGGTCAAGTTTGTAACATGAGACGCACATGAGGTCTTACATCACCCGTTCTTTAGCCTACAAGAAAACCCTGCAATCGCGTTTTTGATTGTGCTCTGATATTTTACTATTTCGCATTTGATTTGACCAAATATGTGGAGGCATATTCCCTGCAACAGGTTCAAAGATAACTTCACATTTATTGGCAATTCGTTTCCTTATATCGCTTCCTCCAGGGTTCCAACTTGTGTTGACAAAATGCAACCCTGCTCAGCTACGGAGAATCAGCGCTCTCTCTCTAGACTAGAAAGGTGCACTCAGTAGAGCACAGATGTCCACCAGGGCGGCAGCCACACATAATAATAATAATAATAGATTGGATTTGTAATGGACTTTTTGTTCACTGGGATCCCAAAGTGCTATACTACATGGTTAAAACAGTTAAAAAAATAGAAATAAAATAGTTATTAGTAAAACAAATAAAATAAAATACTGAATAAAAATAAGATAAAAATAGTACATAGTTAATTAAAAACATAGTATAAACAGACAATTTAAAAACAAAAGCGCAATAAAATTTAAATAAAAAGCTAACAGTCAAAGGCCTTTTTGAACAGGTAGGTTTTCAGGCCTGCCTTCTCTCTCTCTCTCTCTCTATCTATCTATCTATCTATCTATCTATCTATCTATCTATCTATCTATCTATCTATCTATCTATCTATCTATCTATCTACCTCTCTGTTCAATGATTTAAAGTGGCCAAACGTTACAATATAAATACTAATTGGATTTTTGGCTGGTAAAAAATCTGCCCGGCTGGTAGTTTTTTAAAATCTACCAGCCAAATGGCTGGTAAGTCAAAAAGTTAAGTTTGTTCCCTGGTCATCCTCATAGAGAGCAATTTTGTGTGGTGTATTATTGATCATTATGGGGACGATGTCCTCCGATTGCCTAATAAATTGGGCCAATGGTTCGAGGGAAAGCGCGAATAGTCCTGGGCTCAGAGGACAACCCTGTCTAGAAGATCTGGAGACTGGGAAAAGTGTGGAACAGTTTTTTCCTGTCAGTATCATTGCCGACGGCGAGGCATACAGGACTTTAATCATATGAATAAAATTCTTTCCAAGACCCATGACCTCAAGTACCTTCCACAGGTATGACCATTCTAGTCTGTCAAACGCCTTCATGGCATCCAAAGATAGAACAGTGGACGGAGCTGTATTGTCTTTACTGTTATCTACTACATGCAACAGCCTCCTAAGATTATCTGCAGCCAGGCGCCCCGGGATAAAACCAGTTTGATCGCAGTGTACCAATACCGTCATAAATCTCTGCAGGCGGCGGGCCAGCACCTTGGCAAACACTTTTAAATCGGCCCGAGAAGACTCAAGGGCCTATAGCTACCACAATCATTGGGATCTTTGTCCTTCTTGAGAAGTAAAGAAATCAACGCCATGTTGACATCTCTTGAGAACTCCCCTTGTTCGATAGCGTAATTGATCATATCGAGCATCAATGGACCCAGTTGGTCCCAGAAAGCTAAATACACTTCGGGTGGAATACCATCCCAGCCTGGTGCCTTACCCCTCTGCATTTCAGCAATCGTCTCCCTTAGTTCCATAAGAGTGATCGGTTTCCCCAGTTCCTTAGCCTCTTCCTCAGAAATGTGGGGTATCTCAAGCCCGCCAATGAACGATTCAAATTTAGAGTCGTCGAGATTAACCTCTGAGCTATATAACTGTGAGAAACTCTTTAAAAGTGTCGTTGATCTTTTTCGAATCAGTAGTGATTGTACCCTGTCGCGTCTTGATCGAGGGGATATCCGAGAAATGATCATTCGAGCGTATTTTCATTGCCAATAGATGGATGATTGACATTTTATGAATAATGTTAGGTGCATTATTACAAATTCCACTCTTCATTTCCATCACAATTCAGTTGGCATTTTATCTAAAAGATTTAGTTTGGAAGCTAGGCCTACATCTAGCCCATGCCATCTACTGGAAGCCATTACTGTAGTAAGTAAGTAAGTAAAAGTTCTGACCGTGCGCAGGTGCAGCAAAGGGCAAAATGCTCAACTGTCCACACCGACGGCGTGATCAACAGAGCATTTCCAGACAGTGTCTTATCTTGCAGAGTGTCTCGTGTCTCACGCTAGAAAATGGGCTCGGTGCCCGAATCTCTAGAATGACACGCTGCATGCTCACGCGGGTTGTGTGGCTGCTCTGACCTGTTAACTTGGTGCGCAGAAATTAAAAGCAAGAGGTTCCATGGTACACACGGCACTGCTCAGATAGGCGGTGTGTCCCGGGCCTTAGACCCATGGAACCGTGACTCACAAGTCCCACAGGGATGATTCTTCTTTGTGCCCAAACAACTTGTGAAAATACTCTGCTGCATAAAGGAGCTGGTCCAAATCCGATTCTGATATGATTGTCTCCCGTGGGCATACGACAGACCGGAACATGCAAAAAGCAGGCTCTTCAAAGTGTGATTTCTGCCTTTTTAACTTCCGCCCATCCTCTCACCCATTTTCTGGTCTTAAAAGTAGGACGGGGCCCAAACATTTGACTAGCACATCCTCTGCTAGTAAACTCCTCTGCATTTGACCCATCCTCCTCTGCATTTGACCCATCCTAACCGTTTAGAAGCAGTGGCAGCCAATGCCATAGTAGACAGTCAGCCACCCAGGGACCAATTCCAGTAGAAGCATGTGATTAAAGCCAAGTTGTTCATCAAGATGTACTAACATCAAAACGTTAGTGTACCAAAGATGAAGGCTTAAACTGTCTCCAGTGAATCCTTCCCTATTTTGCTGCTACGTCCTGCTCCTGAGAGGCACCAGTCAGCCTGTCTAAGCTGATGCACAGTGGAATCTCCTTGTTGCTCATCAGTGAACTCAGTTCAGCAATTGTCTTATTTTTTATTATTAAATTTGTATCAGATCAGTCTTACCGTATTCTGGCCATAGCCTGATGTAATCTAGCAAGTGGACTGAAATAAAAAAACATATTTGCACCTCAACCACTTAGGATAAAGAAAGAAGATCTTAAGCTTGCAATTAGAATTTATTTATTGAAAGATTATTCAATCGCAAAGCATCTTCATCCTCAGGTCTGAGAATTCTCTGTGGCTGTGCATGTAAACGTAGCCAGTTGCCAAACAATCTACCCATTGAGCTATACAGGACATCGTTTTCAAGGTTCCCATTTTCGTATTATTCTGGGATCCAAAATCGGGTTTCTGACACCAAGTTTGGGGAAGGCTGAGTGTATGATGAATAACATGTGTCAGGCTCTCACCCATTACAGAAATATAGCTTTCTCAGAAGGGAAATGAAGAAACCACGTCCTCTGCTTCCTCTCATTTCCAGGAAACTCCAACGTGTTGTGCTTCTTCCACCACTGAGCAGTCATTCAGAAGCAAATTAATTGAGCTATCTGTCTCCAATAACCCTAGGGGATTTGCTGGTCCCTAAATGTGGAGAGAGGAGTGAGCAATTGACCATATTCATGTGGAAAGGAATCTCAACCTGAGCATGACACAAAAGTAAAATGGCAGCCGCGTGAATAATTATGTCTTCAATGTCGTCTTGTTCGTTCAAGAGGAAGACTCAAATCTGTATTCTATATTCCATTACACCACTGTTGTGCAGACATCTTGCTAGGGAAACAACAAGTGATTGTAATCAAAAGTTTAAAACACAGGTGAGCTAAATGACAAACTGTACATAACATATTGGTAAAGTGACTACAGTCCTTGGATATTTTATACAGGTGCTGCATTAGGCCTACAGTAAGTGCATCTATCCGACTCTGGACCGTAGTGATGTTTCAAACCCCATCCTCCCTCACTAGTGAATTACTGAGTATCCTACTTGTGAATATGCTAGTATAATGTTATCAGACACTTCCATTTACATTTTACATTTAGTCATTTAGCTGACGCTTTTATCCAAAGCGACTTACAAGTTCTGTACGACAAGCCATCAGGAAGAGCACAACTCTATCAGCTGAGTAACAATGTTCATCAAAGTGTTGAGTGCTACAGTGTAGGTTAGTTTATTAGGACAAGTGCATGACAGTATGGTTAGTTAGGGTTAGATTTTTTTTTTTTTTTTCAGATAATGGTTGAAGAAGTGAGTCTTTAATCGACGGCGAAAGATTGGACGTGTTTCGGCTGTCCTAACTGGGGTGGGTAGTTCATTCCACCATTGTGGGGCAAGGACTGAGAATAGGCGACTTCTCTTTGATGACCCTCCCGGAGCTTGGATAGGAGTAGGTCTGAGGCGGCCAGAAGATGCAGAGCGTAGGGGTCTTGAGGGTGTGTAGTTAGAGACCATTTTTAGACGTTTGCATTTTATCCGTGACTGGTCCCAGATATTTTTATTGTAGGTGTCGTTATCCCACCTTGCCTGTTCCAACGTTATTCCTCCTTTAATTCCTGTTTAAATAGATTAAGACACACAATTGCCTTGTGACTCCCTGGCATTGCTCTGTTGGCTAATTGCCTATTGCCTACTGAATGGAAGGGCTGTTTTAGCGACAGATGTTGGGTCAATAATGCTCCCTGTGGATTAGGCATGCCTGACGGACAACATTTTAGCGGTCGGTGATCTGAAAATCGGGAGTGTGTTTGCGCATCTATGTTCACCGTTACCTTGGCTGTTCCTGGAGTGTTTATTTTGTGGGAAACTGGGAGAAGGGATGGAAAAGGAAGGGGGGGACACAGAGTCTGTGTTCTATAATTAGAAGTGCTGATGTAGACATTATGCATTAGGCTACTGGGATTTCAACGGTTAACACTGGAACTGGAATGCACAAGATCTACTGAGTGAGGAGGTTTATTCACCGGAAATCATGCAGGCTTTGTACAGAATATAGGAATGATGCACCAATACCAGTTTATCACTGGAATAGGCCCACCGATTCCAAGGACTAAACATTAAATACCGGACAGGGTTAGAAATTAAAACATTTTTTCAAGGGCTTTTTTTGCCCCCCTTAATTGATTTTCGGGGGCTTTTTTTTGTATTTCGGGGGCACTGAATTTTTATGATAAACGGTAGGGGTGGGACGGTTCACAAAATGGACGGTTCGGTTCGTATCACGGTTTTGGGGTCACGGTTTTCAGTTCGGTTCGATATACGTAAATTTTTATTAAAAAAAATGTAACGCATGCTTCTCATTTATTAAAAAATAAATAAAAAAGTTTACAGTGTTACAGTGTTTACAGCCTTAAATAATGTTTGGCACACAAAGACCGAACTGACTGAAAAATATAGGCTACATTTGTAGTATTAACTTAGTGCAAACAAACAATATGCTCAGCCAGCACTAGACTTTCCTTTCTTTAATATAAACACAAAAAAACAATGTCAACCATGTTTAAATTCCCTGATTGTCAGTTCTTAATGGAAAGATTTGTGTTCTGCTTGAAATTATTATGTATCTGTCTACATTTATTTAGACTAACATTATTTAAATATTGAGTGCAACTGTGGTGGATTACGTAATTCGGTGAGTTGGAACTATCTATGGGTTGGCGCCGGGTCCCCACGGACATTTTAGTGTCACGCACCTTCAGCTCAGGCAATGTTATTATCAGCTCCGGTAGCTCCGGTAACGTTAGGAGGTGATGGCATGCAGTGGGAAAGCGGCAATAGTCCCGGTTGGAGTTAGTAAAACACAGTTGTAGGTTAGCCTTCTTGGATGTTGAATAAACGCCTATCATTGTCTTTAAACACCCCGCCTCTCAGACTCCCATTTCCTCCTCTGCTAGCTAGTAGCTACGGTAACATTTCGTTGACTGTATTACCTCGCGGGCTGATTCTATAGTTAAAACGTGCGTTGTGTTGTACAAACTGCTAACGCTATGGCAAGATGTGTGTATGCCTATGTAATGTTAATGGCTATGTTTTTAAAGTCGTAATGAAGATTGATTTAGATTGTGCTTGCCATTTGTACACAAACTGACTAGCACCTGGCTCAGCTGTAGTGCTGCTGCCAGTGCTCACATCTGCCAAATGATTTTTTTTTATTTGCGCGTCATCTGAACCGTACGATACACAGACGCGCCATTACCGGATAAATATATAATTAGTAAACTGTCGGGGGCATTTTGTGCCCCCCTTAACTGATTTTCGAGGGCATTTTGTCCATTTTCAAGGGCATTATGCCCCAAGCCCCCGTTAATTTCGAACCCTGCCGGACACTATTTACACATCACTTTTACTGAACAATTTAGACCCCATCTGTTTGGGTTCATTGGATTTGGACAACAATGAACATTGGACATTGATTTCTGACACTACGTGGCTCTAGGACTTGGTGTTGGAACCTCTCAGAATGCAAAAAGAATCCGTCACGTGCACTGCGCATGTAGCTGTGGGTTTTAGTTGTGGTCCCTGCAAAGAGGGGCTTGCTTGGCGAGAAGAGCAGCGTCAGAAAGTTGTTGCAATACATGCTAAAGCACAAGTCTGGACATTTGTCCTTTTAGTTTATTTATTTCCTTTGCCTTTTAGTTTTTCTTACGTTTCGGCAGGCCTCGGGTCAGCTTGGTCCCACTGCAGGTGCAGGCTGTGCCGTGTGTCATTAGTGGCATCGTGTGAACAGGCCAGAATGTTGTCTTTATTAATCCATGGGCTAAGGGAGGACTGGGCAGGGCTAATGGCAATGGCATGCCAGGAATTCGGACGCCAACTGCTGCCAGTATGAAGTCAACATGCAGTAGGCGAGGGCAGGGTGGATGTGTGTGTCTACAGGCCATTGTGAAAATGATAAAGCACCAGCTTATCCCTCTTGGACAGTGACTAGTTCAAGTTCAAGTTCTTTAATAGTTGTCGTACAGAATACTTTCATACAAAATGCTTCTTACTGTTACGCTCCAGAGACTGTGCTAGACAAGATAGTATCAAATAACATAATAACATAATATAGCATGAATTTAGAAGAAGAAAAATGAGGTCACAGTGTTCGGTATAGACATATGTACAATGTTCTGAGTTACCATATAATATACAATACACAATACTATGCAGTGTACTAATGTACAGTACTATCTAGTGCAAAGCAGAAATGGGATGAGGTACAATTTTAGGTACAATTTACAGTAAGGTGTACGAGTTGTAGTGCAATCCTTCATCCATAAATATAAAGTGTGGGGAGTGGGTGCTACAGTGTGTTTGTTTAAAGTGGGTGTGTGCTATAAAGTGTGTGGAGTGGGTGCTACAGTGTGTTTGTTTAAAGTGAGTGTGTGCGTGTGGATGTGTGTGCTATGTGCGTTTGGTGGTTGTTGTTGTGTAGTGTTCATTCATTGTTCGTTTAGCAGCCTGATGGCCTGGGGATAGAAGCTTCTTCTGAGTATTTCTGTGCTCGCCTTGAGACTCCGGTATCGCTTGCCTGACCGCAGCAGTTCAAAGAGGCAGTTGTTCGGGTGACTGGAGTCTTTAATGATTCTCTTAGCCTTTGTTCTTGAGGGTGGGGAGCCCCCCTCCAATTGTGCGTTCGGCTGAACGTGTCACTCTTTGTAGTCTGCTTCGGTCTTGTGTAGTGATGCACCGATGTGAAAATTGTGGCCGATACCGATAACCGATATTAATATTGCTGTTCTGGCCGATACCGATATTTACCGATGTCGATATCTCTGTATAGAAAACACTTTTTTATGATAATCAAAATAAAGAGCTATTTTCCAAAACACATAATTTTTTTACTTTTGTAACTTATTTTCAATTTTTTTTTTTTTTTTTAATATCGGATATCGGCCCTATCTTGATATCGGACCGATACCGATGTGTAAAAAAACGGCCATATCGGCCGATATTATATCGGCGGCCGATATATCGTGCATCACTAGTCTTGTGCAGTGCTATTCCCAAACCAGGAGGTGATGTTGCCGGTCAAGATGCTCTCTATTGTACATGAGTAGAAGTTCTTAAGGATCTTCTGGCTGACTTGGAACTTCCTTAGGCGCCTGAGGAAGTAGAGGCGTTGTCGTGCCTTCTTCACAACACTGTCAATGTGTGTGGTCCATGTCAAGTCCTCGGATATGTAGGCTCCGAGGTACTTAAAGCTGTTGACTCTCTCAACCGGTGCCCCGTCGATGCTGAGGGGGCTGTAGTCCTTGACCCCCGACCTCCTGAAGTCCACAATCATCTCCTTTGTTTTGCTGATGTTCAGGGAGAGGCTGTTTTCCTGGCACCATCCCGCCAGGACCTTGACCTCTTCCAGGTAGGCCCTCTCGTCGTTGGCAGAGATCAGGCCCACCACCACTGTGTCGTCAGCAAATTTGATGATTGTATTGCTACTCCGCTGAGCCACACAGTCGTGTGTGTACAGGGAGTAGAGGAGGGGACTCAGAACACAGCCCTGGGGGGCCCCTATGTTGAGGGTGATGGATGAGGAGGTGCAGTTGCCTGCTCTCACCACCTGGGGTCTGCCAGTCAGGAAGTCCAAGACCCACTGGCAGAGGTCATAGCCCAAGCCCAGGTCCCTGAGCTTGGCTATGAGTATGGAGGGGACTATGGTATTGAATGCCGAGCTGTAGTCGATGAATAGCATTCTCACATAGTTCCCCTGCCTCTTGTCCAGGTGTGATGCTGCTGTGTGCAGCACATGGGCTATGGCGTCCTCCGTGGACCTGTTGGGGCGGTATGCAAATTGCAGGGGGTCCATGTTGATGGGGAGGGAGGAGCAGATGTAGCCCTTTACTAGCTTCTCAAAGCACTTCATGGCTATGGAGGTGAGAGCTACAGGGCGGTAGTCGTTGAGGCAAGCAGGCTTGGATTTTTTGGGTACAGGGATAATAGTGGACTTCTTCAGGCAGGTGGGGATGACAGCCTGTTCTAAGGACAGGTTAAATATGTCAGTGAATACTGGGGCCAGTTGGTCGGCACAGACTTTTAGGACGCGGCCGGGGATGCCGTCCGGACCTGCTGCCTTCCTGATATTCACTTTTTTAAAGGTCCGCCTCACCTCATGCTCTGTTACCCTGAACACTGCGCCTCCATCAGCAGCCGACCCCCCCCCCCCCATTGCCGTGGCTTGTGAGCTGGTGTTGTTATTACCAGCATCAAACCTCGCATAGAAGGTATTGAGGTCATTTGCTAAGGAGATGTCACTGTTCAGTTTGAGGGAGGTGCCTTTGTAGTCTGTCATCGTTTTGAGCCCCTGCCACATAGCTCTAGAGTCAGCTTGTTCAAACTGGAGTTCAATTTTATCCCTGTAGCGCCGTTTGGCCTCTGACACTGTCCTCCTTACGTTGTATCGCGCCACCTTGTGGTCATTCATGTTGCCTGCCACTAGGCCGTCGTTGTATGCTTTGGTGCGCTCTCTCAGAGCTTCACGGACGGATTTGTCTACCCAGGGTTTTTGATTTGGGTAAACTTTCATTTTGGTAGTGGGGATTGTTTCTTCCACCCTAGTACAAACATAGTCCAGCACTGTTTCCGTGTAGACATTAATGTTATCTGTGTCGCGGAACACATTCCAGTCTGTGTAGTGAAACACGGACCGGAGCGTCTCCTGACGTCAAATCCCATTTCTGCACCTCTCGCGAGACTACAGGAGTACTTTTAATTCTCTGTTTGTACTTTGGTGAAAGAAAGATGGACGCGTGATCTGATTTACCAAAGCCACTATCAGAATGAGCCTTGTAGCCACCTTTAAATTGCGTGTAACAGTGATCTAGGATGTTACCGCCTCTGGTGTTGCAAGTCACATGCTGATAGAAGTCAGGGAATACCTTTCTCAGATTGGCGCTATTGAAATCTCCCAGCACTAAAATGGCGGCGTTAACATTCGCCACTTGTATTCTATTTACCTCGTCGTGGAGTCTGGAGAGCGCAACCTTGTTGCTGGCTTGCGGTGGAATATACACTCCGATCAGGACGATCGCCGTTAACTCCCTCGGGAGGAAGAAAGGACGACACTTGATGGTTATATATAGGGGTGGGACGATACATCGATCCAGATCGATACATCGATGTAATTATCAACAATCGAATCGGATCGATGCGATGTAATAAGATCGATTCATATCGATACTCTTATTTTGAAAATCCTGTGGCGAGTCTCATATCCGCCCAAGAACAACAGCAGTAGCTCCGTGTGTGTAGATGTTACAGCATAGCATTCTCCCTTTCTGTGTGTGTGTGTGTGCGCGCGTCTTTGGAAAGACCAGATGAGGTCAGAGGAGTTTGATGTTTAAATGTTATTTAAACATAAACAATATAATACATAATAAATGTAGGCCTATACATGATCATGCAACATCAACAAATTGTTGTAGGAACGGTTTGGGAGAGGGAGGTTGTGAGTTTTGAGTTCCAAAAAATTTAGCTTAAAGTTTAAAGCTCAATATATAAAAACGTGGCACTTTACAGTGAACAGGAGGTCTATTTGTATTAAAAACAATAGATTGATTTTCCTTTAAATGTCTGGAAGAGCTCAAAAATACAAATGTCAAATGATATTTTCATTACCTTTTTTTTGTTGATCTAAATGTTACTGATTGTGTTAAATGGGCATATGATATCATCTCATATCGATCGCAGGCACCTGAATCTAATCGTATCGTATTGTATCGTGAGAGACTTTGTGATATCGGCAAATATCGTATCGTTGTCCAAAGAATCGATATCGTATCGTATCATGATGAAACTGGTGATTCCCACCCCTAGTTATATATTCCAGTTCTGGGGAGCAGTGGTTGGATAATTCCTTCACGTTAGTTGGATCGCTCCAATTTTTGTTAAACATGAAGGCAATACCTCCTCCACGTTGTTTACCGGACTCTGCTGATGTCCGATCCTTGCGATGGATAAAGAAGTGATCTGCCGGTTGAATTGCGTGGTCTGGAACCTCCGGTGTGAGCCATGTTTCGGTGAAGCAGAGGACGTTGCAGTCCCTAACGTCTCTTTGATATTGAATCCTTGCTCGGATGTCATCCAGTTTATTGTCAATTGATTGTACATTGGCTAGCAATATACTGGGCAGTGGTGTACGGTGGCGTCTGGATCTCAGCCTGTTACGGATCCCAGCCCTCTTCCCACGCCGTCTGGTTCCCCTGTTCCTGGGATCAAGGAACAAAGGATCTGGTCCTACTCTCCGGAGAATTTCTTCAGGCCATTGTTGCGGTTCGGAAAGCTGGTCCAGTGAGTAATCCAGTTGGTAAGTTTCCCGTAATCCAATGTCTATGAGTGACTGACGGTCATACACGTTAGATGCACCAACAGTTGGTACAAACAAAACTCTAAAAACTATAAATATTAACAAAAGTAAGCACAGTCTCGACAGAGCGTACAGACAGGCAGCCGGTCGTTGCGGCGCCATCTTCTACTACTATGGAATGGTTTGGGGGCTACCGTTTCAGTGATGATCTACTGGCATAATGCTTTTTTTCATCTGGGTCCTCAATCTCTCACTGGAAATGCTGTCTCATAAACACTCACCCCCCCCCCCCCCCCCCCTCCAATCTAAATGATCAGGGTCACTTTTGGTCATTAAGGTCTTTGAAATAAGGCTAACGTCATTGGACCTCATTTACTAACATTCTTGTAAGTTTCCTCGTAAATAACATGATAAGAGGTTTGTAAGAGGAAACCTACGATGGTCCTCCTCCGGATATACCTGAACACGTGGAGAGGTGCTCGTAAATGGCCAAAATGATCGCAGCTGAATGAAGAACGTCACTCTTTCTTAAACTGAAGGCGTGTTCTTGTTAGGGATGGGTGGGTACCTTTCACATTTGAACCGATACGGTACCGGTACCTGTGAATCAATACCGGTACCAACGGTACCTTTTTGGTACTTTAGTCTCTAAAAATGTAATCTACCTACCTCAGTCATGAAAAAAAAAAAAAAAATCCAAACTTCAAATAACTAGGGATGCACGATAATTATCGGGCCGATATCAGCAATTATGACGTCATCCCGATAAACCCGATAACGTTATTAATAGCTCCGATAATATAATATATTTTTTGGTAAAAAGAAATGCGGTGTGGGTGAATTGGAATGAAGTGCGTTTATTTTGACTGTAGGCTCCTCCCGTTTTGTCAGTACTGTGCTACGACTGACAGCGTGTGGTTTACGAACAGGGCGTTTTACACAAATCCAGCGCTCCCTTTCTTGGCTGTGACGTAGCCACGCAAGTTAACGTTAACAACAAAGATGGTCACTTTATCAGTCAAAACTGTTGTCTTGGCTTTTGTTTCTGTTGTCTGGTTAGGTCACATTTAAGTTGGTGTTAAGTTATTGTCCTGGGAAGTCTTTTTATGTATTATTATTGTATTGTGATATGTTTTGTTTCATGTTGAGAAATTCTTTTTGATAAAAAAAAATATATACATTAAAAAATGTTTTATAATACAATACATATCGGCTTGAGGAGCATAAAGTTATCGGTGTCAAAAAAGCAATATTGTGCATCCCTACAAATAACTACACTTTCGACTGTTTTCGGCTTGCCATTGCCCCCGACTGCTTTGTTGTTATCAAGTCAAATCCTAGGTAAGCGATTATTGTGCGTGTGAACGTTGACATGAAAAGAAAAAAGGTTAAAAAAATAAAAGAATTAAATAAATTTTTTGGTATCAAGTGAATCGATGCTCTGTATTACCGACGTGTTTCGGTAAGTACCTTTTTAAAAGTACCGAATTCGGTACCCATCCCTAGTTCTCGTACACCTGCTCCTTATAGGGCATGCAAGGACCGTGTGCAAACTGATTCAACCAGGGGCGTATTTATGGGGGGGACATTGGGAACATGTCCCCTGCATGGTTTCACAAGGCAGTTATTGTCCCCCGCACTTTTTACCGTTGTTAATAATCTATAGATTTATATTAAATATATAGCCTACATGAAAGGAATGGGGTGTGCTGAGAGCAGAATGTAGATGTGTTCATTCTATTCCACTATAGCTATATCCGCACAAGTTTAGTTCTTTATTTATTCACCGTAATTTGCTGTTGGCTCTTAGCTACAAGCGAATCCCCGAAATGTTAAATAATGCCAAAATTGGCCCAAAAAGCTTGTAAGTGGAGTTACGATGCAATTAGCTTGTAACCTTTCTCATAAGTCCATTTGTGAATGAGGACCATTGTTTGTTGAAGCGTTGGTTGGTGACTGACCACCACCACGTCTTGATGGCATCCTGCAGCACTATTGGAAATATAGCATCACTGTGTGTAATAGCTCTGAAATATTAATAATTCAAATGTGCTTGTCTGACATAAATGGGATGATTCCATGCCGGGAATAATCGCCCCACACCAGAACCTTTCAGTGAGGGTGGCTCTTATCTTGGCATTTTCTTTATTTTGTCCACATTCTCTGCACATGCATGCCACTGCCTCTTCTAGGTGAAGTTCATGGACTCACTTTTCCCCACGGCCCGCCTTAGAACAGTTAGAGTATCATGGTGGATGGACACAATACAACACAATACCTCTGCAATACACGGGATGGAATTACCAGTGTATGTTGTGTAGCGTAGCACATCTGTTTTCCAGGCTAACCTGTGTAAACTCAAAAGTATTGTGGCCACTGGGATTTTTAGTTCAGCGTGCTAGCCAAAGAAAACCCTTAGTTTTAGCCACAGAACATGGAATAATCACTAATGCTTTGTATCTGCATGTATGTACTGTATGTATGCCACTGTCTTGTTTCATGTCTGTTTCAATTGTGGTAATGTTTCATTCCTTGGCATGCTTTTTTCTTTTTCTCAACCATTCTGCCTGCTTGACTTGTCTTGTGTGTAAGTACATTCATATTTATCTTTATTTGTGTGCTCAAGAAACTAGCTAGTTTAGTAGTTTGTATAGATGAGCTCTTGGCTACCGTACAGTATTTCCTCATCTTGTCCGTCCCCCCCCCTCCATCCTGTATTATTACATGTTTGATCCTTTATTGTCTTTACCCTCCCAAGGTATCTTAGCCTACCTGTTAATAAGCCAAATAGTTTTTTTTAACACAAAATTGAATACATTTTAATCGAATTGCTTATTTAATCGAGAATCAATTTTAAATCCAATTGTGACCCCAATAATAAAAATTTAAATGCCACCAATTTCCACCCCTCCATTTTTATGTAGAATATTTCTTATTAACACATTGACTGCCGGAAGTCGCTGTGGGCGTATGGCCGTTTGTGCCAGCGCTTTGTTCAATGGAGAGAATGCCGTGTTTGCGAGTGCTAAAACTATATTAAATATTATAGCTATGGATCTAATAACGTTGTCGATTGTCAATGAGTTTCTTCTGGTCAACATGCAAAAAACAGATACTTTTTTCATCCGTACATTTCCCTTTTATACCGTGGTAAATATGAGTATAGTTTGAGTGATTATGAGTAATCCCAGGAAAAGACGCGAAAACAGCCCTTTAGTTAAATCCACTTATCACGTTGCCATTTTTCGCCTGATTATCGAATCGTCCTGAAATCAACGCTAAATTATCGTTATTATGTCTCCTCAAGCACCCATGAAAGGGGGCTTGCAGCGGGGCGCCCCTCCGTGCTGTGATGTGACCAACGGGAAACGGCACACACACATTCCACACAGACAGCTTCGATCGCGGGAGAAAGAAATATCAGATCAACGCAAGATTGGATATATACTGTCCTTACCTTGTCTCTGATGTAATGCAAAAAAAATTATCCAATTATCTGATCGCCATTCCAAGTACTGGTCGCGGCAGTCCGTTCCACGTTATCTGGCATTGCATATGAACGAGGGGGGGGGGCAGCAGCCTAGTTGATGCATCGTTGTAAGCGCTCGTTTTGCCGGAGTATTTAAACCCTGCCCGCACGGCTCAGCTCGGCCCAGAAAACAAATTGCATCGTTTCAAATAGGGGTGGGACGATACATCGATCCAGATCGATATATCGATCTATTATCAATGATCAAATAGGATCGATGCAACGTAAAAAGATCGTTTCATATTGCGTACTCTTATTTAAAAAATCCCATGGAGTGTCATATCCGCTCGGATCAAGAGCACACAGCAGTAGCGTCTAGAGCGTCACTAGAGCAAAACAAGTCCCTGCTGTTTTATTCCGCAATGGGTCAAATGCATCTAACCTGCTTTGCAATCCTCGCCATTCCATTATGCCCACGTCGCGTTAAAGATCTAAATTAACGTTACGTTAGCGTAAGCTAACAACAAGCTAACCCAGAGCCAAGTGGGGACTGGGAAGGAGGGGGGTTACTGCATTCTCGAGACGGCGCCACTGCACCTTCGGACTCCCAATATGCCTTTTCAGTATACTCGTTTTTGGCGCAGAACCAGTATCAATTTTATATGGCCTTGATTCTATGGAGGATGTTTGTGAAGTTCTTTGGAGACACTGAACACACAATGAATCGTTACAGTAGGCTTCTATTATTCTAATGACTTGTTTTATTAGGATATCGCGGATAGCGCTGCGCCTCTGGTTCATGACCACATACGGAGCAGGGGGTGGCCTTGAGAGCCAAGCGCGCAGTCGTTCCGTATTGACACTACTAAATAAGATGTCACACTAAGTTCTACAGTATGACTTAGTACTATAGGACAGCACATATCCATATATATCCTAATAAAACAAGTCATTAGAATGATATAAGCCTACTGTAATGATTTATGCACACGTATGTATACGTGCATAATGAATGCACGTGTCAGGGCTCTACGCTAACCTTTTTCCCAGGGAACTAATGTGCTCCTAAATGAGAAAATTTAGGAGCACACAAAGACATTTTGGAGCACACAAAAATATTTAAGTGAAAATATTTCAAGTAACAGTTTATTTTTAATTTTCTTAAATAAATGTATATTTGTACTGTGCGTGCATGTGCAAACGGGAACGGGACACACATCTGTGCAATAGCACATTAAGGCTGAGCCCGAACGTTCGTTCGTTCGTTACGCTGACATTCGGACTTTAATTAATAGGTTCGAACGTTCGGTGAAAAAAAAATAAAGGATGCGCACGGGGTTGAGGTGATGTGAATGCGAGGCGCTCGGCTCAACCAGTATGGTCTGCCGGGCTGCAGCGGGATACTATTTCTCAACCAGAGCTCTATTTTGATTGACAGGCGATTCTGCCAATTACGTCACACCGCTTGCACCCGCCTCTGCTGTTACCACCAATCGGCAAGCCTCAACAGACTTACCGTAGCTACCGGGGAGCCGTAGTTGGCTCCCCGCCGAGGAAGTAATCGGTAACAAGGTTTCCGTAGGTGAACCTGCAGAAGGATCATTAATGAATACCATCCTTTTTCGGCCACGGAGCGCGAGCTTCATGGCGGGAGGTGGTTGCGTTGGAAACAACAGCAGGTGCACGGTGGACAGACCCGTCCACCGTCTACCTCGGAACGGTGGTAGGGCGGACGGGCGGCAGGCGTGTTGGGAGCCCGGCCGTTCCGAGGTAGACGGTGGACGGGTCTGTTGAGCCGAGGCGTGCGCCTCTCCTCCCGGCTCCCCTCCCCGTCGACCAAGAGTGAATACCTGTTATTGAACGTGTAACACTAACTATATAACGTTCGGTTAATGCCACAAAACGAATGCATTTGTTTATCTAGCCCCTTACGTGACTGCAAGGGCTATTGTTTATCATACTTTGATTTAGTAGCTTGTTTATTTTCTTCTGAGTGCTTTGTTTAATTACATGTTTACATGAACAGCCACCACTGTAAACAACATGTTTTTCACCAATAGACTATGCAATGCCGCCCTCCGTAGGATCTATAATAATACAATAAAAAAAAAATTATTATTAAAAAAATGAGAAAAAAATGTATTAAAAAAAATGTGTATTAAATTTTTTTTTTAAACGAACGTTCGAACGTTCGTTCGATAAACCCTGGCGAACGTTCAAACCCTAAAAACAGGGTTCGGGCTCAGCCTTATAGCACATACCACCAAAGTCACTGGCCCACTGTGTGCAAGTGTGTGTAGCGTGTGCAAACGGGAATGGGACACAGACATTTGAACTATTAAGTGATTAATGCCTACTGTGGCAAAGTTGTAGCCAACAACTAGGCATAATAAAAAAGGCAGTGACATTGAACTACTGCTACAAAAGTAACTAAGTCACTTAACTTTAGCTTTTGCCCCTTTTATGCATACAATGCCTATGTTTTGGCTAGTGTTCTTCTAGAAAAATTATCCTTTCAGGGTTGCCTATTGAGATACTGTACACCTCCAGTACAGAAACATTGTTTATGAGTTTGTGTGTCAGGTAGACCATTGATTGACAGTCGATTCTGCCAATTACGTCACACCGCTTGCACCCACCTCTGCTGTTGATAACGCTAGCCAAGTTAGCACACACACATACACAGTGGGCCAGTGACTTTGGTGTAGGGGTGTAACAATGCATCGCAATGCATCGATCCTAAGGGGAAAATTCAACTGCATCGATTTGAAAATGTTAGAATCGATTATCGCAATTTTAATGTGTACACAGTGTTATGTTGTTCTCCGTTACAGCCAACACAACGACATACGCTACTGCATCAACGTTATGATTAACAAAGCAAGGCATTCGTTTTGTTGCATTAACGTTATATTACTATTACGTGGTGTACTATTACGGTGGTGTAGTGGTTAACACTGTCGCCTCACAGCAAGAAGGTCCAGGGTTCGATTCCCGCTTGGGGACCAGGTTTCCATGATGCCAGGTACCCAGGTGGGGTATCTCCCAGGCCTTTCTGTGTGGAGTTTGCATGTTCTCCCCGTGCTCGCAAGGGTTCCCCCCCCGATAAGATAAACCCAATGGAAAAACATGCACAACAACAGATCGCTAACGCTGTGGCGTCCTTGACGAAGACGGACAGGAGCACTAAGCACTTGGATTGGTCCCCTGGCGCGGCTCACGTTGGCGCCTGTCTGCTCCCGGCTGCCCTTGGGGGGGAAGGACGACGGGATGGGTTAATCGCAGAGACTAATCGCATCGGCGATCCTAAAAAGACAATGCATGCGTGCGTGTTCCGGTGTGTGTGCTAAACTAACCGCTGTGTGTACCACTAAAAACATTGAGTGTCGTTGCATGCCGAATAAAGACCTCTGCACAGGTCCTGCATTATTATTATTATTATTATTATTATTATTATTATTATTATAAATCTAGGTGTTCTAAAATCTATTGCTATTGGTAAGACTAGAATAAGTTACATTAACTTAATGTTACTTGTGTCTCGGGAAAGTCTCGCATACCGCAATGGCGGTCATTTCCTTTATTTCCCTTGAAACCAGTCACGTCACTCTACTGTGATTGGACCGTTGGCTTGAGTGCAATGTGGGACTTGTAGTTTTTGAACGATTCGCAGCGGAGAGAAAAAAGCACACGACTGAGGCTGTAATCTTCACTCGCACACTGCAAGTAATTGATTTTTCCGGTTCGCACACACATATTTCTAGGGGCAAATGCGAGTAATATGGTCTCACTGTAGAGCCCTGCGTGTATATGCGCTGAGTGCATCTGCCTTATCCATCATCACCAAGCGGTTTCTCCACTGGCTCTTATATGTACGCACTAGGGCTGACCCCTATTAGTCGACTAATCGGTCGAAAGGCGCCGTAGTCGACTAACCAACATCTTAGTCTAATAGTAAAAAAAAAATATATATATATATATATATATATATGATATTTTTATTTTATTTTTTATCATTCTTTCCAAAAGAAAAGAGGCCTAGAAGCGTTGCTAACGCTAATGGCACGCATACCAGAGGCTAACTGCCTACGAAAACAGGCACAGAGGCTCTGAAAGAGGATTCAAGATTCAAGATTCAAGAGTTTTAATTGTCACGGCATACAGGTATACAATGAAATGCGGCTGGTCTTGCCCGCGACGATGTGCAATACAGTGGTACAACATATAATAGAATCCAATAAAATACAGTGGTACAACATATTAATAGAATCCAATAAACAGTGCAATAACAGGTACATGGTGTGCCATCTCGGTATCTGTACATTAGTATTTACAGAGCATATAGGACATGCTAGTTAGCTTTAGTAGTGCAATACACTGTTCCTGATGTTATACTACTTTAAGTGGCCTTTCCTCTGGCCATAAGTGTGCGTGTGTGCGGCATGAGTGTTAAAGTGGCTGCTAGTGTGTGAGCGTGCTCAGCGTGCGTGTCGTGTATGTACTTGTGTGTGGATAGTTCAGTTTCTGTGTCTCTCAATGTTCATTGTTCAAGGCTCTGATGGCCTGGGGGAAGAAGCTTAGCCTAAGCCTCTCCGTCTTAGTCTCTAGAATTCGCAGGCGTCTGCCTGACCTCAGCAGCTGGAACAGGCCGTTATTGGTGTGGTGGGGGTCTTTCATTATCCTGCCGGCTCTGGATTTGCACCTCTTGTTGTATAGAGCCTGCAGGGGAGGTAGCGCAATACCCGTGGTACGCTCGGCTGAGCGCACCACACTCTGTAGGGCCTTCTTGTCCTGTGCCGTGCTGTTCCCATACCAGGCAGTGATGTTTCCGGTCAAGATGCTCTCTACAGAAGGACTGGAGTATCTTCCCCGATACTCTGAACTTCCTTAACTGTCTCAGGTGGTAGAGGCGCTGCTTCGCTTTCTTTACTACTGTGCCTATGTGTGTTGACCATGTCAGGTCCTCTGAGATGTGGACCCCCAGGTACTTGAAGCTGCTCACCCTGTCCACGGTAGCCCCGTTAATCCTCAGTGGTGTGTGTGTCTCCCGCTGTCCTCTCCTATAATCCACGATCAGCTCCTTGGTTTTACCAATGTTCAGGAGCAGGCTGTTGTCCTGGCACCAACGTTCCAGTACCTCAACCTCCTCCCGGTAGGCCTTCTCGTCGTTGTCCGAGATCAGCCCCACCACCACCGTGTCGTCGGCGAACTTCACAATGGAGTTGGAGCTGAACTTGGCCACACAGTCGTGTGTGTAGAGTGAGTACAGCAGGGGGCTTAGAACACAGCCCTGGGGGGACCCGATGCTCAGGGTGATGGTGTTGGAGGTCTGACCCCCCACCCTGACCGTCTGGGGTCTTTCACTCAGAAAGTCCAGTACCCAGGCGCTCAGGGCGGAGCTCAGGCCTAGCTCGATCAGCTTGTCCACCAGTCTGGTGGGGACTATGGTGTTGAACGCTGAGCTGTAGTCAATGAACAACAGTCTCACATAGCCCCCCTTCTGACGGTCAAGGTGGGAGAGAGTGCTGTGCAGTACCTGGGAGACCGCGTCATCAGTGGACCTGTTTGTCCTGTATGCAAATTGCATAGGGTCCATATCACTGGGGAGAGAGGCACAAATGTGGTCCTTGACCAGCCTCTCGAAACATTTCATGACCACAGAGGTGAGTGCCACCGGTCTGTAATCATTTGGACATGTTGGGGAGGGTTTCTTCGGTACAGGGATGATGGTAGACATCTTGAAGCAGGCAGGGACTACTGACTCCGCCAGGGATTGATTAAATATGGCGGTGAACACCGGGGCAAGCTGGTTTGCACAGGACTTAAGTATGCGTCCTGTTATACCATCTGGGCCTGCAGCCTTCCTGGTGTTCACCTGCATAAATGCTCTTCTCACACTGTGTTCCGACAACGAGAGAGTTTCACCCATCTAATGAACACACTAGACTAGACAAATATCAAGATGTATCCATCAGTGGACCAATTGCATGCTTTTGCAGAGGACAAGAAGCCTTCAGTCGACTCCTTCAGACATTAAGCACCCCCGGGCCCACAGCCCAAATGGAATGATAAAAAACAAAAAAAATCAAATAATAATATTTTTTTTTAAATATTATATATATATATATATATATATATATATATATATATATATTATTTTTTAGTTGACCAATAGTCGACTAACGGCAAATTTTGGCCAATCATAGTCGACCATCCAAATCCTTAGTCGGGGACAGCCCTTGTGCGCACTAAGCAATGTAATAAATAAATAAAACCAACAATAAATAATATCATAGAGAACAAGACGGTATATGGAATATTAATACTCAATACTCGTACTCATTCAACCAAAAACACTGGATAGTCCGCTTCAAGGCCCTCGACCTAGCATACCGTGCGGCAAAGGGAACCGCTCCTGCCTACCTCCGGTCAATGGTCTCTAACTGCACACCCTCAAGACCCCTACGCTCTGCATCTTCTGGCCGCCTCAGACCTACTCCTATCCAAGCTCCGGGAGGGTCATCAAAGAGAAGTCGCCTATTCTCAGTCCTTGCCCCACAATGGTGGAATGAACTACCCACCCACCCCAGTTAGGACAGCCGAAACATGTCCAATCTTTCGGCGTCGATAAAGACTCGCTTCTTCAACCATTATCTGAATAAAAAATAAAAATAAAAAGATCTAACCCTAACTAACCGTACTGTCATGCTCTTGTCCTAATAAACTAACCTACACTGTAGCCAGGGAACAAACTTAACTTTTTGACTTACCAGCCATTTGGCTGGTAGATTTTTAAAAGTACCAGCCGGGCAGATTTTTTACTAGCCAAAAATTATAAATAGCTTTTTAGTATATCGCCATGTGTTATTATTACATATAATACTCTCGTATGCTATTTTCAATTAATATCATAAACAACATAAGGAATATTAGCATAATTTTGAGTGGACTGAAGGAATGAGTCAGCGTTAATAGTTTTAAAATGCAAATAATTTATTGAAACATAGAAGTGGGGTCGGGACACACACGCACACTGTGTTTCAACTCACCACCCCCGCATCATATTGTAGTCTGTCTTCAAACTTCCACTCCTCTCAAAATGTTTTATATTTGAATATCAACATTATCTGTCCATCCTCAGTAATCCTCAGTTTACTATAATATACTCCTGTCCTGAGTCCTGACTAGTGACTCCGTCGTCTTTCCAAACGCACGCACACACACAGGGAAGGGGAGAGTGCCCCCCCCCCCCCCCCATTTCCCTTTCCTCAGTGCTGTTCACTGTGGCTCTGCCTCGTCTGATCATCAGGATTAGCTTGTTAGCTGACGTTAACGTTGTAGTGATTGGTACATAAACGTTAATTTCGGGCGATGTGGGCATAAAGGAATGGCGACGGTGCAAAGCATGTAGCTGCATTGGACTCGTTGTGAGAAGAAAAAAAAACATCACAGACTTATTTCGCGTCTGTAGGCGCACTGCTGTGTTAACGCTGCTCTGTTTACAACGCTGCTCTGTTTTCAAGAAACAACACTGAGTGGGCGGATATCATATGACTCGCGGAGTTGCTAAGGGTTTTTCAAAATAAGAGTATCATATGAACCTGAACGTTGCTAGCTGCCGGAGCCCAGATATTATGACTGGAGCTGCGCTTGGGGCGGTAATGAGACCCGCACAGGATTTTCAAAATAGGAGTATCGATATGAAGTACACGCCAGCTGGCGGGCAGACTATTATTGTTAGACGCCAGACGGTAAATCTACACGCATTTGGCGATGGGCGCCCAGTTATTTTGTTCCCAGACTGTAGCACTCAACACTTTGATGAACATTGTTGCTCAGCTGATAGAGTTGTGCCCTTCCTGATGGCTTGTCGTACAGAACTTGTAAGTCGCTTTGGATAAAAGCGTCAGCTAAATGACTAAATGTAAATGTAATGTAAATGTAATACAGTATTCCACTATAGCTACATCGTGATTGGGTTTCGTTCTTATTTATTTTCGGACATGGTTTGTTGAGTCATGACTATAAAACGTAATTGTTAATGATACAAATATTGTCGTGTTTATTATCATAATTATTTAATTTCCACGGATGTCTGTAGAATCGAAGTGACTACAATCCCCAAGGACTTCTCCCAAATGAAGCCATTCAAAACTTGGGTACTACTACACACCAATACACCCAGACAATCAGACATGGTCGTATTTATTTTTATTATAATTATTTAATTCCACGGATGTCTGTAGAATCTAAGTGACCACAATCCCCAAGGAAGCCGTTAAAAACACGGACGCACACTGGTCTGTCTGACTTACAACTGCCTTTTCGAGTTTGTAAATCCTAACGAATTTACAAAAAAGCCGTTCGAGAATGCCAAATAACTTCGTAAATCGAGTTACATAGAAATGTCTTTAACTTTCTCATAAGTCAGTTTGAGAATGAGGTCTATTGTTTTAATCTTTTAGATAACGCTAAGGTAGCTGTAGTCCCAACACAACAAACGTTACTTCAGTCCTTGTTTGTTTTCCTTGTTCACACATGCACGCACACACACTGGGCTGGACCTTTGTTTGTTACGTTGGCATTAAAATTCTAAATCAACATTTGAATATTTTTTTTTTATCCACCTTTTCTCCTTATTTTCTATTCTCCCATCCCAATTTCGTGTATCCAATTCTCCCCTCCCCTGTCTTGAACGTTGCTCGACTATGCCCCCCACTGGTCGGTTGTAGAGAGGATAGAAGCCTTGCATCACGTGTTCCCTCCGGCACACGAGGAGGCATCCTGGCCCTGTCACATCTTTTCGCCTGCCAGCGCGGACTATCATTGGCGAGGTGTAACGCATGGGAGGCTCACACTACCCTCGCCACTTCCTGTCTCTGCTGTGCAGGCGTTTCCCAACCGACCCGTAGGGGTCGCTGTCCACAACGTCCAATCCCCACCCATCGACTTCCACCCGCTGACTCTGCCAAATGAGCCAGTACGACGGCCGGCCCAAGCCGAAGGCAATGCTGAGACTGGGATTCGATACCGGAGTCTCTTGTATTGGTGACGAGCGCAATCTCCACTACGCCACCCAGCCGCCTCAACGTTTGAATCTTTGATTTTTTATTAATTTTTATTTAATTTTTTTATTTTATTTCTATATATTAAAAATAATTTATGGGTCTATTCATTCTGTTTAAACCAATGGGGTTTTTCTTCACAGTTGCAGATGAAGATTATGCTACACTAATATTATAGTATTAAAACTGAGTTCATTAAAGAAAGTTGATTTAATAAAAACAAAAAAGACTAATTTAATCAGATTAATCACTAAGGATAGTTAATAAAAAAAAATAAAAAAAATGTGGCGGCTGGGTGGCGCAGCGGACTAAGCGCTTGTCACCAACGCGAGAGACACTGGTATCGAATCCGGCTGTCAGCGTTGCCTCCGGCTTGGCCGGCCGTCATACTGGCTCAATTGGCAGTCAGCGGGAGGGAAGCCGGTGGGGTGGTATTCTGGTCGTTGTAAACAGTGACTCCTACAGGTCGGTCAGGGTGCCTGCACAGCGAGGGAGGGAGATGGCAAGGGTAGTGTGACCTCCCACACGTTACACCTCGCCAATGAGAGTCCACGCTGGCAGGTGAACAGATGCTGCTGGCTGTCTCCTATGTCTCGGAGGAAGCATCTGATAGACTTCAGGCCTCCCTAGATCGACCAGTGGGGTGCACATGCGAGCAACGACCAGGAAGGGGAGGGGAGAATTGGCATAACGACTAAAATTGGGATGGGAGAAAAACACGGAAGAAAAAGTGGACATTTTTTTTTTATAAAATACGTTTTGAAATATATATATTTTAATTCTTTTTTTATTATTATTAAAAACAAAGGTTCGAAGTGAACGTCCGTTCGAAAAACCCTGACGAAGTTCGAAGCCCAAAAACAGGCTTTGGGGACAGCCCTAAGTAACACACACACACACGCACCTCTCAAATCCATATCGCAAGGTATTTCAGGGAGACTTCTGTAGATTTCTGTTTCAGTGACAAAAAAACACTTTTACTGCACATACGTTACTTAGAGGGAATTAGTTTCACAGGACATTATGACTGGAGAGATTTAAATATGTTGGACTTCCAACAGATTTTCCTGGTAAAAAATAAACTGCAATTACCGGCTAAACCCTGCATACGCATACTAGCCTTCAGGCTGACTTCTTTGCCCTAGAATCCATTTTTCAGCAGCTCTGTTTTTAAAAGGAGAAAGTATTTATTAGGGTTGGGACTTTCTAGCAAAAGTGCTATTCGAAAATTCGTGTTTCATAATATCGGATATTCGAATATATTCGCCCCCCCCCCCCCCCCCCCCCCCAAAATGTATATAAAAAAAAAAAATATATATATATATATATATTTTTCTTATCAGCTGACCGACAATAAATCAAAATTACACCATTCACCATCGTAGCCTTAAGGCCTCTGCATGCTACAGAAACTTCAAAGCAACTGCAACACAACATCGACAAAGCAACGGTGTTTTAGACACTCTGCCTTTATGCTTCTGCAACATCGACATGCAAAGTTAGTTTAACTAAAGTTAGTTTAGGTTTGTGTTAACATTAGATAATGTACAAAATAAACGTATTTCCGGTGATTTTAGACGTCTCTCTTTTATTTTGAAAACCCCCGACCGGAAGTGTTATAGTGTCTGTTGCTAGCAGCTTAACTTTCTGTGCTTTTCGAGCTAACGTTACCGTAACATCATTAGTTTCCAATGGAGAGGACCTCGGCTCACATGCAGCTCAAACTACGTCGCTGTCCACAACGTCCAATCCCCACCCATCGACTTCCACCCGCTGACTCTGCCAAATGAGCCAGTACGACGGCCGGCCCAAGCCGAAGGCAATGCTGAGACTGGGATTCGATACCGGAGTCTCTTGTATTGGTGACGAGCGCAATCTCCACTACGCCACCCAGCCGCCTCAACGTTTGAATCTTTGATTTTTTATTAATTTTTATTTAATTTTTTTATTTTATTTCTATATATTAAAAATAATTTATGAGTCTATTCATTCTGTTTAAACCAATGGGGTTTTTCTTCACAGTTGCAGATGAAGATTAGGCTACACTAATATTATAGTATTAAAACTGAGTTCATTAAAGAAAGTTGATTTAATAAAAACAAAAAAGACTAATTTAATCAGATTAATCACTAAGGATAGTTAATAAAAAAAAATAAAAAAAATGTGGCGGCTGGGTGGCGCAGCGGACTAAGCGCTTGTCACCAACGCGAGAGACACTGGTATCAAATCCGGCTGTCAGCGTTGCCTCCGGCTTGGCCGGCCGTCATACTGGCTCAATTGGCAGTCAGCGGGAGGGAAGCCGGTGGGGTGGTATTCTGGTCGTTGTAAACAGTGACTCCTACAGGTCGGTCAGGGTGCCTGCACAGCGAGGGAGGGAGATGGCAAGGGTAGTGTGACCTCCCACACGTTACACCTCGCCAATGAGAGTCCGCGCTGGCAGGTGAACAGATGCTGCTGGCTGTCTCCTATGTCTCGGAGGAAGCATCTGATAGACTTCAGGCCTCCCTAGATCGACCAGTGGGGTGCACATGCGAGCAACGACCAGGAAGGGGAGGGGAGAATTGGCATAACGACTAAAATTGGGATGGGAGAAAAACACAGAAGAAAAAGTGGAAATTTTTTTTTTATAAAATACGTTTTGAAATATATATATTTTAATTCTTTTTTTATTATTATTAAAAACAAAGGTTCGAAGTGAACGTCCGTTCGAAAAACCCTGACGAAGTTCGAAGCCCAAAAACAGGCTTTGGGGACAGCCCTAAGTAACACACACACACACGCACCTCTCAAATCCATATCGCAAGGTATTTCAGGGAGACTTCTGTAGATTTCTGTTTCAGTGACAAAAAAACACTTTTACTGCACATACGTTACTTAGAGAGAATTAGTTTCACAGGACATTATGACTGGAGAGATTTAAATATGTTGGACTTCCAACAGATTTTCCTGGTAAAAAATAAACTGCAATTACCGGCTAAACCCTGCATACGCATACTAGCCTTCAGGCTGACTTCTTTGCCCTAGAATCCATTTTTCAGCAGCTCTGTTTTTAAAAGGAGAAAGTATTTATTAGGGTTGGGACTTTCTAGCAAAAGTGCTATTCGAAAATTCGTGTTTCATAATATCGGATATTCGAATATATTCGCCCCCCTCCCCCCCCCCCAAAATGTATATAAAAAAAATATATATATATATATATATATTTTTCTTATCAGCTGACCGACAATAAATCAAAATTACACCATTCACCATCGTAGCCTTAAGGCCTCTGCATGCTACAGAAACTTCAAAGCAACTGCAACACAACATCGACAAAGCAACGGTGTTTTAGACACTCTGCCTTTATGCTTCTGCAACATCGACGTGCAAAGTTAGTTTAACTAAAGTTAGTTTAGGTTCGTGTTAACATTAGATAATGTACAAAATAAACGTATTTCCGGTGATTTTAGACGTCGCTCTTTTATTTTGAAAACCCCCGACCGGAAGTGTTATAGTGTCTGTTGCTAGCAGCTTAACTTTCTGTGCTTTTCGAGCTAACGTTACCGTAACATCATTAGTTTCCAATGGAGAGGACCTCGGCTCACATGCAGCTCAAACTACCTATTGGAATAAATTAATTGATTGATGTTTAACTTGTCCCTGTGTGTGTCCAGTCATTTCGACTAGCAAACGTTGTATTTAACGTTACCTCAGGACGGATACCATTGTATTTACTTGGTTAGCTATGTAGCTAATGTGGATAGCATTTTGAATAGACCCAATGCTAGCTGGCTGGCTACAGCTTTATTTACTAAATTATGGAGGCTTTTTAATCGTCAAGGTAAGAGAGGATTTGTCATGATCAACTGAAGGCGTATGCTATGGAACTATGTGCTTGGGTTTTCAGAAAAAGGCGAGCTATGTGACGCTAATTATTTAGCGTCAACGCTGGAAACAACAATGGAGGATGATATTCTCTGCGGGACTAATATTATTCTATGACAGCCCCGCCCCCATTCGCTAACCAACCAATCACTGCTACGCAATATCAACGCAACGGTTGTTTAGGTTAGATTTGAGGGACATGTACGCAACGTCCAAGCAACACAGTCTACAAGACCCTCTAAAACAACCGCGCTGAAATCGCGCCGATGTTGTGTTGCAGTTGCTCTGAAGTTTCTGTAGCATGCAGAGGCCTTTAGCCTATAATAACAGCATTGCATTGGCCTATCAACCGGCTTTAATAAACAAACAAACGGTACCATGTGCATCTTTTTGATCAATTAGGCTATGAAAATTAGGCTGCCTCTAAATATAAAAAGGAATTAAATAAGTGTTTGCATTAAAAAAAAATGCATTTTATAAAAAAAAAAATATAATTCATTTTTTTTCTTTTTTTACAAAATGAATATTCGATTCGATTGCTGCTAACTAACTAGCCATCGCTCCGGGAGCTGACGCTGGTACCTGGCTTAGCTAGCCATCGCTCCCGGAGCTAACGCTGGTACCCGGCTGGTGCTGCTAACTAACTAGCCATCGCTCCCGGAGCTAACGCTGGTACCTGGAGCTAGGTAGCCAGCAGGCTAAATGGTCCCGTCGCTCGGCTGGTTGAACTGGAGCAGCACCAGCCGGGTACCAGCGTTGGCTCCGGGAGCGATGGCTAGCTAAGCCAGGTACCAGCGTCGGCTCCCGGAGCGATGGCTAGTTAGTTAGCAGCACCAGCCGGGTACCAGCGTTAGCTCCGGGAGCGATGGCTAGCTAAGCCAGGTACCAGCGTCAGCTCCCGGAGCTAACGCTGGTACCCGGCTGGTGTTGCTAACTAATGCTACGTTTAGACGAGCGTTTTGGGATGGAAGTCTGAACAGAAACCGCAAAAGTCGTTTTGGGGTGGAATTCTCCGTGCAGACGAGGCTGTAACAACTCGAGACAACGGGGCCCCGCTGTCACACGATTGGCGCATATGTCACATGACGTGCTGTGAAGACCCGCCCTACTCTGCCTCTGATTCGCAGAGTGTGGGTGGGGAATGTGATTGGACCAAAGCAGAGTCACTCACAGACAGTGGGGGTCCAGTCATAATAGTTGTGATAGCCGCGGGACAGATTCTTGTGTATTTAAAAGTACTGCCAATGTAGCCTTCAGGTGATCGCCATGGATAGAATCAGACATGCTTTGTTTACGCTTCTAGGCTACTGGCGCATGCCTGTGATGTAAGCAGTAGGCGCGACGAGAGCCTTGACGACCCTTTCGTCATCGTTTTATGCGGTTTGACAGTTTAGACGAGAGCGCAAAGGTTTACCGTTTCTAGGAATTCCACCCTGGAAGGTGGTCTCACTTTTTTACGGTTTCACCCGGTAAAAACGCTGTTTCCGTATAAACGAAAGGCACATCTGAAAAAAAGATTTTGCGGATTCACCTGCTAGCGGTTCCGTCTAAACGGGGCCTAACTAGCCATCGCTCCGGGAGCTGATGCTGGTACCTGGCTTAGCTAGCCATCG
The DNA here is from genome assembly GCF_963971535.1 of Notolepis coatsorum. Classification (NCBI taxonomy): domain Eukaryota; kingdom Metazoa; phylum Chordata; class Actinopteri; order Aulopiformes; family Paralepididae; genus Notolepis; species Notolepis coatsorum. The sequence continues at coordinate 147,691,123 of NC_140167.1, forward strand.
CTCCGGGAGCTGACGCTGGTACCTGGAGCTAGGTAGCCTGCAGGCTAAATGCTCCCGACGCTGAACTGCCTGCGCCCGGTGCGCCGGGCCCGGTCTGTCTGTCGAAGACCGAGGGAACCGCATCAGGCTTCAGCTGATTAGTGGTATTCTGGACAAACCTCCCACCCACAACAACATAATCCGAGGCAATGAAGTGTTCGCTGGAGATCTTCATTCCCTGTCCAACAGGCTGATCGCGCCGCCTGAGTGCAGCCAGCCTGAGCCAACGTGCCAACAACACTTTTTTTCACTGGTAGTTTGTGGAAATTAACCAACTTTCCTCTCTCTTTCACACGGTAAAATTTGTTAGAACAGCCAGGAGCAATACAAAAAGAATCGCTGTGGTCCCGTTGTTTGGTAGGCAACATTTGACTGACCCGACAGTCCATGTTTACTATGCAGCTAATCAGCAGTGTATACACCAAACCAACACCGTGACGTCAGCAACAAAATGGCGACGCCCATGGCGAAAACAGGGAAATTATATTTGATTTTTCAGACAAATAAGCAGGATTTCACATTTTATTATAGGACCCTGTCTTACACAAGGTACACAACAAACAAACTAGGATCACATTGTTCACTGCTTCATCTCCACTTTAACACAGTCATCAGATAGCACCTTCTTGAACACCTTCTTGAACATACACCCACCTGTGTGTCAAGCACCCTATTCAGGTTCCATTCAATATTTCTAATCGCAGGCACTGGCCTTTGAAATCCCTCACTAACGTGATAAGACTATTGACTGCTTCCTGATGAGCTTTTCATTCACACTGCCCAGAACACACAAGTGGCAACACATCTTTATTGCAGCAGCTATTAAAGGGGCACTTCACTAAACAATGCTGATTTATTTTGCACATAATCTCACACACATCCAAAAACTCAGTTTTGCACACATTCCTTTAGTTCGACAGTTATCGAGAGTAAATTAGTTTGAATATGGCCACCAGTGATGTCATCGAGGTCATTGAATCCTTGTGTTGTGTTAATTACAGCACCATCAAATAGATATACCATGTCTTATATAATTTACTTTCAATAACTGGCGAACTAAATGAATGTGTGCAAAACTGTTTAGAATTTTTTGATGTGTGAGATTATGTGCAAAATCGTCATTTGTTTTTCGGTGAAATTACCTTTTTAAGTGGGCAATCCTACAGTAGCACTTTGTTGGATTCTGGCAAACCACAATCAGCCCCTTATCACTTCTTCATCTGTTGGCCCGTGTAGTTTCTGCGTTTATTTCTCCGACGTCTTCTCATGCTGGCTGTACATCGTGGTCATTCCCCTTTAATGCAATCCGTAATCATAATAATTCACACCATCAGACATGTTACTTTTCTCGGAACACGTTGTTTATTACATAAACAAAAGCCTCAGATGTTACCCATTTCGTATTGTCCTTGAAAAGTCTTTGATGGAACACTAAATTCATTATTCTATCGTCTCTTCTGCTGTTAGTCCAATGGTGGCTGAGGCCTCGTCGTTAGCCAAAACCCTTCTTTGTTAGCCGAAGCTAGCCTCCTCGAGGCATAGGAGGGGGGGGGAGGGGAGGCCCCTCCCACCACCCTCTAGTCTCTCTCTCTCCACGTCTGCTCGTATCAGCCTTGCATCCTGTTCTAACTTACACTGCAAGAAACTCACATTTATAATATTCATCATCATTATCATCTCGGCATAGCAAATGACAGGCCCGCCCCTCTCCTCGTTCCTATGTGACGCGCTGTCTTTGACCACAGCTATTTGACCCAGATCACTATATCAACGGCAATGTTGATATTAACCTGTTGAGCCTGCTTTTCTTTATCATAAATCGATCAATAGAGACCATATTAGATCCCCAATTATCATATCATGGGGTATCATTGGAAAGCCACACTCATTGGCTACAACCCTGTGCAAAGATTTTCGAGATCGCCAAATGATTGACTGAGCTAGAGCCCCGGGAGTCGGGGGTGGTAATGTGTACTTTTGCGTACTTTGGGGCACGCCTCACATATCGGCATGTAACTCGAGAACTGCTGAACGGATTTTGTCACCTGAAAGGGCAATCGACAGGCAACAAATAGGGCTTTAATTCTATCTATATATTGTATTAAAAGAAATGCACACCCGAGCCACTAGAGGTCGGCAAAGTGGCAACGGTAGTCAAAGTGTATATTTTCATTTTTACCGATGTTTTATACGATTTATCGGAAATACGAATTTATCAAAAAAATTCTAATTATCGTAAAAGCGCAAGGAAATGACTAAATCCAGATTCAACCCTGCCATTGGAAAGAGGAGCATTTTCCCTATCCATATATGTATGATTTGGCCATAATAAGGTCAAGGTCAAGTTCTAGACACACTGCCTGCTAACACCCTCTCTCTCTGCCTGTGGTGCTCTCAGATGGCTAATAAGCAGTGCTGTCATTATATACATTTTGTTTACATTATAGTAGATAATTCGCTGTTCCTTTTTTAAAGGATAATATATATATTTTTTACCTAGACCCTATTTATTTTATCATAATGATTTCACCCAAATAGTATCCATTGTACCACCAAATTAGCATGTTGTGATGAAGTTGTGATCAATCATTGTGACGCCAATGATTGAAGAATAAGGTGTAAATAACTTGAATGATCATTTAACACTGATGGAGGGGCTGCTGTCTTACACCGCTGTGTCTCTGTCTGCACCTACCTAGGCGAAGGAATGCAGGCATTCTTCCCAGCCTGGAGGATTTGCTCTTCTACACAATCGCAGAAGGCCAAGAGAAGATCCCCGCCCACAAGTTTATCACCGTAAGTTATGCAACTGATGGATTTAGAGCTGCACGATTAATTGCAAAAATATCACAATCTCGATTCATAGACGTATGGGTCGGGATCTCATTTCTATATGACGACGATTCTGATGTATTTGTATTTGCGTCAAAATGGAGATCAGTTGCATTAAAACACTCACTCCTATTCCCCTATGCATTCACATCATGCTGCATTCACGCGTTGACTTATTGCTTCTGAACAATCCCAGTTGCGATATCAAATCAAATTTATTTGTAAGGCCCGACAACACACGTTAATGTCCCCATGGGCCGGACACGTCTTCTTTAAACAAGTCAAGAAGAAACATAAATAAGTCAAGAATAAAACGAGAACACCATAAGGTCCAACAAATTTAAAAATAAATGCAAATAAATGAATGAATGCAAGCACTCCCAGACATACCCCACGCGAAGGTAAGGAAAAACTCACTAAAACCTAACAATAGGGAAAAATGCACCACAGGCAGTGTGGAGGAGAGAAACCTTAGAAGGGCCATTCAAGGGGGGATCTCCCTTCTTAGATGTCGGTGATAGTAGTGTTGCAGACTAACAGTTGGTAAGCATGCACTCATGTGTGTAGTGAAACACAGATGAGTGCATGCAATAGCACCTGAACATTTTGAAAAATTAAAGATAGAGCTGATAGCGATAGCAACTGAACATTTTGAAAGATTAAAGATAGAGCTGATAGCGAATCTATTTGAGGCACATGGGCGGCGCAAAGAGGGTTGTGTCCTCCCCGTCTTAATCACGGGACGTTCAACACTCCGGTCATCGCTCCGAGACAGCCGGAGACAGGGAGATAGGGGGCGGCGCAGAGAGGGTCACAACCTCCCTGACATCATCGCGGGACGTCCAGCACTCCGGTCACCACTACGAGACCGCCGGAGACGGGGAGACAGGAGGGCACGCAGAGAGGGTCGCATCCTCCCGGCCTTCATCACGGGACGTCCGACACTCCGGTCAGCACTCCGGGACAGCAACTCACAGGGAGACGGGACAGGCGTTAGACAGCTTGCGTGATTGTAGTGGGCGGACATAGCAATAGATACAAGTGGTAAGCATATATGTGAATAGAGTAGATATATGAAGTAAGCATATTATGTGAATAGAATAGAATTACTTAACCCAGCAATGAAACCACGTTGACAGACCACAGACCATGTTGACAGACCACGGACAGAAGACTGTAAGGAGCTGATCCGTGGCCTCGGTGGTGCATGTAGAGCAGTCTCTGCAATCTTGGCCAAGACCCCGAGACATCCATCACCTTGGTCAGCACTACGAGACAACAGGCACTCAGAGAGATGACGGACGGACGGACGGGGGGGGGGGGGGGGGGTTAGAGAGTTCTCATGTTTGTATCATGTTTGTAGTACTGTGGAAAAGCAGAGATGGGAGAAAATAGACATCCTAACTAAACTAGACAGATTAATCTAAAGGTCAGTCCCCGACCAGGTGAGATCAGGGTAGGTTGAAGGAGAGCGAGAAAAGATGGGTCTTAAGCAGGGATTTAAAAGCTTCGACAGAGCAGGCGCCCCTGACGACGGCAGGTAATTTGTTCCACAGGTAGGGAGCGCGGTAGACAAAGGCTCTGTGGCCGGCGGATTTCTTTTTAACCCTAGGAATCGATAGAAGATGGAAGATATCAATCACACTTATACGATGTAAAGCAAAACACGCTATTATTCAATTCAACATTCAATATATTTTCTTACTTTTGTGTTGACTTGTCGCCAGATTCCTGTTTTTGGGTTCTAGATGAGAGGTAGCAGCTGGACAACACAACAGTTCCATAGCCTGAAGTCTTATGGTCATACAGTCCAAAGTTTATAAAAATCCCACGGAAAATTAGTTTTGTAGAAATGTTTTTGTAATGTGTGTACCGGGTAAAAACAGCGTATTATCCAAAATGGCCGTCCACTTCATAACATTCTGACACTAGAGTCGGGACAAAGGTCAGAACCGAGTGGTCATTTGATGGAGCGCTTGTCAAATGTCAACTTTTTTGTATGTTACAAGATACTTTTAAGTTTAAGTCGAGCACTTTGATATATATTATGTTGTCTGTTTAAGAAAGAGTGCAATAAATGTTTTTATTGAGAGAAATTTAAATCGTGAGAGAGAATAGTGATCTCAATTGTTAGGGAGACAAATTGTGCAGCCCTAGATGGAGTTATGAGGAACATTTCACAGCTGTATGGTCTCCGTTGTCGTCTTTGTTTCTGAAAGCACCTCACAAATGAGATTCTTGTTTCCCCTTTCGGTGCTTCTCACATGGCTGCTTTTCTCAGGCACTTAAAACTACCGGGCTACGCACTGGAGACCCTCGGCTGAAGGAAACCATGGACACCCTCAAAGAGACCCTCAAAAACACAACCGATGGCGTCATGCTGGACAGACATCTGTTTAAGAAGTGAGTCTACATCTGTTCTTCCAAGCCACATCTTCCTTTTAGAGGTGTTAAGAGACGCACAGTGTTACCCTCCACATAGCCTAGGCCGTGTCTACATTAGCTATGTTCAGCCTGGCTGGGGCTAGTCATGGTCCAGCATGGTATGGTTGGATTTGTGTCTCCATTGCGTTTCTTGTAAACTCTCTGGTTGCTAGGCAACCTTTCAAAATTCACATCACCAACTGTGGTACACAAGCTAAACCATGATGATGCCACAGTCCCAGCCAGGTCTGGCCAGGTTCTAAAGATAATGGAGACACTCACTGTGCGCCAGACTACGTGAGGTGGGTGACATTTCTAGTTTTGGAGGGGTGCTTTTTTGGTCTGCATTTGGTTGGCAGCTTCAGCCATTCACGCTTTGTAGCAGGATGGCTAGTGCAGGAGTGGGCAACCTGGGAGATATTTTTCTACAAAAAGAAAAAGGCAAACCATGGGAGCCGCAACTGGTTATAGTCCACTTATTTCGCCAATTTTTAGTAGTCGGCACAACATGAGAACAGGACAGAAAAACAAAGCAGTGTTGTTCTCATTCTGAAAACCTGCTCAAATCAAACTGAAAAAGACTGATTTGGCAGATAATGCAGTTTAATTTTTTTGCTGCCTACGCCGTAGAATGGTGTCATCATCAAGATTATCGAGAGAGAGAATGGATCACATGGTGGATTACGTTCCTCTGGAAAGTTACAGTACATCCTGCTTTGGATAGTTTGTGGTTGCAGAGCCCGTGACTGCCTGCTGAGAGAGAGAGAGAGAGGGAAAGCTAACTAGGAACTTACAGAGGGGGCACCCTGACGAGGCACCAACAATTATGAAGGCATGAGCTTCCGGAGAAACAAAGTCAGACTCAGGATTGATAATTTTGTTCATGATAAAACCACCTCTGAGATGCAGGGGCAGCAGTTATGACCTACCATTATGAAACACTAAACAGTGTTTAGGGCACTGTATAATCTATTCCCTTCTATTATGAAGAACCCCCCCCCCCCCCATACTCTACCACACTTTGTACCTTCCAAATCTCCCCTCCAGAAAAGGCTTTGGCCTCTGCCAGTTCTGGTTGGGCAGCTAGAGATTCTACCAGGAACCCGGCTCAAATTAGGCTCAAACAAGGGACTAAACACGTTTCGCAACTATGCCACATCAATGTGGAACGCCCTACCCACAGCTGTAAAGGAATGTGATTCACTACCCACTTTCAAAACCACTCTCAAAGAGCACCTACGGGAAACTGCAATTCCAAACTGGCCCCTGTAAATGTCCAAACCCAACCCCCTCCAATGTACAGTTTCCCCCCACCCCACCCACCCAACCACCTCCAATGTACAGTTCCCACCCCACCTACCCAACCTCCTCCAATGTACAGTTTCTTCCCACTCAAATGTATATACTATTTTTGTACTCTTAAACAGTACAGTATATTTGTAGATCTGGTATGTCATAAATGTCTATGTAACGGTACTGTCTACCTGTATGTCATATGTTATGATGAATTGAAAATGGGGCACCATGATGTAAACAAGACGAAAGTCTTTTTCTGGTCTGCATCCCCTTAACAATTGTGTATTGAGCCTTACTGTATTGTACCCATTCTGCAATTTAATACAATTTTCAATCAATCAATCAAGTGTGAGCACAGACAAACAGGGTATTTGATCATTTAAATAAACATAACATGTTATCATTTAACAGAATGTTTTCATCTTCTGTGCATGGGTTTTTACTAATATACCTACATACAATATACAAACAATGCCAAAGGCCTAAGCTAAATGTTTGGTAGTATGACCACATGTGGGGACCAGGGCTAAACCAATTAAGACTGTCAGACAACCATTATAGGCCATGGGATAGCCCCATGACAGACCCGCATTCCCCTTCCTGGCATCATATGCCATTGTAAGTCATGTGTGGGAAATGTAGTCATAGTGTTGTTGATCTTTCTAAGCTGCATGTCATGCACTATTGTGTCATAGGCAATGATTGTTAGAATTCTCTTGGTGTTGAAAGAAATGTTGCATAATATACATTCCTGCTCGTAGGAAATGACCGTCGGATCGGGTAGAACAATGACATGTTATGTGGATAAAAGGCAAGTCTGAACGGGGAAATTCCAAAAAACACGTCGTCATTCCCTAGTACACAGGTCTGATGCAGATATGCCTCTCTCTTTCTAAATTAACCTGGAATTGGCATTTGCACAGAAACCTTGTTTTGAGTTGATGGTTGATGTGGGTTCTGACCACCTTCTAAGCATTCAATAGGAGTTTACAAGTCAGAAATCTGTGGTGTAATCCTATTTTCCCCAGTATTATATATATATTTTTTATTATCTCCGATACCCCATCTAGCTATTTGTCATGTACATGTCAAAATACTTCCCAAAGGTCAGTGAATACCACGACCACAACACCAGAGGAAGCTCAACAAATCATGTTAAACCCAGATTCGGCTCAAACAAGGGACTAAACACGTTTAGCAATTATGCCACATCAATGTGGAACGCCCTACCCAAAGCTGTAAAGGAATGTGAATCCCTACCCACATTCAAAACCGCTCTTAAAGAGCACCTACGGGAGGCTGCAATTCGAAACTGGCCACCGTAAATGTCCAAACCCCCCACCCCCACCCCCTCCTAATAGACAGTCTCCTCCCCACCGCATGTATATATTCTCTCCCCGCCGTATATGTATATTTCTCTCCCACCCACCCACCCACCCCCTCCTAATGTACAGTCCCCTCCCCATCATATGTATATACTGTCAGGATCTATGAGTAACAGTACTGTATATTTGAATACCGTATACTGGTATGTCACAAATGTATCGGTACTAAATCTATATGTCCCTATGCCATAAATGTTGAGTGTCTTAAATGTCAATATGAAATGAAAATGGGGGACCCTGATGTAAACAAGACAAACGTCTTTCTCTGGTCTGCATCCCCTTAACAATTGTGTGTATTGAGCCGTACTGTATTGTACCCATTCTGCAATCTGTTAAATAAAGTTTTCATTCATTCATTCATATCGGGACCGATATCCGATATCAATATTGTATCGGTGCATCCCTAGTGTGTGTGTGTGTGTGTATGTATGCACTCAAACTGTCGCACAGCAGCAGACACACTAACAACGCTTTATATTTTAAATGTTCCACAGTACACAACTTCTGCCGTGGTTTGTCCCTCAGGTGTGTCCAGAGCAACATTGTCCTGCTCACTCAGGCCTTTCGCAAGAAGTTTGTCATCCCCGACTTCCAGGCCTTCTCCTCCCATATCGATGAGCTGTACGAGGTTGCCAAAAAGATGTCTGGAGGACAGGTGTGTGTGTGAAGCATGATCCATGATCCTAGTAGAGCAGGAGCCTCTACTGGGAAACGAGTTCAACAAGTTCAGGGAATCTTTGTGGTAGCTGGCTCCACTGACCCTCATGACCACAGTTACGCATAACCAGTGTCACAATGGTGGTTAGTCAACTCTGTTGGTCAGTTCAGGATTTTCATGTTCATGTCAGATGACTACTCTCAAACATGAACCTGTCTTGCAGTAGAAATGTGCAAGATGAACACAATGTTGTAGGCTAAATAGTCATGATGAATTTAAATGGAGAATCCAAGTGTCGGTCACTAGAAAGGATATATGAATTGCTCACTGTGTGCAGATGGTAGGGCTGTCCCCGACTAAGGATTTGGATGGTCTACTAGGATTGGCCAAAATTTGCCGTTAGTCGACTATTGGTCGACCTAAAAAAAATATATATATACTATTTTAAATTAAAAAAAAAATAATTGTATCATTCCATTTGGGCTGTGGAGGGTGCTTAATGTCTGAAGGAGTCAACTGAAGGCTTCTTGTCCTCTGCAAAAGCATGCAATTGGTCCACTGATGGATACATCTTGATATTTGTCTAGTCTAGTGTGTTCATTAGATGGGTGAAATCCTCTTTCAGTGCCTCTGTGCCTGTTTTCGTAGGCAGTTAGCCTCTTGTATGCGTGCCATTAGCGTTAGCCACGCTTCTAGGCCTCTTTTCTTTTTTAATTATATTCGACTAAGAGGTTGGCCAGTCGACTACGGCTCCTTTCGACCGATTAGTCGACTAATCGATTAATAGGGGTCAGCCCTAGCAGATGGGCATATCATCTCTGCCTAATCACTAAGGAACAAGAAGATTTGACTTTCATGTAGAATTAATATTCATAGCTAACTGTGTATTCAGTTACATTATTGATTAGATGTGACAAATGATGGCATTCTGGCAATCTTTAGCATTATTCCTTTAATATGACAAAGTGAAATTGAAAGTATACGCTTGCAAATGTCATAATATAAAAAAAAACTAAAAGGCTTGCTTTCATCAGAGTCTTCAGTCAGCTGCTGATTAGAAAAACATAATCCATCTATTAAAATTATCAGGGAAAGCCAGTGGGTTTGTAGTCTCTTATAAAACAGTTTGCCCTGCAAACAGAACCTCTCTGGAATAGAACCGGCTCTGGAGCAGGTCAAGTGGGCAGCAGAAGATAAAAAGCGAACCATGGTGACACTGAATTCCCAGGGTTAAGCCTGAAGTTACCAGCCAGTCTTAACCCTTTCAGATATAAACATGTTTCTTTTTATGTTTGTCCAGAATTCCATCATTAGAATGTTCAGATCTCAAAATGTTAATCTCATGTGAGATTACAAGTGCAAAAGGATAACACCAGTATAATTTCACATCGGATTGCACTAGATTTATACGTCTCATCTGTATTGATTCCAGAAGTTTGACTCATTATATTATTAACTCTATTAACTCGCGTAAACATAATTTAGCAAGATAAAAAGTAGTTCCCACTTTAAATATTTTATCATGTAACATTTGGTATATTCATCCTATTTATCATGTAACATTTGGTATATTCATCCTATTTATCATGTAACATTTGGTATATTCATCCTATTCATCATGTAACATTTGATATATTCATCCTATTCCTTGTGACATATTACATATTAATGATATATTACGTCCAGTAAGTATGAAGCATGCATGTAGTTGGTGCAAGTTATTTGTCAGGAATATAATGGAGATGCTGGCTCCTGGAAAGGAAACCGATATGAAATGGAGAAAGGAGCTATTGTATTTATTTATTTAAGTTCCCACAACAGTGTAGTCTTGAGGCTGGTATAGAGCCAGAGGCACAATTATACTGTTGTTCACCTGTCAACAGGATCCTGGAATTCAACATATTCAGCTCAGGTTAAGGTGTTGTGCCAGTGGTGTTACTGTGTCAGTAACATACTTTTCAATGTCCCTGGTGTCAGTTTTCCTGTTGAAACATGAGCCATAAACTACGTCAACAGTGTAACATTATCCTGCACTGGTTCTGCACAGATTAAACTGGCCATCTTCTTCTCTCCCCAGGTTGCTGACTATATTCCACAGCTTGCCAAATTCAGCCCGGACCTGTGGGCCGTCTCTCTGTGTACGGTGGATGGCCAGAGGTAAGACGGCAGGAGGCATTAGCAGCAGGGCCGGATGATGCCGATCACATGTTAATCCAATTGCTGTGCGTCATTTTGGATTGCATGTTGGATTATTATTAAAAAAAGATATGTATTAAGATTCGACTATATCTACTGACAGACACTGTGGAATTCCACTCTGTGGTTATATGTTGGCTGTGTTTGTTTAACTGAGGGAGCCATAAAGATAACAGTGGTGGTGAAGGAGGCCACCCTACATTGTAAAGCACTTTGAATGTCAAGAAAAGCGCTATATAAATGCAACATTCATTCATTCATTCATTGGAACAGAATGGAGGGTTTTTGTTTGTTATCCTGTAGTAATGCCTTGCCACCCACCTACAATAGTCTTGTGTTTTATGATTTCCTGCAGCCTAAATCTCTGAGATAAAATGTTCCTTTATTAATCCCCCTGGGGAAATGCAGGTGTCATAGAAGCACGGGAGGGAGGGGGAGGTGCAGTCTTTTTGATAATTAAAAGACACCGTATGAATTTAAATAAATAAGGTGGATGTTGATAAACGAAGATGTCATATCTGAAGGCTATGTTTATCATACTCCCATAGTGTTTACATTACAAAATACAGATTAGTTCTGTTTTTTTCTGTGGTTGTGAAGTTTTGTACTTATGTTAATTATTACAGTAAGTATGTGTAGGACTCCAAATTACCTTGTTTGAGGCACTGGTATTCGATACCAAGCAAATACCAGGTTAAAGTATTCGTTTTGATTAGATTAGGGTTTTAGGAATCGGACAAGTGCAGCAGTAGTGAGTAGGTTGATTTCTTATATTGCCAAAATGGCAAGAAGCCAAAGTTGGTTCCACATGAATAAGTCCTAAGGACGAGGAACAACTAAGCCAATTTTTCTTAATACTGAAATCTGATTCCAAAAGCCAACATGTCAGAATTTAGTAGTACAGATATTCAGAATAACTAGCGTTACTTGGTTTGAAAGTGTTGTCTGTCCCCTTTCCAACCTGTTAGGAACATATAACTGTAGTGCTCAAGATGACCCTAGGTTTAAGAGATAACGGATAACGGGCCAAATACCAGGCTTAAAGTACCATAGCAGTTCTTGCCATCACCAGAGATTGTCCAAATTGTATATATCTATATACTAGGGATGCTCGATATTGGCTTTTTTACCGATACCGATATACCGATATTGTCCAACTCTTAATTTCCGATACCGATATCAACCGATACCGATATATGCAGGGTCCCCCCCCCCCCCAAAAAACTGAATAATTTCAGGTAATTAACATTACATATCTCTTGTTGTGGAATTAACGTAACATTATGCATACTTTTGACAATAAATAAAATCTGAATAAATAAAGGTTATAGAAATGTTAAAAAATTGAAAACCGATACTGATATTTTCCGATACCACATTTTAATGCCAATATCGGCCGTTAATATCGGTAGGCCGGTAATATCGGACATCCCTACTGTTACAAAGGATCAGATTAAACCGAATATATATATTTATTGATTGATATATATTGCATAGTATTTGTATATCGTTTGATATCCCTTGTATATTCCTTGTACATATACACGGAATATCCCTTTAGCCTATTACAGACCATAATATTTCATTCTCCTATTGGACAGCGGTCCACAGGCGCCAGAGCCGTGCCTCCAGAGTCAGGTTCAAAGCCACCGTCAAGACATGTCTGTGCATGCCCGGCCTTGCCCAGGGATACGAGACAGAAATGAGGTTGGCACTAGATTGTTCGCCGTGCATATAAATATGGCGCAGGTGAATACAGAAGTAGAGTTACCCAATAAGTTGAAGCCTCACCCACCAAACTCCGTGCGGTGAAGTATGGCCTGTTTGGCCCCAAATAGAGCATTGAGACCGCGTGCGAATTAATACCTGAATTGTCAGAGTTTGGCGCTATACCGTCGAGTGCGACATATTTCTATTAAGTCAGTAATAGTCTATTTGTGTATAGTGTATCGTGCGGCTAAAGTTCTACAGTGACCAGCATCACCAACGCTTCCTCGTACCAGCTAGAGTGCTTATCCAGGCTGGGCTGCTTTCATGGCGCTTTCACCCGAGGAGACCTAGACGAGAACCGTGTGGACATGTACACTGGATTAATCTACCCGACGACTACATAGCCCTTTGCGGCTGGATTATATTTGTTTTGGTCCTGTGATTTATGGAGCGGAGAATCGCTGACGCCTACACGTGTGGGATTTACCCTGTGAGGAGCCAAGTCGAGTCTGCGCCTCAGAGAGCCTGAGGCCGGCTAGCTTTCTTCACTGTGGAGCTACAGTCTACGGAGAACAGCTGTATTCGTCTGTGGATCAAGAGGCTATTGCACCGTCTCCTGTACTTGGAGTCTCCTTAGTCATCGTTGACCAGACTCTCTACTACCGACAGATCCTCTACCCCTGCTGGCTTACAACCGGGGGGACCCTTCCAGTATCTCCCGCTATATATTACTAGTGTACCATAGATATAATTCCCTAAGATTCAGGTTGTATAATTACCTCCTGCGTAACCAGAGAATGGACATTCATTATTGATTTGCCTACGCACATTCCTTTGCCTTATAAGCGCATCCAAAGTAAAATACACAGAAGTATATTATGTACCTTTTGCTGCAATAAATACTTTATTACACCTTTGTGTGGAACCGATTCATTGTGGGAAGTGTTAATCATATTTATATATCATGTACTGTATGGCCAGTAATTAAAGTACATAAAGCGGTAGTGGTTTAATGATACCATACTTATCAATACAGTCAGGGAATTGTACCCCTCAGTTACACCTACTATATACGACTCCCACACTTGGAGTCCGCATGTACAGTAACATTCTAGTTTGAGAATTTTTTGTTGAGTATTTGGTAATGGTTATCTGCATTGAGAAGTAGTACCGGAGTGTCCCTCCTTGGTGTTGTAACCGTCTCTGTCCACCTTCCCTCAGACACACCGTGGGCGACACCAAAGTCCCCTTCTGTCTGCAGTCCTGTGTGAAGCCTCTGAAGTACGCCATCGCTGTGCACGACCACAACACGGAGTACGTGCACAGCTTCATAGGGAAGGAACCCAGCGGTTTGCGCTTTAACAAGCTCTTCTTGGATGAGGATGGTGAGACTTTTGTGGTATTTATTTAGCAGTACAGACCCAGATATTTTAATTAAAAAAATGTAATCTTCGTTCTGACTGGTTAGTGCTACTGTTGCGTGATACTTTGGCAACTCAATACATTTCAATAACATCTCAAGCAAATGGACTTGTGACATTAGACGAGCAGAACCGCTTGGCCAATAGAGGGCTTGCTATTGCTGGCCACATCTCGGGCTCAACAGTGCAATACCAAGCAGGGCTCTTTTGCCTAGAGGTTACTGTTTGAAGCATTACGAAACCGCATGTTGATGGAACGCATGTTTTCAAGGTCTGACTTCACCCAGCCTCTTCTGTCAACCAGTCAAAGTGAAACTGTAAACGGAAACATCCTGGAGATACCGTATCTTATCCATCATGTGCTTATCAAAGGCCTCGTGTGAATGACTAAGATGAACCACATTTTCAAGTTCAATGGGAAGTTGTGTCCAAAGTAAACATTTGACTGGTACTGTATTTATATCTGCAAGCTTGTATAGGCCATGGCTTGACTACCAATAAACGCTCGCCTGTTTGACAACACCGTTACTCTGACCCTCTTCTGAGAATGGCCTTGTGGAGGAGCCAGGATAGCCCTTTTGGTTTTTGACCAAATAGATTGTACGTCAGTGCGGAAGCATGGGGTCAGGTGATGTAATAGTTGTCCTTGCAGGCTATTCCCAGGCTTTTGGAGAGTCGTGGGTGATTAAGGCCCAACTATGACCATATATCACATACAGACTGAACACAGATTGAACACCGGTCTCCGTAAAAGAAAAACCATCATGGCCACTTAACCTTTGCAACTATTTGTTGTAACTACCAATGCAGTCATTATAACCCTATCTAGTTGTGTTTATGACTATCGCTGCCTAACATCAAATATCAAAGCTCTACCAAAAATAGCACTAGGCATCTCAGGCTCAATACCAAGCAGAGCTCTTTTGCCTAGAGGTCGCTGTTTGAAGCCATTACAAAGCCGTATGTTTTCAAAGTCGGACTTCACCCAGCCTCTTCTGTCCACCACGTCGACGTGAAACTGTAAACAGAAACATCCTGGAGATACCGTATCTTATCCATGTGCTCATCAAAGGCCATAACTTTCTTACTAATAGGCAATTCCTTTGGGGTCAATGGACAAAAAATGACTGAGATAAACCACATTTGTCTATTAGTGAGAGCTTAATATACAATTTGTGGAAAAGGCAGCAAATAGAGTTGTTTTATCTTAGAGTTCTGACATAGCGTTATTAAACGCAGTTCTTGTTATGTTAATATTGAGGTTCCTGTTATCATAATGTTAATATTGAGGTTCCTGTTATCATATGTTTAATAATTGAGGAAATGATCTGAAACCTGTCTCAGGAGAAGTAGGAAAGGATATCCAGTGGTCTCTCTTTCCATATGAAAATGTATTTTGACTTGACCACATCCATGTTCGCGCTCACTGTTGGATCTGTCTGTAGACAACAAACCATGCACCTCAAGGAGCACGGCTGAATGTTTACACCTGGAGTCAAGATCCCTCGCAGCGTGTTCATTTGTGTTTAATCTTTGTCCTTTCCACAGATAAACCTCACAACCCCATGGTGAACGCCGGCGCTATCGTCTGTACTTCACTGATCAAGGTAAAATCAACAACACTTTGTTTGTTTTTTCTGTGTACAACGTATTTCTTTGTTTCTGTTTTATGTGTGTCATACAAAAAACCCTAGTATGATAACCGCCACACTTCCGTTCCCAGTGCTTTGGTCGGTATCAAGGTGCTGTTTTTATTAGGTAGATAAACGTCCAAGGTTGATAACGTGAATAAAGCGGTAGATAAGACTTTGTTTGTAATTACATATTTAACCTAGTTCTGGTTGAACACAAGTGAGTGACCCTCTCCGCCGTTTACAGTAACCGCTCACTGATTTAGTGCACCCTCTCCACACCCCAATTCTCCCCTAAATCAAATAAAATCACATTCATTTGTAAGGTCCGACAACACACGTTAATATCCCCATGGGCCGGACACATCTTATTTAAACAAGTCAAGAAGAAACATCACATCATCAGAAAAACAAAGACAAAAATACCAGAAAATCCTAAATGGAATGTAAATTAAATGAATGCAACACTCCCAGACATACCCCACGCGAAGGTAAGGAAAAACTCACTAAAAACCTAGCAATAGGAAAAAAGCACCACAGGCAATGTGGAGGGGAGAAACCTTAGAAGGGCCGTTCAAGGGGGGATCTCTCTTCTTAGATGTCGGTGATAGTAGTCTTGCTATAAAACAGGCGAAACAGTTGAAGCATGTACACATACGTGTAATGAAACACAAATAAGTACATGCAATAGCAACTGAATTTTTTTTAAGGCATTTAGCATAAACTCTTATGCGGAATGACCTTTTTAAAATATGTGCGACAGTAGACGTTCTTTTTTAATCTCCAACATGGTAAGCAGTCAATAAAGAGTGCAAGGCCCACAATGACCGCACCAAGACGATAGTCTAAAGGATAACTCCAGTATTTTTTAAATTGTTCCAGTATTGAGCAAGCTAGCTTATTCTAATGTCGTCTTTTCTCCTGTTTCATGCAACGACTGTCCCGTCCGTTGCAGGGTTTACAGAAAGCGAGACTTCTGGTCAGGGGTTAGAAGTGGATCGATATCAATCGAGATTCTTTAGACTCGTCTCATGACAGTCCTGTCGGTGCCAAAAAACATACACAATACATTAGATTGCAGCCAAGTTCGCATCAGCTGGCTTAACCCTTTTCCCGCCAATAACGTCGTATGACGGGTTTCAAGTTCATGCGAATTCTGCCAATAACGGCGTACGACGTGATTCTGATCATAATTTCATATTTTCGCCATGGTATTCATATTCCACTCACGGAGCCTTGTCAGATGCTGATGGACTCAGCACAACTCTGCAACGCTTCAATACTGCCACCTGGTGGCTGATCGGCGAGTTGCCAAACCGGAAATGCCCGTTGCAGCTCGGTCCGTCCCCTAATTCCGTCCGGCCACTCGTTTTAGCGTCCCGGGACTCGATACACACACCGTGGATATGGATCTTTGCCATAACTCAATAATCTAATAATCTGTTGGAAACCTCACATAAAACATGTCCAATCTAAACTCTCACGAAGCATTTCAGTCATGAGTAAAGTAAAGCACATTCTGGATAGAAAATCACTCTACATTCTCTACTGTTCACTAGTTTTACCATATTTAAATTACTGTGCTGAAGTCTGGGGAAACAATTAGAAGTCTACACTACAACCACTTTTTATACTCTAAAAAAGGGCCATAAGGATAGTTCACATTGCAGGTTATCGTGATCACACTAACATATTGTTTTTGGAGTCAAAGACATTGAAGTTAAATGATCTTGTGGAATTTAAAACGGCACAATTAATGTATAAAGCAAAAAGTCATGCACTTCCAAGAAACATTCAAGAATTGTTCTTTGATAGGGAGGGGGGTTATAATCTGAGGGGAGAACACAATTTAAAGGTGCTAAACGTACGCACTACCATGAGAAAACACTGCATCTCTATATGTGGAGTGAAACTGTGGAACAGTCTAAATGTGGTGCTAAAGCAATGTCCAAACATGAGACAATTCAAACTGATGTATACGGAAATTATGTTCACAAGGTACAGGGATGAGGAAGGGACTTGATATTCACGGGTGTTTACATTTTTATTTTGTTCTATTTTATTTTCTTTTATACATAGTTTTTGTTTTGCATACCGGTATATATATCTTTTTTTTTTCTTTTTTATGTTTAAAATAGTACACTCATTTGAGTAGTGGAAAAGGGGTAGGATTAAATAAGTGTATACTTCTTCCTACTCCTTTTCGAACATGCAGATTGAGTTGTTTTGCTTTTTGTTATTGTTTGTTGTATTCATTGCATGTTCGAAATAAAGACTTCAAATCAAATCTACATTATGTGTATTAGTAATATACAAACCGGAAATGGATCGCCTAGATCCCCACCACATAACTGGGATCTGTTTGCTCCACTCTCATCAGCGTTTTTGTTTATCATTTTCGATACAAACTGCTCTGATCAATATATCACCCATACTACATGAAGCATCTAACGACTATCACGGAATTATAAACGCCCCCCCCCCCCCCCCCCTCCGTTCACCCGCGCATGATCAGTCATAACCCTTAGGACCATGTACAGTTGAAATTTTTAATATAGCGTCGATCGGTATCAAACTGCATTTGATGATCTAATATAATTATGCATTTGTGCCTATATCTCACGTTCTGGGAAATACTGCAGAAAACGATAAAAACATATTTATACTCTAGACTGTATTTTCGTGTGAATGAAAAAGTAAAACGTTCCTACATCCTGAACGATAGGTAATCGATGTTGAATGGGCCATAGTAATGTCAATTTAGCAATACAATTTAAAAAGTTATAGCCCTGCAAAGAAGGTGAACATCTCCATAGACTTACAGTACTGGCAGAGAATGGTATAAGATGATCAAAGTGGTGGCAGGGAATGGGTTAAGATAGCTCGCTCAATACTGGGTCAAAACGTAGATTTTAATCCCCATCAGTCAGCTCAGACTCCAAATGAAAAATGAGGGTCCAGGTTAAAGAAAATACAGCATATCCTTTAAGTAAAAGATGTGTCACTGGTATCATCAATATTGCATGCAGCCAATAAAGAAAATAATGTAATACCCAGACAGAATAAGTAATACAATTAAAAAAAATAATAATAATAATAATAAAAAAATATGTATATAATTTAAGCACAACATTTATCAACATTGGTCTGAAAGCAACTCTTGACCTGAGTGAGGGCTCCCTAGGAGGCCTGGGTCCATGCCATGCCACTGCTGTGGCGGCTAAAGACGGGTGCTAATCCTCTCTGAGAGGGACTTAACAGCCATAGCACACATAGTGACGTGGGGCCGCTCTCCCTTCCTAAAATAACCCTGGGCCAGAGGGCTGGTCAAACGCAGGTGAAGACGGGACTGAGACGCGTTACCTGCCGTAGCTCACCCGTTTTTAATCGCATTTAAATGAGAGTTTAGCATTATTGTGCTGTTCAATACAGATTAACAGCCCTTTCCATGGGTCCTTTTTATCTTTCATATTCCACTTAGTGGATGCTTTTGTCTAATGTGCCTTACAGTAGCATGAGTGGGAACATTTCTGACATGGTTGACCAGCCCTGGTGGAAATCAACTCCTAATCTTGGTGCCGTGTTCTACCCACTGAGCTACACATTAACCACTGCAGACGATGAGGTTGCTTTTCTATGTACTTCTCCAGATCAATGACTATGTTGTAGCTCACAATATCACCTATAGCCAGATTATAATGATTAGCTTAAATTAGTCTAAGCAGAGCCAGGCTTCATGAAACCATGGATCCCATTAAATCTCTGCCGTTAGCCTTGTTGCTATTCATTTAGTCCTTTAGGGTAAGAGGGTCAAAACTATTTCCTCACACAAGAACTAAAGTAGGCAACCTCTTAAAGGTGTAACTTATACCTCACAGATCTATGTTTTGTGTGTAGGGGGGGTTGTACTTTGTTGGATTACACATATGCTGCAGCTTGCTTATATTGAGCCATCACTATTGCTGCAGCTGTATGGTATTTTGTACTTAGTCTTTTAGTCTTATGTGTTGTTGTCTGAATCAAAACAGAGTTTTTACTGTGAGTCCAGATCGTCTTCATTGTGATCTCACTTGTGTCATTGTTAGAAATGCTTGAGCAAATCAGAATTTGCATTTAAGGGAGACCTGACTGGAAGGAATGAAAGCCTATGTAAATGCTAAATGGCACAGTCGGCCATTGCATGCATGGAGAGGCACTTTGAGGTATGAGGCTATTCTTTCTGGATTTTGACTCATAGTATATTATTGTTATTGATGTGCCACCTCAAGCGGAGCACATCTACAAGTGGAAAGAGTCACTCACTGGTCAATTTAGTGTCTTGGAAGCCGAAGGAGTTTCCCAAAATGGAATATAATGATCAAACGCAGGTTGGCTACCTGCAATGAGAGAATCGGCCATTGCATGCATGGAGAGGCACTTTGAGGTATGAGGCTATTCTTTCTGGATTTTGACTCGTAGTATATTATTGTTATTGATGTGCCACCTCAAGCGGAGCACATCTACAAGTGGAAAGAGTCACTCACTGGTCAATTTAGTGTCTTGGAAGCCGAAGGAGTTTCCCAAAATGGAATATAATGATCAAACGCAGGTTGGCTACCTGCAATGAGAGAATCGGCCATTGCATGCATGGAGAGGCACTTTGAGGTATGAGGCTATTCTTTCTGGATTTTGACTCGTAGTATATTATTGTTACTGATGTGCCACCTCAAGCGGAGCACATCTACAAGTGGAAAGAGTCACTCACTGGTCAATTTAGTGTCTTGGAAGCCGAAGGAGTTTCCCAAAATGGAATATAATGATCAAACGCAGGTTGGCTACCTGCAATGAGAGAATTGAAAGCCTTGCCGACACTTAAGCGTTGACTTGACTAGTGTACATTTCGAACCCTGTCACTGTCAGTCACAGCAATATAAAGGCATCTGGATTATGTTATCACCTTTGTTAACAATGGACCGTGTGCATAAATCACGTCTGCCGTCAAGTTTGACGTAGTAATTCAGTGTTCAGACATCAGGGAGCTATGACCTACACGCGTGAATACACACGGTACAGACAACCACACGCTTACATCATGACTGCACCGCAAATAACCGGTTAGATCCACACAGACCTGTCTTTGTTTAAAGATGGCAGGTGTTAATCATTGAAATGGTTGAACATGAAAGGACAGTACACAGATCCCCCCCCCTTCTTTCTTTCCTTACCTCTTGTTGTTCCAACCTCTCAGCTTGTACCTACTTGGACGATATGAAAAAAATATATAACATTTTAAGTAAAATACTGAGGCCATGCAAAAAAATTTTTTTAACTGTCAAGGCAGTAAGGTGTATTTGCACTCTCTTCCGGTTCCACATTTTCATCAGTGTGTCGGTACAGTATTTCTTGTTTGTTTTTAAAGTTATAATCTGTAATGCTGTCAAACGGCGATTTCTAGGCATAAGAGCCCCGCTTGGTATTACGCTTTGTTTACTTTTTTTTTGGTCTGACATGTAGGTTTGAGTTCAGTAACTTATTATACTATGAATTTCTCCAGATTTCTCTTGGTAGAGCCTGAGGTGTGGCCAGCAGTAGCAACCCCTACACCCACTGAAATCCAATCCAAACATTAGGCAAACATTTTAACCAAAGTGCACTACCATGTTGTCATATTTTGCCTGGAGGTCGCTGCTTGATGACATTACAGATTATACCTTTTAAATACAATGTCAAGCTTCTGGTCAGATTACCAAGCCAATGATAGCGGTCATAACCGCCAAGGAAGGACTCGATGGAATGTTTTGCTCTGACAATACATGGGTGTGCTGCTGAGGCCCCAAACTGTATTACATGGTGCTTGAAGGCTACATGTTGTTGCTGCTGTTTTTTGTACTGTATGTTGTCGCATATTTTACAGACTTAGGATCTGAGGGAAATTATGACTGCTGCTGCAGGTCAAAATGACGTTGGTAATTCTTTCTTCCTTTTCCATATCTCATACCTCAACCCCCCCCCCCCCTCCTTGAAAACCCTCTGTAGAAAAACCCATTTAGTGACTCTTAACACTTTGAGCGCCGGCCGTGTTTTCCTTTTTACCCCCTTGAATGCCACGGTCCACGGCCAATGTTAACGTTAATATCGCCTAATCTATGTTTTAAATTATGGCTATGTGTCTAATCTGCCCGTCGCTTATCAAAGACTCATTTTCCAGTCAACATTGGCAAGGCAGATTGTATTTTTATCGCTTAATTTCCGTTTGATAGCATTTTGAAAATCACCCGTTTTCCGGGGGAAAACAACCCATTCTATGATAAACGCCTTTTACTGGAATATTCCAGAACGTTGTCATTTGTCGGCCTATTTATGAATCGTTTTCAAATAAACGCTAGATGATCGATAGTATGTGTGCGCACGCACGCTCGTGCCGTGCGCTGATAATCGCTGCTGTTATTTCCTCATGGCTTTTACAGTCAAAACAGCTATCACATATCACATAAACGCTTATATCTCTGTGAAAACGAGTCTGATTATCCTAACACTGATAACATAGATTCCTTACCTGAGGTCAGATGGTATCCAAATGGTTTATTCCAATTTCCGATCACCATTAGAAAAAAATCGATAAATGTATTGATCCATCGTGTGTACAGTATAACCCATATTCGCCGTGGCTCAGAGGCTCCAGAATGAACTCTGGTAGACCCCGGCTGCATCAGTGAGAAGTAAAATGTGGAGTCAGAAATCCGTTCTCCCATTCACTTTCATTGAGTCCATTCCAAAAGGGTGATTTACCATCTGGGAGACGATAGGGGGCGCTTTTTTCACATCTGATCGCCGGCGGTCCCTGGATCTCCAACGGTAGGCTCGCGTGATGCAATATGATTTCAGATCGCTAATAAAAAAATAAAAAATAAACACCCGAGAATAGCCGTGACGTGGCATTCAATGGTCGGGTCGTAAACCCGAGAAAAGCCGTGAGTGACGCTCAAAGTGTTAACATGTCCATTAGTGTCTTTTTTATTTGTTTATTTTTGTTTGTCCTGCTCAGTAAACCATAGATCTTCTAAATGTACTGCCAAATGTGCTGTCAAACACACGTGTAGTGATAGTGACTTTTTTTACAAGTGATTTCACACCATCCAAAAAACACAAGCCCTTCCGCTGTATTTTGGATGGACGGCGAAGGCCATAACATTTAATGTGCATTGTGTCTCCATAGCTGTTTTTGGGAATGGTCAACATTATGAAGCAAGTTGTATGTGTCATATGACATAAGTATGTAAGGCTACGAGGAATGCATTTCATTCTCAGTGGAAGATTACCCCCCCCCCCCCCCCTTTCTCTTCTCTGTTCTGTTTTGGCTGCCAGGCACTCAAGCTGGCTTCAAAGTACAAATGACACGTGTTGACCTAAAATCATACATGTGTGTGTATTTGCATTCGCACACATTGAATATAAGATGACTCGCAGTACACACTTTACATGCACACACGTGTATCTGTGGACACACTCACTCACTCACTCACTCACTCACTCACTGACTGACTGACTGACTGACTGACTGACTGACTGACTGACTCACACACACTACATACCCGAGCAGTAAGGTCCATACATCTTGAATAAAATGGTGCACTTTTCTCTGATTTGAAATGCTACATGTACTACTGTACATACGTAGTAGGGGTGTAACGGTACACAAAAACTACGGTTCGGTACGTACCTCAGTTTTGAAATCACGGTTCGGTACGGGTTTTTGGTACAGTGGCGGAAAGTTTGGCTTTCCATGTTCTACTCAGGGGTGATGTAGTGTGCAGTAACTGTTGAATATTCTATATTCGAATGAATAATTGACTTGTTAATAAAAATAATTAAGTAGCCCACTTTTCTGTTTTAGAACTTTATTGTAAATCATCTCTCAGGGTAAACGTTATTGAATAGAGAAAAAAGCGTCATGCAGGTCCCGCTTCATATCATTAATTTGATCTCCGAGAGACAGCCCCTTCCACCTCACGCACTGAGAGAGAGGGTGTGTGTGTGTTCGCCACACTATGAGGCTATGCTAAATTACAGGTAAGCTCTGTGTTGTGCATGGGTTGAACAAACACCTGGCACTTTGCGCCAATTATATATTTTGGGAAGGGGTGAACTTGGGAGTTCTTAATAAAAATTCTGTACACAAAAAAGTTCTGCACGTGCGTTCTGTTAGTGGTTAACGTACCGTTGCATTAGTTCGGTATGGATACGTATACCGTTACACCCCTAATACGTAGCCTACTGGACCTTTCTGTCATTGATTCATTTTCTGCACTAAAAACATCTTTTCTAGAAAAATGCAGTAAAGCACACATTGACTAAATGTCACTTTCTTAACTAAAATGTCTCATCTCTGTAATGGTTAGCTCCAAGCTAACCTCATTCATTTTGCAAACCTACTTCCCTAATCTCCTGAGATTGTACCCATGTTTATAAAGCTTCTCTTGCCTAATCTGCTAATTCAGTAGTTTTAACTCGTCTGCAGTAGTGTTATCATTGTAGTGATAATATCTTATTCGGGTGCTTCTCTGAACAAACTTCTCCTAAATGTTTTTTTGCCTCCTTCGATTCTCTTTCAGCAGGGAGCAAGCAATGCAGAGAAGTTTGATTATGTAAGTATTGTAGAATTGAAGAGGATAATGCGTACTACTGTTTACATCGTTGCACTCCTTCTAAAACTGCCTCTCGTTGGTCCAGGTCATGAACTTTTTCAACAAAATGGCGGGAAACGAGTATGTGGGCTTTAGTAACGCCACGTAAGTCTACCTAACCCTCACACACACACCACACACCAAAGGGTGAAGGGTGATGTTGACATAAGGGCAACATGTCATAAAAACACACATAATACACCATGATGTTCTTCTGTCTGATGGGGTGTGTCTCCTCTCTGTGCCATAGGTTCCAGTCGGAGCGTGAGTCAGGTGACAGGAATTTCGCCATCGGCTACTACTTGAAAGAAAAGAAGGTCTGGACACTCTCTCTTTCTCTCTCTCTTTCTCTCTCTGACTAAGTATTTTTGGACCAAACAGTTCAGGGGACTCCCCACTGGAGAGGAACTACCTACTGCGGAGCTCTCCTGAGAACTACTGTACATACCTTCAGGGCTTTTTCTTTTGTTTACATTGATATACTAATCGGAATGCTGAAGTGAAGTAAGCCGACAGTACTTGTGTCTTCCCCGGAGAAGGACGTGGCTGCCTGGCTGGGCGTGTAGCGGTTGGCCAAATAGCGAACATTGGATATAACGTTACTTCACATATAAACACAACAACACTGTTTAATTTTTACAATATTGTTGTAACTACGAGATCCACTGAAAAAAAGTAATTGTTTTCATGCATAGATCACACTAGATTGATCAACTTAAAACTAAGCATTTACTGGTTGATGGCAAGGTGAGTGCTAAAATGGCCAATAGTGATTAGTAATAGTTGTTAGTTCTGACAATATTGATGTAACTGGGGAAATGTTTAATTTGAAAATAGTATTTCAACTATAATACAAGGATGTCTCTTATAGATATCTGTATTCCTTTCTCTCTCTCTCCGTTCCTCTCCATTTCAAACTATCTGTCTTCATGTCTGTATCTTTCCCTCTTTCCATCTGACACAACAAGCAAAAAGAAAACTGTTGATAGACAAGCATACATATACACAGACATGTGTACAGTATAGTACGTGTGTGTGTATATATATATATATATATATATATATATATATCATACACTGGATACAGTGAACACTCTGTGTACACAGACAAGAATGTCTATGGAATGTGTGCTGTGACTCACCGCCCCCAGCCCTGCAAACCCCTCCCGCTATGATGTCAGTTCCGCGTGAACACTTAAGGTAACTTACTTGCGTTCAGCTTTTCTCTGATTGGCCACGACGCCCATGTGACCGCGGCAGAGCGGAAATAGGCTGCTGCTCCGGCGAAAGAAAGACAGGCATTCTATTGCCATGCTCTGCGACAAACTCTAACCTTAACCAACTCCGAAAGAATGCCTAAACTTAACCCTAACCTTAACCAACTCCGAAAGAATGCCTAAACTTAACCCTAACCTTAACCAACTCCGAAAGAATGCCTAAACTTAACCGGCGAAAGAAAGACAGACTCTAATTAATTAAACGTAAAAAAAAAAAGAAAAAAAAAGTGATTAGAACTTGTCACCAACTGACCGCAGGCTCGACAGCAAGCTGAGGAACGAGTTGAGCTAACCGTCTATGTTAAAACAGGGGGGATTGCGTATGCATAATGCCGCGGCAACCGGGCGTACATGTCACATGACTAGAAATGACCTGGCCAATCAGAGAAACGCTGAACGCAAGTTAGTTACCTTAAGTGTTCAGGCGTCAGTTCCGCCTCATACTCAAGGAAACTATAAAAGAAGGAAGAGTCATGACGTCACTATTAGGCCTTTCACACCGGCCGGCCTCCGTGCTGGAGCCGGTTCCTGAACGTAATCTCGAACCGGCCGGCACGTTCACACCGGGATTAATTTGTTCGGAACGTGAAAAATTGGTGCTCGGCTAGAACTGAAAAATAGTTGTTTTTTTCCTTGCGAACCGTGACATCAGTGGGCGTGTCATATTCTAGGCTGTGAAGACGAGCATAAACGGGGGTAAGAGAGTCGGCATTGCAATCGATCCATTCAACAGGAAGCGATTTGCGACTGATCTCAAAACGAGATTAGATAAAAATGTATTGTTATGATACAGCACAAGTACAATACACCATCCAACCATAGTGGATAAAGAAATGCTCCAGAAATGCGTGGAGGAAGGCTTAGCGAGCCTCAACGCGTGAGCACACACACAAAAGCACACACGCACTGTATACGTTTGAAATTAATCGTTCCAGCAAAGTAGGCTTCTATTATTCGATTTTTTTTTATTTATTTATTATAATTTTTTTTTTAAGATATTTTTTTTGGGTTTTATCGCTTTATTTCTACTGGGCAGTCCAGTAGAGAGAGACAGAGGAGGAATGGGAGACAGAGTGGGGGGAAGACATTCAGCAAATAACGACGGGTCGGCCGTGTCGCGGCTGAGCGCGCTATGTGGTTCGCCACTGGGGCGCCCTGAATTACTTGTTTTAATGGGTATCATAGTAGTAAGTCCTACTGTAGACCATGACATCTTATTTATTAATGCCAATACTGGACGACAAGCGCAATTGGCACTTGACAAGTGTAAACTATCGATTAGTCACTCACAGTTAACGTTGGACCGTTTAGCTCAACTGGTTAGTGCGGCTGCCTGTGCATCCAATGGTCCCAGGTTCAAATCTCTTGCTAACAAGTTTTTTTTTAATTTACGTTAATTCATTTATCCACTCTGGTTGGATGGTGTATTGTACTTGTGCTGTATAATGACAATACATTTTAATCAAATCTCATTTTGAGATCGCTATGCTGCCTATGGACACGTTAATGCCCATGGGGACATTAACGTGTGTTGTCGGGCCTTATAAATAAATTTGATTTGATTTGACAGTGGCAGAATGTGCAAAAATGCTTTGGAGGTGTGGCATTGCACCATGCTGATCCACTCAACGGGTAGCGATTTCAAAATGAGATTTGAATAAAATGTATTGTCATTATACAACACAAGTACAATACACCATCCAACCAGAGTGGATAAATGAATTAACTGGTTCGCCTGGCACCAAGCAGAGTGTAGAACGCTGTTATTCTGACATGATGATGACCCTTCCTCCTTTTATAGTTTCCTTGCTCATACTCTCTCCTTCCACACACACCTGACTGTTGCTACTGTATTGTGCTTGTTTTCCCCCATATGACTCATACACTGGTAAAACTAGCATACGGATGGGTATTGGTAAAAGTCACTACCAATGGACTGTTTCAACTTGTCAACAAATGTAAATATTTTAAAACGGACTGCATCGATTTCCTGTCATTTGTTCATGCAGACCGCATAATTGACATTCCATTTGGCCCCCGTTTCAAAAGCTTGTATACTTTACTATGATGACGGTATGATATTTTGCAATAAAGACATTGGATGAGCTTGAAACATTTCTTGGCATAGACAAATCTGACTAGGAATAAAACAAAAAAAACCTTAACTTTGCATATTTCCCAGTGACATGGAATAATTAAATGATTCACTGAGGCAGACAACGGTCTGCTTGAAGATAGTTTACTGACAGAATGACATGTTGCAACATGGAGAGAACTAGGATACAGCAATGGGCCCTAGCCTAGATCTCTATAGGATGGCAACTAACAAAGTATTTATATGTAATAGTAGATAAAACAAGGGGAACATTGACATACATAATATGAGATATGGATAATAACGTAGATATGATTGTTTGACGTAGAGATATGAGTGTTGGTTATGTGTATATGCGATTGTGCATGCGTGTGATGGAAAGAGTAGGACGGAGACATGGAGAGAGAGAAGTGTCTGTAAATGTCCTCAGCACCCAGAGACACATGGCTGTTATCCTGTTTGTCTGTAAGTAAAGTAAATAATTACTTTCGTCTTAATGTTAGTTGAGGCATCACTGCCACGGAACGGCTGTTTCCTTGGGGGCTGTGCAGCTGTTGGCTCAAGCAAACCGGATAATAGCCGCATGTCTCTGGGAAATATGCAAAGTGTTTCTTTTGGTATTATTGATGATCGCCTGTGAAGCACCAGTAGGGGCAGAGTGGATGAGTGAGTTAATGACATTGTTGGTCTATGAGGTGATTAACCCTTTCACTAGCACACTACAAAGGGTTAACACTTTCACTACCACACTTACAATATAAAAAAAATAATGAAGTTGAACTAAGTAGTCAATATGCAGTAATATGAATAACCAGGGCACAGACTAACCCCCCCCCCCCCCCCCCTCTCTTCTGTTTGTCTGTAGTGTTTTCCTGAGGGAACTGACATGACTTCCATCCTGGACTTTTACTTTCAAGTGAGTACAACTGTGCTGGAGTGGAGCAACTGTAGGATGTAGTGTCTGAGGCACATTATCTATCCTCTACCACTGTAGGATCTCTTTCTCTATAACGGTCTTCTCCTCTATCTGATCCTGTCTTTCTGGAGTTCCTTTTATGTCTCACAGGGTATCTGCGGGGTATTCAAAAGTATTGAATTCATCATTAAAAAGTCTTATTACATGGCGTTTGCACATTCGCCGAAATGCTTGATTGTGATTGGTCAATAGCGCTCTGTTGCCCCTAGCAGCGGTCAGTTATTTCTCGATAATTCACCGCTGCCAGGGGCAACCGAGCAATAATGACCGGTGATACGGGTAACTAGCGCTATTGACCAAATCACAATCGCGACCGAGCAATAATGACCGCTGTTCGCAGCTGGAGCAATCAAGCCCACTGACACACACTGCATCAGTGCAATCAGACACACCTGCCGGCGATAATAATAATAACTTTATTTGGGCTGACTGACAGCGGAGCCACAGAACGACTGCGTCTGCAATTGATCTCGTCTTGTCGATGGTGTAAAATGAATTGGGTATATTGTTAGTAAGTTAGCCATGTAATAAGCGGGATAATGTATAGCTATACTCGGTCATTGTCGCAAAATAATTGACCTTCACTGACGTTTAGAACACCTCGGCGAGGCGCCTCGGTATTCTAAACTCTGTCGGTCAATTATTTTGCGACAATGACCTCGTAGCTATACATTATCCCTTACTTAATTTAAATTAAATTTGTACAGGTATTCTAGCTGTCGGGAGATCAAATATTATTAAATATATGAAATGGTTTTGTATTGAAGTCTTTGTTTTTTGCGTGGCTTCCGGGAGCTTAGTGTGTTTAGTGAGAGCTTGTATGGAACGCACAAGAATTTAAATTGGCAAGTTCAGTGTTTTTTTTATTTATTTTTTGCTAGTATGGTCATGACATTTTTATTAAATCTAGCTCTAAGTGGCATTAAAAAGGTCCTAAAAAGTATTGGATTTAATTTGTTGAAACCAGCAGATACTCTGGGCGCAGATTTCTACTTACTGTACTCATTCTCATTCCTACTTATTGGCCAACGATACAAACAATTTTTGTGACTTTTGGTTTTACAGGCTGATTGTTAAAACATTCTCATGATGACACATGATGATGTTTATGTGCAGCCAGTGCTGCAAACTGTATGCACAGGCCAATATGCTGGCACGAAAATGTTATACGTGTACAGATAATGTGAAAATAAGCCTGTTCAGAGCCTATTGTACTTAAGCATTACATCACACGCAGGAGTGGTTTGTGACCAATAAACCATGCCTAGGGGTGGTTGTTAGGCCCGAGGCGCAGCCGAGGGTCGTTAGACCCCCCTAGGCATGGTTTATTGGTCACAAATCACGACTGCACGTGGTGTAAAGCTTTTATACAACTGCCAGATTCATCCAACCTTATTTCTATACAATAAACACACATTAATCGAAGATTTATTGAAAAAACCATCCGCCAGAAAAAGTAGTTCCCACAACTCCATGTGGAAGCAGCTTGAAGTGCATCCAACCAAACTAACACATCCAACTGTGTATTATTGGAATGATTGAGAGAAGTTGCCTCATGTGGAAGCAGCTTGAAGTGCATCCAACCAACTAACACATCCAACTGTGTATTATTGGAATGATTGATTGAAAATTTATTAAAACGTTTTCTTTGCCCTATAGGAAAAAAACGTTTTCTTCGCCCTATTTTTTTATTTATTTCTTTTAGCCTAAACTTAACCAGTTGGAAACCAGGGGTACAGTAATAAAATTAGCAATCAACCAATCAATCAATTCAATAGACCATGCTCACTTAAAACAGCGCTGCTTCTCTCTCAGTCTGACTCCCCCGCTGTTGCAGACAGGAGTGTGTGTGTGTGTGTGTGTGCGTGTGTGTGTGTGTGTGTGTGTCACAGTGTGTGTGTGCGTGTGTGTGTGTGTGTGTGTATGTGTGTGTGTGTGTGTGTGTGTGTGTGTATGTGTGTGTTTGTGGGTACGCCAGCGTCGGACAGTGTGAGAGAGAACGCTGCAGTCGGAAAGTAGGAAGGAAGAAATTTAAATCAATCAATTAATCTATCAATCAATCCGCGATTTTTCTTTTGTTCTAGATTGAGTCAAGACCCATCAATTACATCATCCAACATTGTTTAAAATACTAACACATTCCCCTTGACAGAATCGCTTCATATTTAGTCGTTATGGTGCTTTCAACATAACCATTTGTTCTCCGCGATCCTGTTTTCTCCCGGAGTGAGCCGGGGAGGGTTATGTGATTTGGTTGTGGGCGGGTCCTGAGCCCAGGACCGTGGATTGTTACCAATAAAGACGTGTGAATGGCCAATCAGAATCGAGAAATTTGCATGCCGTTGTATAATCCGCTTTATACTACCCACCTCTGGTGTAATTATAGCACAGCAAAAATGAAAAAACTGCAGGTAGCATATAATGATGCATTTAGGATCCTCGGCCATGGTTACACTGGTGTAAAACGGCAACGTTCTATTTTCTAATGATTACGTTTGCATGTCCAAGTTAAAAAGAAACTCAGTTTTGGCAGGAAAACACGTTTTTCTAGTGGCAACGCTGAAAGGCTGTTTTCGTTTTGGAAACTCGCCGAAACTCGCCGACAATGGTGCCATGTAATTTGCGCGAGCCGGATACGGAGCTGTTCTGCCCAATGCCCATGCGCAGTACAGACTCACGCCAAATTTTCCCCTGGCTGGACCTCGACTCCGTCCATTAGTTATTTCCAGTGTTTACAGCAGAGCTGTCCCAAGTAGCTGCGGCTACCAACATGTTGTCAAGTTATTGTTATAAGGAGCCCAGTCCAAGCTACAACAGTCTGCATTCCCTTAACAATTGTTTGTATTGAGCCGTATTGTATTGTACCCATTCTGCAATATGTTAAATAAAGTGTACATCCATTCATTCTGCTAGCATTAACGTTACTACCCTGCTAGCCACAATGCTATACTGTTATAATGGCATATCCCAATCACGTTAGCACGTAAGCTAACAAAATCTGCGATATTTTTGTGAGACTAAACTCTGCTCTTGGTGGTCAATTGTGTTGATGTTAGTTTTGTTTCATCAACAAATCATCAACAAATGAGGCAGAACACACAGTGAATGTATCCGGTTTTGTTTATTGCACTTTATTTCTTGCTGAAAAATAAATGCTATGTAGCTAAATGGCTCATGTGAGGTATAAAGATGGTGGCTTTTCTGAGATTTTGAGCAGGATGTGGAGTGACTCGTTCAACCTTTCTGATTGGTTGAAAATTGCCTTCATGTTTGAACTACATCGCCACCTACTGCTTTGGCATTGTACTACATGTATATACATCACTCGGTGGTCAGGAGACAAAACGATGTCTAATTTGCCTGCCATTACGTAGCGTTCTGAAAAACGAAAAACTTAAACTGAAAACGAAATCGGCCCTAGTGTAACCGCAGCCTAAGCTCCCAAGATGGACTAGTGCAAGCTATATGTTTGACAAAAAATGTCCCCACCTTCCATGCTCTGCTGAGGAACTTGATGTTTACATTTTTGTGTCGACTATTGGAGTAAAAAAAAACAGGATAATAGGTGCCATTACTGATGTCAAACAAAGCGATGCAAGGTACTCCTCTGGTTTGTGGAAACATTGGAATCGATGCCTTTATGTATTTTAATCTACGTTGTTCATCATCATTCCTACTTATTGGCCAACGATGCAAAAAAATCATTGACTTTCGGTTTTACAGGCTGATTGTTAAAACGGTTAAAGTAGTTCAAATTCTATATTATAACTATGAATATAGAATCTATAACTAATAACTATGCCCCTGTTTACTTAAAACACAGAATATGTGCGCCGCCGACTGTTTCCAATCACTCATTTATAATCCAATTTTAAGTGGAAATGAGTTTGATGAGTATCTTTAAAAAGCTTGTGCATTTTGCTACATAAAGAGGTCCACTGTCCCTCTTCTCTTCTATACTTACTCTCTTTATTTTGTCTTTCCTATTGGTCTCTGTTTCCCATATTATCTCTTAACACTCTCTCTTCCTCTCTCTCTCTCTACTCCTTCCTGTTCTTTTCCTCTATGTTGACCTCTACTGTCATTTTCACTGTCTTCTCTATGGCTGTGTTGACCTTCCTTCCTGCCTCTGTACAAGGAAACTGTAAAAGAAGGAAGGGTCATCACGAACGCACAGTGTGGAAACCTTCGGTTCGGCCGACATTGAGTTGAAGGGAGTCGCCATCTAATTTTTTTTTATTTTTTATCCACTTTTTCTCCCATTTTCTATATTTTCTCCCATCCCAATTTCGTATCATCCAATTCAACCCTCCCCTGTCACGAACGCTGTTTCTTTCCTCCCACAAGCCGGCTGCAATGTGGACTAAGTCATACATAGCACAAGTCCCCTCCGGTACTTGAGGTAACAGCAGTCTCATCTTTTCACCTGCGCAGCTCGATCTCTCAGTGGCGAGGAGTAACGCGTGGGAGGCTCACGCTGCCCCCGACACTTCCTGATTCTACTGCGCAGGCGCACCAACCGACCTGTAGGAGTCGCTGTCCACAACGCCCGATCCCCACCCATCAGTTTCCCACCCCCTAATACGGCCAATGTGTATTAGTATGAACGACCAGCTAAACTGAAAGCAATGTGGAGCTCTGGGCTCGAACAGGCGAGCCCAGCGTCTCCGCATTCGTGGCGAGCGCCTTGCCCACTACGCCACGTAGCCGCCCCGGAGTCGCCATCTCATTTAAACAGTTTATTACCTGTCAGAATCATCTGCAAATTGTTGCATTCTTAACTAAAGTTTGATGTGTTGGTTGATGTATATTTCCTCGGATAGCTTTTATATTTTTAATTTTAATACAGGCTTCAATAGAATTGGTGCCAAGCAGAGCATGGAACGCTGGTATTCTGACGTGATGACCTTTTTCTTTTATAGTTTCCTTGCCTCTGTAACCCTTCACCCCGCCCTCGATAGTGTGTTTCCAGTAACATGCTGGCTGCTACTGGTGTGTCTGTGTGGTGTGTGTGTACCAAATCGGGACATCAGCCATCAAATTAGTTTGAAAGGAAATGCGGCTATAATGTTGAATTGGGTTTGTATAGTATACAGAGTATCACAAATAACCAAAAATGAAGCTTGTCTGAACATTTACGAGTTATCCAGTGATATAGTTATCAGAAAGGTAAACGGACTACTATAGTGCTATGTCTTTTCTGTATAAGGAAACCATACCTTCATGACTGCGTTCATCATAGTTTCCATGGACACGGTAAATAAACAAGGCCGCACAGACCACCGTGCAATTTAATTATGACGTTTTGACAGTGGGACGTCATCCAACTCTGCATAGATAGAGGAATGTAAGGGGATAGCTCTGCTGAGGAGGCGACAGCTCTGTACATGAACACGGGGCTTGGGGTTAATGGGGTTGATACCTTTCACCCCTAAGTGTGCATTACGTAGCATTGTATGTGTCCAGCAACAGTTACTACATGCTCCTCAGTGTATTAGTATAAGCACTTGGGTTAAGTAAAACACATCTGAATTTAATTTGTGTATTTATTTTGATTAAGTGTATTCACACAGATAGTTTTCTTTATCCATGCACCTTTTTCTCCATTATATCTAACATGTGATCCCTGATTTAATTAGGCAAGTTGACTAAGAATACATCCTTATACAGCGTTTTACTTTTGCACCAGTGTAAACAAGCCTCTAAACTAGCTTTATGTTAAGTCGTCGCATGCCGTCTGTCTTTGTTTCATACATTTTAGAGTGAAAAAAAATTCTTCAAACCAAGAAATTTAAAACGCAAGCAAAGCTATTTTGTAAGAGTGTTTCAACCGGGGGCATCATATTGCCACCGCTTGTCTTCATGTGACGTCATAGTGCTCCTCTGCCACCTAGTAAACACTTTATTTAACTAAATGTGTGACATGAAATATCATATATGAAAACAAGAGATTTCTTACTTGAAATGGAAGTTCTGCTGTTCAGGTGCATTGGGTGATTATACTGTAGCCAGAAGTAGAGTAAAGTAAATGCATGGTAATCTGTGTTTGTGCACCCCCAGCTGTGTTCCATCGAGGTGACCTGCGAGAGTGCCAGCGTCATGGCGGCCACCCTGGCCAACGGCGGACTCTGTCCAATCACAGGCGAGCGTGTGCTGAACCCCGAGGCGGTGCGAAACACCCTGAGTCTCATGCACTCCTGCGGCATGTACGACTTCTCCGGACAGTTCGCCTTCCACGTGAGTCTGTTTTCTTTACATCATGAGCAGTGACAAACATAACATGAAGGACTCTTACCACGTGAGTCTGTTTTCTTTACATCATGAGCAGTGACAAACATAACATGAAGGACTCTTACCACGTGAGTTAGTTTTCTTTACATCATGATCAGTGACAAACATAACATGAAGGCCTCTTACCACGTGAGTCTGTTTTCTTTACATCATGAGCAGTGACAAACATAACATAAAGGAGTCTTACCACGTGAGTTAGTTTTCTTTACATCATGAGCAGTGACAAACATAACATGAAGGACTCTTACCACGTGAGTTCGTTTTCTTTACATCATGAGCAGTGACAACAAACATAACATGAAGGACTCTTACCACGTGAGTTAGTTTTCTTTACATCATGAGCAGTGACAAACATAACATGAAGGACTCTTACCACGTGAGTCTGTTTTCTTTACATCATGAGAAGTGACAAACATAACATGAAGGACTCTTACCACGTGAGTCTGTTTTCTTTACATCATGAGAAGTGACAAACATAACATGAAGGACTCTTACCACGTGAGTTCGTTTTCTTTACATGAGAAGTGACAAACAGTCTTACAGCTCCTGTTGTACTGGGAATGGAACATATTGCTTTCATTTGAGTTGCTGTGAACAGCTATTTTGACAAGATTAATACAAAAACCTTGTTAACCCCAAATTAGTACCCAGTGGTTTTTAGTATATTTTCTTTTCATATTGGGACATTAGTACTCGTGAACCAACTGCAATTTGGAATCACTGAAGTCTCCAGGGGCAGTCTGGATAAAACCATGTGACACCTGATCAAGTGCTTTCATCCTGAATGTCCCTCGAGTCTCTCCCCAAAAGATGTGTGCAAAGAGAACAGAAGTAGATAAACGTTGGCCTTGCCCTAATCGCGGTTAGCATCGCTAATGTCAGTGGATTTTTGCTACTCACTATAGGTTACATGTTGTCTTGTACAAAGGCTTTTCACAAACCATGCTATGCAGGAAATCATTAGCATGGTATTCAAAATGAAATCATGACAGTTAAGTGAAATATTGAGTTGCAAACATTAACGATAGGTTATGTATATAACCTAGTTATGAGTATTGGCTGAGCGTCCCGCTCAAGCCTATTGAGATACCCCTTATCTCCTTGTACCTACTGTACACCACCACGAACACAACTTATACACCCACACCTGACCTGGTCCCGCCGCTATGGAGGCGTAGCCTATAAGACCATGGTCATGGTCACCAAACACCCTTCCTCGCCAAAATCCCGTTCCAGTAAAAGATCCCTCAAAAGGGAACTCGGGGCCGCTTAGAGCGGGACGCTCAGCCAATACCCATATAACATAACCTATCGTTATATTTCGTATGGCTTATCGCGTCCCGCTCAAGCCTATTGAGATATGGGTTAGAGCGGACGCGAGACCCGACAGATGTACCCCCTGAGGACCCGTAAGCCCACATCAAGGTGTGCGGGGAGCCCTGTCACCCCATCCTTCCTAACGAAGGGGGGGCGAACTCCACCTGAGTGCGAACAAGAGGGAACTAGAACCCCTTGAACACACGGCACAGGCGGAACCACGTGTGACCTAACACACTGTGGCCCATACCCACACACTCCTGCTACCCTACCAAAGGACGGGAAGCAGGAAAGGCCACAGACCCCAGAACCGCCTGGGAGACAGAACCCCCGGTCATGTCCATGAGGTAAAACCTTACAAAGGACCATGATCCTCCACCGAAGCCCCACCCAGGAGAGCGACAGAGGCAGCCACCCCACGAGTGGAGTGCGCCCTGACGCCCCCAGGGGGATCCTGCCCAGCCAACGTGTAGCAGAGGGCAATGCCCTCGCACAACCAATGGGACAGGCGTTGTTCGATAGTGCCTCACCGGCATGAGAACCACTGTGACAGACAAAAAGCTGAACGGTGACCCCGAGGTCCTGAGTACGGCTGAGGTAATTCCCAAGCACGGACCGGACATGACAGGTGAAGGCCCGCATCTAACTCACCACCGTGAGGAGGCGGATGAACGACGGCTGTTCCAACGGCGCCTGCTCGAGCGGCTCAAACGGGGCCAAGGACAACCGACGAGGACCAATTGAAGACCCCAAGTCGGAGCCAAGGAGCGTTGCACCGGCTTAACGCGTCGAGCGCCAAGCAGGAAACGCTTCACAAGAGGGTGGCTGAACAAGACATCCCCTCAAATCCCTCATGATAGGAGGATATAGCTGCTGCATATACCCTCACCGTCGAAGCCGACAGTCTATCAAGGAGAGACTGGAGGTAACTAAGGACAGCATCCAGGGGGCAGGAGACTGGGTCCCGGCCCCCCGCCTTACACCACACTTGGAACATACGTCATCTGCCCGCGTAAGCGCGACAGTGGAGGGAGCATGCGCATTCCGGATGGTAACACCATCAGGATCAAGAACCTGCGCCCCTCAACGTACCCGTCCCAACAACTGACCTAACAGATGTATGGGGACCTGCCTGGCTATGTCCGGGCGTAATCCCCACCCGTCAGGATGAGGACCGCCCCGCGACAGTACACCTGTACCCACATTCTCCCTGCCGGGGATGTGGGGAGCCCTCAGGCCGCGCAGATGGAGGACGCCCATAGCCAGCCGCCCGCCGCCTGGTGCAGACGGGGGGAGCGTACTCCCCCCTGTCTGTCGATACACGATACTGACGTCGTATTGTCCGTCCTGATCAACACCGTTTGAGGACCAGAAGGACCGCTTTCAACACCAACACATTGAATGTAGCGCAGATCGGGCAGCATGGTTTGCCAGCTGCCCCCTACTGCGTTGGCCCGACGCGTCACCAGCGAGGGAGGCGTCGGTGAAAAACGTGACGTGAGACAGCGCCGTAACCGTCCTAGGACGGAACCTCCCGAGCGTGTTGCTCTGAGAGGGATTTCCATAGCCCTCCAACCGTTGACTGGGAAGAGGAGTACTCTACTTCCAGTCTACAGCAACCCCAGGCTGGTAGGTACCTGCCTGGTACGAGACCTGACTATCCACCTTGACCGCGAAGGACCAGAACGTCGTCAGGGCAGAATACACTCCGTAACCCCTGACGACGCAGAGGCCCCAGTGCGGCCTCCACGCACTTGGTGAAGATGCGGGGAGCCAGAGAAAACCGAACGGCAGCCTCTTGTACTCATACGCTAACCCTGCAAAGGAAGCGTAGGTAAGCCCTAGGATGGAAGATCGGAGATGCGCATACGCATCCTACAGGTCTATGGAGTAGAACCAGACCCCCACCTGACAGTGTTCAACAGGTAGGAGACGATCCAAAAAATGCTGAACCTTCCTGTAACTGAGGGGTACAATTCCCTGACTGTATTAATCAAGTACTGATATCATTAAATCACTACCGTCTATGTACTCCTGGCCAATACTGTACATAAGTATTTTAGATTAGAACACTCCCACAATAACACGGTTTTCCACACAAAATACTCGTTTACAATATTTATTACATAAAGGGAATATTAGATTACATCACTTTGGTCACTTGGGATGCGCTTATAAGGCAAATAGAATGTGCAGGCAAATCAATAGTGAATACTAAGAATTATCTCTATGGTTATTCTGGGATAGGGGGTACTACCGGTTGTAAGCCAGCAGAGGGGGCCAAAGCTCTATGCAAGTCAATGGTTCACGGAGGCGATGTCACCCCTGTGTCAGCGGGGATAGGCAGCCTGGTCCCAGGTTGCGCGCCGGGTAGGTGAAAGCCGTGGGAGCCGTGGCGTCTCTGGTACGACAGAAACGGGCTTGAGCGATGTCTCTACGGGCACGTGGATCCCACAGCAGTGGGTGTAGACGGTTCTCTGCTTCCAGTAGCTTGGTGAAGAATGAAGAATAATAATCCTTGCCGGAGAAGTGGCACTGCGGGCGGGGTGTAAATCCCCCGTGGTGCTGCTGCTCCGGTGTAGATATCCTCCGGTGCGGTAGTGCACGGTTGACCTTGACGTTACTATACTATTAGCACGGGCAATAAGTGCTCTATTATAGACGCACAATTACTCACTCCACGTGGTCTTTGACTCGTAATGAAGGTTTACTAATAAATAGCGAACGATACGACAAACAGACGTATTAGGATAACACGAGGCTCTATCTTGGGGCAATGCGAGCCCTGCTATGCCCACGTTGCTTAGTGGGTGAGACGTTGCTTGGATAACTGAACCAGACTGAACTGAAGACGAACTGAAAGGGAACTGCAAGGGAAGTTCTACATTTCTTGCGCCCTATTTATATGTACCGTGGACAAATGGTGCCTATCTCATTTCTGTCGCCTCTCGGTCTCGTAGCCGTGGGCGAAAAGCGGGCATGTTTGGGCAAGTCCTGGCGGTAGCTTTCAAGTCAGCTCGAGGGGGGTATGGCGCTGGCGCCTAGGGGATCGCTTCCAATAGGAGAACGAATATTATGGTCTGTCCTGTAGACTAAAGGGATATTCAGTGCATATTGTACAAGGAATATACAAGGGATATCAAACGATATACAAATATTATACATGGGATTTCAGGCAATAAATATATATATTCGGTTTAATCTGACCCTTTGTAACACTTCCCATGGGACAGGTCCAGCCTGGGTCTGACACCCCCCCCCCTCCCGATTTCTCAGGCACCAGAGAACACCGGGAGGAGAACGCCACGACGATGGCTTGCTTCATCCACAGAGATTGGATCTCGTTGACCAGAGCTGTCACTGCTGGTGACCCTGACAATAGGGTCTGTACCAAACCCGAAAACGGGTGGGGTTGTGTAAACACAAGTCCCCGCCTCAGCGTTCTCTCCATCCACCTCGACATATGGTACTGCCGTAGTCATATGTGATGACACTCCCAACGCACCCGCCGCCATGTGGCGCAGGTCCGCCAGGAACTGTAGATAGTTGGCCCGGTCCCACCCGCTGTGCGTAGCCAACCCTGGAACCGTGCGAGCAGAGCGTTCCGTGTCGGGACATCTGACCCTGACACCACCCATGAGGCAATCGCACCCAAGGGGGGACCCCGACAGAAAGGGCCGGTTTGATACGGGGGGCTTTCTAGGTGAAAAAAGCCCCCCCACTGAACACCCCTCCTGAACATGCTGAGGAGTTGTTCTGCAGCCGGACATGCAAGGTGTAAGGACCCCATGGGTTCCTACACACCGTAGCCCTGCAGTGATATTACTACCACCCAAATCACGCGTGCCTGCGAGACCACTGCCAATCTTTCAGGAGTGGGAGGCACCAACATGATACCTGGCCTGGCGAAGGCGAGGCCGGGGAAGCCTGCACTGTGTGCCTCAAAAGGTTTCGAGCCCCCCTGCTGACAACACTTATAGTTGACAGACGTAACACCAGGCTCAACCAACACAGCTTATGGTGTGGGAGCCGCTTGACGGCACAACATTATCACGGACAGACCCAGGCTCAGCCATCAACTGGGTGTCAGCCCCTGTCCCCATGAGAAGCGAAAAGTGGGGCCGCCCGCGCTTCAACGAAGGCACGCGGCCCGCAGCCAAAGGAAACAATCAGAGCCCACTTTTTCCGCTGGTGTTGGGGGAGGGAGTGATCGGAGAGCGGGCTGCTCGCGGCAGGACGGTGACGGCTTGTTGTTCAAGCCGAACCCATCCAACATGGCCGATCCCTCGGCCGCCAAGGCTGTCGGCCTTGTGGACACCTGTCTATTCAACGCCCAGGATACCTCCGGCGGGGGAAAACATGGCCGCCTGTCGAGGGCCTCGTCATCGCCGCTGACGAGGCCGTGCTCTTCTTCTGGCTGCGCGGTGTGGGGCCTAGGACAATACCGCCCGCGCTCCAGCAGAAGACCAAAATCTCCTGCGGAGAGGAGAACCCTGAGCGGTTATAGCTTGCGGCTGGGTCAAAGCTAATAACGTCAACAACCTCGCGCGATGTGTCGACGTCGGCTGGCCCTCAAGGCCCCGCCACCAGACACTATTTTTTTAATAGAAAAAACAGCAATTCGAACACAGTTCTAATCGCTGCCAATTCCATACCGTGGCGGTACAGGCTTTAGCAGCCCACCAGCCACTCGCCAGGCCGACCCACCCATGGCGTCGGCCGGGCGGGGCACTGTTTCAATATGTCAAAAGCAAAGGACTGATGTTAACACGGAGCACCATTGGTGGTTGCAAACGGCAACCTCCACTGTGGTGTGCACCATGAAAGGGTTAAATGAATAAAAGAACTAAACCACAACTGTAGAATGAGCAAACCCATATACACAACGTTAAGGGGAGGCGGACCAGAACGAACTAGTCCCGCCTTCATTCAAAATATTCACAACAGCACACCAGCCCTAGCTTAGCCCATTTACCAAAAAAGGTAAACAAAGCCCCCCCCGCATACTCTCCCAATAGACACCGATTGACCTTCAGCATGAATAGTTGAGAGGAGAGAAAGCTGTAGCATAGACAGACCTTCTCATAGCAGAGTGACAGAACAAAACAGTCCCACTACACTACTACAGCCTAGCGTGAGGCGATGTGGAACCCAGTGGAACCGCCTGCGCACAACACGCAACATGTTTACAATGTCGGCTGGACCCATAGCCCCACTACCCGACGCCAATGTGGATAGGAACTAGCCAGCTGAGCCCTAACCCGCCGTTAAGTCCCATCCTGCAGTAGTATAGCTCTACTGCTACACCGCCGAGCTCACGCATCGGCTCCCAGATGGGGACACCGTTCAACAGACCCCGCCGGAACACAAAGGTAACGTACCTGGCTAGGCTACCTAGCCACGATCTACCCTGTTGTCAACCCATTTACCCGTAAAAAGGTAAATAGGACTCAGCAAAAACCCCACATCAGCTACCGACTGACCTTCATTGAACCGGGCAAGAGGAGGGAGAAGTGACAACATCTCACGGCGGAGACATTAGAACAGCGTAGCAGTAGAGTTCAGCATGTAGCATTAGTATTAGCATGTAGCTAGCATTAGTTGTTTAACAGCACGCTTGCAGGACCGTTTGGAACCCGTTCACCGCAGTGAACGTTCACCAAACCATCCCCCCCTGGCGCCAACACACAACATCGTTGTGTAACAACAACCCAGCATTACTAACACTAATACCCGTGCCTAATGACACAGGGCTCACCGTTGTACAACCCGGCTCGATAGCCAACGTTGTACGCTGCACCTTGATCTGGCTGCCGACAGATGAGGAACATCAACATAGGCCCGTCGTGTCGCTGAAACATGCCCTGAAGATGCCAGGGGCACGCAAACCTCCGGTAAGCTTTCAACATTACGCAATTCCTCCAATCTTTTTCATACTACTAGTTACATAAGGTGCATTGCATCCAATATGATGGAACGAAAATAGAGGAAGGGTGTTTGGTGACCATGACCATGGTCTTATAGGCTACGCCTCCATAGAGGCGGGACCCGGTCAGGTGT
The DNA here is from genome assembly GCF_963971535.1 of Notolepis coatsorum. Taxonomy (NCBI): domain Eukaryota; kingdom Metazoa; phylum Chordata; class Actinopteri; order Aulopiformes; family Paralepididae; genus Notolepis; species Notolepis coatsorum. The sequence goes on from NC_140167.1 coordinate 147,733,394, forward strand.
GGGTGTATAAGTTGTGTTCGTGGTGGTGTACAGTAGGTACAAGGAGATAAGGGGTATCTCAATAGGCTTGAGCGGGACGCGATAAGCCATACGAAATATAACTGGTGTTAGCTATGCTAATTGGTGATTAGCGCTTTGCTAACATTTATTTCCTATTTCTGTTTGGATGTCAAGGGGATATGGGAGCTAGCAAGCTTATTTAATGATGGCTACTTCATTACAGTACATCGATTGCCTGCCACCTACTCTGTTGTTGTCCTATTGGTGTTCTGGTCACTGTGCGTACATATGATGACACGCCCCCCCCCCAACGCAAAACTCTTTGACGGAACTAAAACGTGTTCCTCTTGCATGACATTCCCAGTCTAGGTTCAGGGTTATTCATCATTCTGATTATTTAGATGCATCGACATATAGAGCAATAAGAAAACACTATCAACAGGTGCTTCCTTATAACGTGTGGTTTTCATGAATCAAAACACTCTGATCTCCGGAGGTTTCAAATAGTTCATGGGTCTTTTTAATGGATCGCGTCACAACCATTGTGAGTTCAGGAATGTGTTTGTTATGGTAACAGGACAAGAGTCAAATAGGACACTCCCTGATGGCCAAGAGAGTGAGGGTGAGAGTGAGCCAAGTGTGAACAAAGCCTCTCCAGTCTACTAGCTTAGTTATATCAGCTTTTCCTCTTTTCTGATGACTACAATTGCACCCGTATTTATGCAAGTTCTGTTATTAATTGGGTTTTAGCGCACTAAGATAAGATAAGATAATCCTTTATTGATCCCAAAGCAGCATGGGGGGGATACAGGGTGGGGGATGCATAGCTTCACAGTCCTATACAGTCTAGTATCTATATACAAAGTATAGATACAAATACAATATAATAATATACAAAGTACAGACACAAAATAGTCCAGTGGTGAGAGTCCAGTGATATGAGTCTCTAGTGCAAAGGAACAAGATAGTCGGTACGGTGATGTGAGTCTCTAGTTCTCAAGTCCCGAGTTGTGACAGTGACAGCTCTGGCAGCAGAACCGGCCGATCCGGCCGCCCGAGCCCTTTGTTGTAGAGCCTGATGGCTGCCGGTATAAACACACCCAACTTTACCCTACAACTGACTTGTATACCAGGCCAAGTATTGTTTAATTGCCCAGGCCAGACCTATTTTCAAATATTGATGGCAACACAAGCTGTTCTGTGTAAACCTTAGTGTTGATACTGAGGAGGATACTGAAAATAACTGACACACTTTCAGTACTAAATGCTTTTTTAAGGTCACTGGTCATCGTGAGAGTTTGTATACAGTATTGTAGTATCAGAATCAGAAAGGTCTTTATTTGCCAAGTAGTTTTCACATACAAGGAATTTGCTTTGGTTGTTTTCAGTGCGACATTAGCCGACAGACAGATAATACAATAAAGAGGTGGAGTAAGAAAGTGAAATATGAGCTAAGGTGAGCAAAATATAATATAATTATGAAATAAAATATAGGCCATCACACGTTGTCATCACTTTTTTTAGCAAAGATTTACTGTTTTCCTTTCCTGTTTACCAGTAATTTTGTATGTTAAACTGTATTTGGGGTGAGGGGTAAAACTTAGTTTTCACAGGAGGATTATATGTTTTGTTATACCCTTTTGTTATGTTTTACCCTAATTTTAAGAACCACAGTGCTAACACTAAATGGCCGCATGTTGCAATTTCAGATGACCCTATCTGCAATGCTAACTAGTTTTGGCTAGGCGATTTGTGGTGAGGCGGACCTTTAAAAAAGTGAATATCAGGAAGGCAGCAGGTCCAGACGGCATCCCCGGCCGCGTCCTAAAAGTCTGTGCCGACCAACTGGCCCCAGTATTCACTGACATTTAACCTGTCCTTAGAACAGGCTGTCATCCCCACCTGCCTGAAGAAGTCCACTATTATCCCTGTACCCAAAAAATCCAAGCCTGCTTGCCTCAACGACTACCGCCCTGTAGCTCTCACCTCCATAGCCATGAAGTGCTTTGAGAAGCTAGTAAAGGGCTACATCTGCTCCTCCCTCCCCATCAACATGGACCCCCTGCAATTTGCATACCGCCCCAACAGGTCCACGGAGGACGCCATATCCCATATGCTGCACACAGCAGCATCACACCTGGACAAGAGGCAGGGGAACTGTGAGAATGCTATTCATCGACTACAGCTCGGCATTCAATACCATAGTCCCCTCCATACTCATAGCCAAGCTCAGGGACCTGGGCTTGGGCTATGACCTCTGCCAGTGGGTCTTGGACTTCCTGACTGGCAGACCCCAGGTGGTGAGAGCAGGCAACTGCACCTCCTCATCCATCACCCTCAACATAGGGGCCCCCCAGGGCTGTGTTCTGAGTCCCCTCCTCTACTCCCTGTACACACACGACTGTGTGGCTCAGCGGAGTAGCAATACAATCGTCAAATTTGCTGACGACACAGTGGTGGTGGGCCTGATCTCTGCCAACGACGAGAGGGCCTACCTGGAAGAGGTCAAGGTCCTGGCGGGATGGTGCCAGGAAAACAGCCTCTCCCTGAACGTCAGCAAAACAAAGGAGATGATTGTGGACTTCAGGAGGTCGGGGGTCAAGGACTACAGCCCCCTCAGCATCGACGGGGCACCGGTTGAGAGAGTCAACAGCTTTAAGTACCTCGGAGCCTACATATCCGAGGACTTGACATGGACCACACACATTAACAGTGTTGTGAAGAAGGCACGACAACGCCTCTACTTCCTCAGGCGCCTAAGGAAGTTCCAAGTCAGCCAGAAGATCCTTAAGAACTTCTACTCATGTACAATAGAGAGCATCTTGACCGGCAACATCACCTCCTGGTTTGGGAATAGCACTGCACAAGACCAAAGCAGACTACAAAGAGTGACACGTTCAGCCGAACGCACAATTGGAGGGGGGCTCCCCACCCTCCAGAACATTTACTACAAGCGTTGCAAGGGCAAGGCTAAGAGAATCATTAAAGACTCCAGTCTCTTTGCCTCTTTGAACTGCTGCGGTCAGGCAAGCGATACAGGAGTCTCAAGGCGAGCACAGAAAGACTCAGAAGAAGCTTCTATCCCCAGGCCATCAGGCTGCTAAACGAACAATGAATGAACACTACACAACAACAACCACCAAACGCACATAGCACACACATCCACACGCACACACTCACTTTAAACAAACGCACTGTAGCACCCACTCCACACACTTATAGCACACACCCACTTTAAACAAACACACTGTAGCACCCACTCCCCACACTTTATATTTATGGATGAAGGATTGCACTACAACTCGTACACCTTACTGTAAATTGTACCTAAAATTGTACCTCATCCCATTTCTGATTTGCACTAGATAGTACTGTACATTAGTACACTGCATAGTATTGTGTATTGTATATTATATGGTAACTCAGAACATTGTACATATGTCTATACCGAACACTGTGACCTCATTTTCTTCTTCTAAATTCATGCTATATTATGTTATTATGTTATTTGATACTATCTTGTCTAGCACAGTCTCTGGAGCGTAACAGTAAGAAGCATTTTGTATGAAAGTATTCTGTACTTCTGTATGACAACTATTAAAGAACTTGAACTTGAACTTGATTTCTCCCTTTTTAATTTTTTTTAAACAGCCTCTTCAAAATTCGAAATCCCCTGCTTTAGCAGAAAGAGAAGATGGATATTAGAACAGAGACGTAGAGGAAACAGGCCTGCAGGAACCACACATGAAGCTAGGAGCCATCTATTAATAATCCATTAAGTTTCCTATAGCCACTGGAGATTCTAGAGAGCAGCTGTGAGAGGACTAATATAAGATATTCCTTTATTGATCCCCTTGGGGACATTCAGGCGTCATAGCAGCATGGGGGGAGGGGAGGTACAGGTATGGGCATGGTAATAGTAGAAAGACATACATGTAGGCAATACAATTAGATCTGAATATGAGGAAATTAAATGCACAGTGTAAACAATATAATTGAGTATAAGAATATGATAAGTAAACCGTGTAATCAAAGGTGCAGATGAGGGTCTGTATGCCCCATCAATTATATTATATGTTCAAATAAATATTAGCAATAAAGAATTAGAATCTGAATATATACTATGAGTAAAGTAAGGTAAACAGTATACACAGGTGCATTTACACATGGTGCCCTAACTGGCATGATATATGTTGCAGTCCGTGCAGGTTAGATGGTAAGAGTCAGACATGGATACTATTCAAGCATTAGTGGCCCAGTGTGGTCTTTATTTGTTTGCTGATCTTTTTGCTTGCCCCGTCTCTCAGGTGGGTTTGCCAGCCAAGTCGGGGGTGTCGGGGGGCATCCTCCTGGTGGTGCCTAACGTCATGGGCATCATGTGTTGGTCTCCTCCACTGGACAAGCTGGGCAACTCTGTCAGAGGCATCCAGTTCTGCACGGTAAGCACTGGCAGTATACCTGTAACACAGCCTGCCTATATAATAATCAATTGATACCTGCCTACTGCCTTCACTGTCTACAGCTGCCTTACACTGTAATCATAACTACCTACCTCAAACTATAATCTAACCATATACCTCTGTATGATACAATAATGCTGTATATATTTATATATTCATATTTGCTGTATTACTGTATATATATATTTATCCACATCTGTCTGAATATACCTGCATATAATCCTTTTTACATACCTGTATATACTATATCTATATCGGTATTATATCCCTACCTACTCTTACTAGTTATACCGCTGGCCAGTATGACTTACTACCATAGTGTTTTTATACCTGTATCACTGTACACGCATCTGATTATCATTATTACTCAGTAGTACTAATTTATATATACTCCAGTTGAATCACTTGTACATTGTATATTGCTATTACTATTGCACTTTACTGCTACGTTTGCACTCTGGTTAGATGACAACTTCTATTCATTGTACTGTATTCAATTTCCGAAAGAAAAGAGGCCTAGAAGCGTGGCTAACGCTAATGGCATGCATACCAGAGGCTAACTGCCTACGAAAACAGGCACAGAGGCACTGAAAGATGATTTCACCCATCTAATGAACACAGACTAGACAAATATCAAGATGTATCCATCAGTGGACCAATTGCATGCTTTTGCAGAGGACAAGAAGCCTTCAGTCGACTCCTTCAGACATTAAGCACCCCCCAAATACTGCGGCATGGTCATGTTGGACCTACAAAAGGCCTTCGACACTGTCAATCACACCATTCTGATTGACAAGCTAAAAGCAATTGGTTTTGATAGTGAGCTGGATGCAATCTTACCTGGAGGGGAGAGAGCAGATGGTGGAGGTAAACGGTACCCTACCCCCCCCCCCTCACAGTAAGCTGTGGTGTTCCACAAGGAAGCATACTAGGTCCGCTACTGTTCCTAATTTATGCAAATGACATGTCGTCAGCTTGTGACTGCAACTTGTGCCTGTTTGCGGACGACTCAGCCCTGCTGGTCTCTGACAAGAACAAGTTACAGGTTGAAAAAACCCTCAGCTCAGAACTAGGCAAAATCTGCATATGGCTCGCTGATAACAAACTATCATTACACATGGGCAAAACAGAGTCCATTCTCTTCGGTTCAAATAACAAACTCAGCAAGACCGACGGCTTCTCAGTTACAGTGGGTGACAATATTGTCACAAGGAAAGAAGATATTACCTACCTGGGTTCCATCCTAGAGGCAAATCTTTCCTGTGACAAAATGGCATCCAATGTAATAAAAAAAAGTCAACCAACGAACTCGATTCTTGTACCGGATCTCCTCACTGGTAAACAAGAATACCCTGAAGACTCTAGCAGGAGCACTCATTCAAGGGTACTACGACTATGCTTGCACCTCATGGTACCAAAGCACCTCAAAGGCGCTAAAAACAAAATTACAAACATCTCAAAACAAACTGGTCAGACTACTGCTTGACCTTACTCCTAGAACCCACCTCACCCCTGCCCACTTTGACAACCTAGGATGGCTTAGAGTAGACGACAGAGTACAGCAACTTGCAATGGGCCTGGTCTACAAGATACACTACACGACCAAGGTACCCATGTACATGACAAAATACTTCCCAAAGGTCAGTGAATACCACGATCACAACACCAGAGGGAGCTCCACAAATCATGTTAAACCCAGATTCGGCTCAAACAAGGGACTAAACACGTTTCGCAATTATGCCACATCAATGTGGAACGCCCTACCCAAAGCTGTAAAGGAATGTGAATCACTACCCACTTTCAAAAACACTCTCAAAAAACACCTAAGGGAGACTGCAACTCGAAACTGGCCCCTGTAAATGTCCGAACACAACCCCCTCCAATGTACAGTAAATTACCAAGTATGGTCTTGTCAATAATCCAATGTACAGTTTTGTTTGTACAGTGTCCCCCACCCACCCATCCTACCCAACCCCCCCACTCCTACCCAACCCCCCCCCCCCCCCCCCACTCACCCAACCACCTCCAATGTACAGTCCCCCCCCACCCCCACCTACCCAATCCAATGTACAGTTTCTACGTCAAATGTATATACTTTTTTTTTTTTCTTTTTTTTCTTTTTTGACTCTTTTTGTATCACAAACAGTACTGTAATTGCAAATCTGGTATGTCATAAATGTATAGATGTAGCAGTACTGTCTATCTGTATGTCATGTATGTCATATATGTTATGATGAATTGAAAATGGGGGACCCTGATGTAAACAAGACGAAAGTCTTTCTCTGGTCTGCATCCCCTTAACAATTGTATGTATTGAGGTAATTGAGCTGTACTGTACTGTACCCATTCTGCAATCTGTTAATAAAGTTTTCAATCAATCAATCAATCCACAGCCCAAATGGGATGATTAAATTTTTTTTTTTTTTAAAGTACCGTACTTTTCGCACTATAAGCCGCACCTGACTATAAGCCGCAGCAGCTAAATTGAATGATGTGTACATATATAAGCCGCACTGGACTATAAGCTGCAGGTGTTTTAATGTTTAATTACCATATGTAATTAGCATTGGGACACAATACTGTCGGACAAATAACAAGAATTAACTCATTTACAAGTTGTATTAAGTTTAGCAAATAAGGGAACAGATGAATAACATTTCAATGCTGTCAAAATAGCAATATTTTGATTTTTACATTTTCGGGTTTGGTCACGTCGAGTCACATATAAGCCGCACCGTTATATAAGCCACAGGGTCGAAAAATGGGGGGAAAAGCCACGGCTTATAGTCCGAAAAGTATGGTATATAATTTTTTATTTATTTTTTTACCAATAGTCGACTAACGGCAAATTTTGGCCTATCATAGTCGACCATCCAAATCCTTTGTCGGGGACAGCCCTAATGTGTACATTACACATTTGCACAGACAACATCCAGTACATGACTCATTTGAATATGCAGAAGGTACTGTAAATGTGTTTGTGATTTGTTTGTGTGGGACACACGTGCTAACATGACACACGTGTATACGCTACAGTATTTACCTCCACGCATGCAGACAGGAATGCCCAAATATAGCACAGCACATACCACACCACCCTGTGTAAACCTTTCCCCCTATGCTATGCTGTTATACACTTATCTCTCTCTCTCACCGACTCTCTCTCTCTCTCCCGGATGGATTTCCATGGCCTTGAAAGGCTTGTTATCAGAGCTGTGATATATACATTTTAGTCAGTGGTCGACTGATATTAGTTTTTCAATGCCCCGATGTCGATATTCCGAGAGTATTTAATGCAGATGTTTTTAGTTTTTTTGCATCTGATTGCAACAATTTTATAGTAATAAACAAATGAGACACAACATTTGTGAACTTAAGTGAACATTTACTTAAAGGAACTCGCCAACATTTTGGGAAATTAGCTTACAGTCTTCTCCAGAGAGAGACAAGAAGATGGATACCAGTTTTCTGTCTTATCTGGCTGCACGTTAGCCTAGCTTAGCACAATGAATGGAAGTGGACATGTACGGGTAGCCTACGCATTGTCCAACTAACACCGCTCCCCAAGGCTACCCGTACATGTCCGGTATCGGCCTATCACTAATATTAGTATGTGAACAAGCATGTGTTGTGGCCTCAGTCCTTCATATCAGTTATCATGTGATTCTATCTTCACTCTTCCTTGAAGCGTACTATAACCTGAGACCATTCAATCACGACATATAAACAAGTCTGGCATCAGATCAGCAGGGTCATTGATGCCAGGAGCTTGGGCACTAGGCGCTGTTGGCCCACTAATAAAGCAGCTAGTACCATGAAGAAGCTTGGGCAATGTTCTCTTGGAGTGTTTAACCCTGCTGTCCTCATCATAAATCTATCAATACAGGCCGTAATATAGTATTGATGAATTGAAAATGGGGGACCCTGATGTAAACGAGATGTAAGTCTTTCTCTGGTCTGCATCCCCTTAACAATTGTTTGTATTGAGCCGTGCTGTATTGTACCCATTCTGCAATCTGTTAATAAAGTGTTTCTTTTTCAAATGTAGCCAAGATTAAAGACCCCAACCCTATCAAAACAGCAGTCAAAGTGTATATTTTCAGCACTACGTTTGTTTACCAATGATTTTAAGTGTTATTAGCAAAATATGAGTTTCTCTGAATAATGTGAATTATTTCGGAATTGCATCAGAAAAAGGCGAGTCACGTGCGGAAATGACTAAATACAGATACCACTGCCATTGAAAAGAGGAGATTTGGCCCTATCCATAGATGTATGACTTGGCCATAATAAAGTAATTTATAGGCCTGATGTTCTATAGTATATGCAAATTGCATTATATTTCAAATTGCATGTGTCTGGATGGCAAAATTCAGTACTGTATTTACAAAAAATCATCTCCCCTTTATTCATTTGCTTAGATCTTTTCTATACTTCATCTCAAGAAGGTGCTGAAATTCCTACGAGCTCAATGTTAGCATGGTGTTATTCACCTTCAATGATAAAAAAAAATATATATATATTATATTCTCCTTTTGATCTCCTTTCATTACAATTTACTCAAGCATAGTTTGAAATTTAGACATTTATTTGAAGGATAAACCCCTTGAGATATGCTATCTCGTTTTCGAGGGGGTCCTTAACATAGGATACAAAACATACAATACAAAACAAAAAACAAGACAACAAATGCACTTATACACTGACAGACGCTCTCCCAAGCTCACTCCCACAATCCACACTGATTCCTCCCAAGAGGATCACCAATATATATATATATGTTCCCTTATAAAACACAAACAAAATTATAATTTGATCTGAAAACGACATTTAAGCCCTAACACAGTAAATCAATAACTGGTGCAAGTAGTCTGTAGATGAGTGAACAAAGATATCTTGAATAACCGGTAAGAAGTAAGAGATCTGAGTGAACTAGGCAGTTTGTTCCAATCAGCTGGTGCTTTATATTTAAAGGCAAGTCGACCGATAGCTTTGATGGTTCGAGGTATACTAAAGAAAGGAAGATCCGTGTGTCTTAAATTATAAGTTGAACTATATGGTGTTAAGAACTGCTTTAGATAGGGGGGATAATTAAAGTAAATACATTTGTAAACAAAAAGCAACCAATGAAAATGTCTTCTGAATTGGGGAGAAAGCCAGTTTAACAACTCAAACATAAGACAGTGATGGGTTCTATAAGGACACCTCAATATAAATCTGCAAACACTATTATAAGTAACATTTAAAGGACGGAGATTTGTTAGTGTGGTGTTTTGATAGACTATGTCTGCGTAATCCATTATTGGAAGTACCAGCTGTACTATTTAAGCATTACATCACGCGCAGGAGTGGTTTGTGACCAATAAACCATGCCTAGGGGTGGTCGTTAGGCCCGAGGCGCAGCCGAGGGTCGTTAGACCCCCCTAGGCATGGTTTATTGGTCACAAATCACGACTGCAAGTGATGTAAAGCTTTTATACAACTGCTAGATTCATCCAACCTTATTTCTATACAATAAACACACAATAATCGAAGATTTATTGAAAAAACCATCCGCCAGAAAAAACCATCCGCCAGAAAAAGTAGTTCCCACAACTACAAAAAAGACAAGTTGCCTCCATGTGGAAGCAGCTTGAAGTGCATCCAACCAAACTAACACATCCAACTGTGTATTATTGGAATGATTGAGAGAAGTTGCCTCATGTGGAAGCAGCTTGAAGTGCATCCAACCAACTAACACATCCAACTGTGTATTATTGGAATGATTGATTGAAAATTTTATTACCAGATGCAGAATGGGTACAATACAGTACGGCTCAATACACACAATTGTTAAGGGAATGCAGACCTACTTTCCATAGAACTTCATTCTTAGATGCTTCTATATAAAGTAGGTAAAACAAATTAAAAAGTCTTCTTTGCCCTATAGGAAAAAAACGTTTTCTTCGCCCTATTCTTTTATTTATTTTTTTAAACCTACTGTAGAGGGCCTAAACTTAACCAGTTGGAAACCAAGCGTACAGTAATAAAATTAGCAATCAATCAATCAATCAACTCAATAGGCCATGCTCACTTAGAACAGCGCAGCACCCAGCTCTCTGACTATCCCCCGCGTTGCAGGCAGAGTGTGTGTGTGTGTGTGTGTGTGTGTGGGGGGGGTGTGTGGCGGTGGGTGGAGACTAGAGCGAGCGCTGACAGTCGAAAGGAAAAAGAAATTGAAAAAAAAATCGCAAATTAATCCATCAATCAATCCGCGATTTTTCTTTTGTTACAGAATGATTCAAGACCCATCAATTACATCATCCAACATTGTTTAAACGACTAAGACATTAGCTGTGACAGAATCACTTGATATTTAGTCGTTTAGTCGCCATTAACATATCCATTTGTAAAGATTATTGGCCACCTTCTTGTGATCCGGCGGAGTGATGTGATGTGGGTCGGTTGTGGGCGGGTCCTGGGCCAGCAGCGTGGATTGTTGCCAATAAAGACGTGTAAAATGACTGTTTCAGCCAATCAGAATCGAGAAATTTGCATGCCGTTGTATAAAGTAACAGACACAATATTTTTGACACTGGGAATACATTCCCTGAGGTCCATATCTACAGTATGTTCCTAGACACCAAGAACATGCAGATTGACCTTGTAGAAGTGGAGCAATCTTTCATTTACTTGGGCGTGTACTTTTAGGCAGATTTTCTGAAAATATGGCTGCAGCCTAAAGGTGCTCCCATAGTCGAGCGGACCGTACACGGAGCAGACTCCCGAGGGGCTCAAAGCTGACCCAAAGCAGAGTCCAAGTGCGAAGCTCCTATTTTCTGACGCGCGGACGTCCGCGGTGCCCACTTGGTGTCACACAAAACGCTGCTGGCGCGAGACATGTAGGAAATTGGTCCGCGGAGATCCGCTCGACTATAAAAGCTCAAAGAGTCCGGTGGACCTCCGCAGAGTCCAGTCCGTGTACAGTCCGCTCGACTATGGGAGCACCTTAAGAGGTTAAGTAAGTGATGATCGATGAATGATATGGAAGCCAGGCCAAGATTGTTATCACTCCGGGGGCTCTGTAAACAAATGCTGTGTGGGAACAGACATCAGCGCTCCAGTCGGATGACTGCCATCTCTGGACGTTCTCGCTCACACACACACACACCCACACCCACACACACACACCACACACACTCATCCTGTTTAATAACTTATAACATAGATCCACTACCAGCAGATGACTTGCCATTTTGACCTTGTTTCACAGTCTGCCTGTCACTCTGTTTAAATTAAAATTTTAATAAAAAAATTACAGTAAATATTATCCAGGGAATGTTGACTGAGAACACATGCAGTTTCTCAGCAACACTCTCAATTACGATAATCGATGCCTTGCTTGAGGGCATCCGGGTGGTAGTTGTTGAGAGAGAGAGAGGAACGCTTCACTTAGAATATGTCATGCACAAAATGTTCTAAACTATTTCCCCCTGTGTTTCAGACACACACACCTCTCACTTGCAACACAGTCATTTATCTTAACCCTTTCACTGCCACACTACCAAATGGTTAACCCTTTCACTGCGACAATACTGAAGGTTCACTGCCACGTGACAAAGGGTTAACCCTTTCACTACCACACTACATAAGGTTAACCCTTTACCATCACACCGTCTGTAGTGTGATGGTAAAGGGTTAACCTTCTATAGTGTGGTAGTGAAAGGGTTAATATAGATTAGGGGGAGAATATCGATGGTGATATTATTATTATTATTTTTATTTTTTTTATCTTTTTCCCCCTCCTTTTTCCTCCGTTTTTCTCCCATCCCAATGTTAGTCGTTATGCCAATTCCCAATCCCCTTCCTGGTCGCTGCGCACCTACCCCCCACAGTCGGTCTGGGAGAGTGGAGGCTATCACGTGCTTCCTCCGACACATGTGTAGCCAATCAACCGCTTCTTTTCACCTGGCAGCGCGGACTCTCACTGAGAGGGTGTAACGTGTGGAAGGATCACACTACCCCCCTTAGATCTTTTTCCTCGCTGAGCAGGCCCCCCGACCGAACTGTTGGAGTCGCTGTTTACAACGACCAGGACCCACCCACCAGCTTTCCCACCCACCAGCTTTCCCACCCCTAACACTGCCAATTGTGTTAGTATGAACGACCAGCCAAGCTGGTAGCAATGCCGAGAGCTGGGCTCGAACCCAGCATCTTCTGCACTGGTGGCGAGCACCTTGCCCACTGCGCCACCTAGCCGCCGGTGATATTATTATTGATATTATATTGATGCAGTGACTCCAATTGATTAAATTGTAATCATTGTATAATTGTTTTTGCTTGACAATCCCATTTTACTATAATAACATATTATATTCATGTTGACGTCTCACAATGCATAGGTTGTTTCCCCCTCCTCCATTCACCATTGTATACCACCTATAACGAGCACAGACACCTTCCCTCTGTATTAATGCCTTAACGAATGGAACTTGAGACAGAGGCCCTCTCCTTTCTTCCAGGACTTGGTGGAGCTCTTCAACTTCCACAACTACGACAACCTGAGGCACTTCGCCAAGAAGCACGACCCTCGCCGCGAAGGAGGGGACCAGCGGGTAAGCCAGACGCCGTCCCGTCATCGAAACCTCCCCGAAACACACACACAAGAGTCCCCCCCCCCCCCCCCTCATCTTCACCGGCAACCACCACACAACCACTGGGTGATTTCCGGTGACACTGAGGTTATTGTGGTCCAGAACGGGATGGCTTGATAGTAGAGGTGCTCCGACGTCACCCTTTTTGACGACCGAAGTGAGATCACTGTTTTGAGCGCTCGGTGACAACGGCGTATTGAATGCTTCACTTGATTGATGAGACGTTTTCGACAGCTACTCTATTCCTAGAAAATGTATGTGGGGAAAATACACATCAAATGTCTCCATACAGAGTTATAAAAGACAACGCTCATTCAAGTATTTTAGTACAGCGTAGGGGCTGATAATGGTATCTTTACATGTGCAACTCGACTTGATAGCTTGTGCTCTGCCCTCTAGAGGTCAAATGTGATACTCCGCAGTGTCTCATCTGTCGCACTGCCTTTTCTTTGCCTTCTTTTTTCGCCTTCGACGAGGAAGCGCTTGGTATTATTTTCCAAATATATATATACTGTACAATTGGGTTTGCTTGTCTTTTTAGACGGGTGGATCTTGGTTCCGTTAGTAGCTGAGTTGGTTGGTACGATCGCGATGTTAAGCTAGCTGTCAGATTTGAAGGGATGGTAAAACACTGCGATAATCCACGAGGACGCGTCTCAGCATTGATGTCTGCTGACGAACGGTTAAAGACATAAGTGAGTGGACAGACGCAAAGACCGGTGAAGGTGACTGATGCTTTATTTACCGGACATACTGGCAGGGGACACTTGAGTCACACCATCCACACTGACTTGAGTCATGTGTGTCTACCGCAGCCACAAATCAGACACGCACACGCACACATTAAGGTTGGGATCAAATCACCTACTCAAAATACAAATGGAAACTGTCATTCGGTCGCCTATCATCAACATTTATTCTCAGCAATTTGAATAGATTGTATGCGACAACCTACTCAGTATTTAGAATTTTGAGGACGATCCACTTCTAGCACTTTGGGATCCCACCGAACAAAAAGTGCATTACAAATTCAATCTATTATTATTTATTATAAATGGATTGAATTGAATTGAACCCAGCCATGACATATACACACATACACACACACATACACACAGAGAGAGAGAACTGGGGAGAGCAGAGTGAGACTAACTTGTTGTCCGTGTTGATTGAAACAGCAGCTCACCCGTGGACCCATGGACTATGAGAGCCTCCAGAAAGAGCTGGCTCTGAAAGCCCCTCTCTGGAAAAAGGTGTCCCCCACTGAGTCTCTCCAGGACTGCTCCTCCACCACTGTAGTCTATAGGATGGAGGGTGTTGGGGAATGCAACTAAGGAGGGATGCCCTAGAACCTACCTACTCCCACCCCCACCCACCCTGTCCTAGCGTCCCATCTGCCTACCTACCCCCTATCTCCACGGCCACCTCTTCCCCTGTCCCCTCCTACCAGCCCTCGACGTCAAATATTTATATAAATGATCAAGATGATTATTTATTTATTTTATAAAGAGCTTCTCTTGTGTGTGGAGGATTTTATTTTCAATTTATTATTTTTCGTTTTATGTTTTATTGTTTTTGTTTTTTTCTGAGGATGTTTTAATTTTCTTTGTATGTTTTGTTGTCGTTTTTTTTTCTTATTTCCTGAATTCAAAATGTACCCCTAGCCTCTGGTCTCTTTGGTGTCTTAGAATGTAAAGGATTGGATACACGGTAATAAAGGTTATATTATTATTATGTAATATTATTATGTTTCATCTCACACACTCCAGTTCCGTCTTTATTGGCTGTATTTTGGAAATTTCACACTTTTCTGATTTGGATTAGAGAGTCACAGAGAAGTTGGCTAAGGGATCCATTTGTAATTCATCTTTTCTCGAAGTGTGTGTGAGATAACGAGTGACAGACCTAGGTGAAATAGTATTTGCAAATGGTTCTTGGCGTTTGATTTCACCTTCTTGAAGTACCAGGTGGGTGGGGTTTACCCATGAGGACAGTTCAGATTGTGACGGGTACCAAACACGGAGAGATGAATGAACTTGTCTTACCAATACTTTCCTGTGACTGGCTAAACAAAACGGTGAAACGTATTTGCAAATACTCTTTGGTCCAGGCCTGGAGAAGGTTATGTTGTCATAATGTGCTTCAATATCCACATTAGCAGGCAAACAATATCCCAGGTTCTGGCACACAGCCAACATGTAGAAGGTGTGTTCTTTCCCGAGGAGCAAAAGGGAAATTAGGAGCACAGTAAAGTAGGGGTGTGGGACACTATCGATTCACATAAGAATCGCAATTCTATCTTAAAAATGTAATCACAAATTATTTTGAGACATATTAAACTATCTACCGCAGTCAAATGGGGGGGAAAGTATCTCAAAACGGCAATCTAGAATAAAATCCTTGCATGTACCTGTGATCGACAATCGATCTTTAATTGAATCGTGACCCCAATAATTGAAATCGAATCGTGTGATTCTTGAAATTTGTGAAGCAAAGATGTTTCTATTGAATTGAAAAACAGAAATGGCCCTACCAAGTTGCCTATTCCTTTTTCCATTTTGTAGTTGGCATTAATTCATCTTTAGAAAACAATGCTACTAAAGATGGTAGCAGGAGATCACTGTAATGGTATGGATTCAGTAGAATTGGAATGAAAGTGCCTTAGAAAGTCACCTAAAGCTGCATGGTGACCCGGTGGTGCTGACCCAGTGGTGCTGAAGCCAGGGCTTAGTAAGGAAGCAATTTGCTCATCGCCAATAAATGAGCACCAAAAATTTGAACTAATTTCAAAGTAACAGTCTAATGATAATGCAGGCCATGAATCTTCCCTTCCCATGTTACATCCTAGACCTTGAAAGGAAAGATCGCCCCAAAATTAACTTGAGACTTACCGTATTGGTCAGAATATAAGATGACCCTGATTTAAGACCCCTCTTCTTCAAGACTCATTTTTGGAAAAATATGTTTTCGAATACCAAACTTAGTTTTTTATAAAGAAAATAGTTTTATTTGAAAATAATGATAATACAACACTGTTTTATTCAATGTAGGCTGTCTAACATTACACTCACCGTCGTAACAAAATGCACTGAAATATAGGATAATGGGCAACGGCAACAGCTGATGAGCATGTCTAAATGCTACTTTAATTTGTCGGTTTACTTTTATTTAAGATCTTCCTATGAAGAAATAAAAGATTCGGCAGCTTCGCGGTTGCCCACTCGCAAATGATGAGGCACGATCGGGGAATGCAGACACACACGCAGAGGGATGGGGTTGTCGCAGAGCAAGTGGACATGGAGAAAAGAAAGGGAGGTGGGTCAAGCTGTTATAGAGAGATTCAAAGGAGATGAATAGAAGATCCGGGGGAGACAGCGCAAGGTGATGGAGATACAGAGGGGAGAGAGAGGCTGCATATACTGTAGGCAACAAAGGCCGGGAAACTAATGGATCTGTTGTTGTGAATGTACAGTATAATGACATTTAAAAGTCCAGACCCCCAAAATAAGACTATGCCCCTTTTTCAGATTTTATATTTTCTTCGTCTTATATTCAGCACAATACGGTATATTTCCGCTTACTTTTTTTTTAACTTACTTTTTTCATTGTTTTGGTGAAGCACCACATTCTATGCTACACTGATTCCAATTGGAGCTAAATTTATTGTGGGAATTGATCTGAATTGTGTCAGATTGACATATCACCAGACTTGACTCAAAATTAAATTAAAAAGGGAATATTATCAATATCAAGGCAAGTTAACAGTGGAAACTGCAGTAAATATAATATTCTATCTGATAACTGTAATTTGTGCCTTAAACTCCTGATCTACTCTAATCTACTCCTGACTCTAGTAGATTTTTCCTCTTCTTTCTTTGGGGGATATTGATACAACAAAACCAAAGAAAGTGTTCGCTCAGTCCAAATCTAGGAGCTTTAGAACTTGGCACACTGGCAGGATTATGAAATGAGATGATTATGATGACGGGCTGTATTTAAGACTCTGGATGGCGTCAAACTTGATTTGACTTACAGTATATTATTCTCATTCATCTACCAGTACTCTTTCAGGGACAGCAGTGATAGCTGACTAGCATTCCGAGCTGCTGTTGAGTGTTTGTGTGCATGTGCTTGTGTGACTAAAAACATGACATTTGTCTTTGCAGATGTGTTCTTTACGCACAGTATTGATCCAATGATTGTAGGTGGGGGTGGGCTAGTGCTCCTTAGGCTGGTCTGATTATATCCTCTGGAAGTTGGCAGTCTTTAAATTTGAAAGTACCGTATACAATATTATCTTCCATAAATAAAGTAACTAGTAACCGATGGGTTCAGATAAATGTAGTGGAGTAAAAAAGTACAACATTTCCTTTTGAAATGTAGTGGAATGAAAGTACACTGTTCCCTAAAATGCAAACATGCACGTAAAGTACAAGTATCTCAAAATTGCGCACAAGTTAAATGACCTTGGTTCGAATGACTTTCCACCGCTGACTGATGATTAGCCTACTATGGGCTCACATGGCTCCATTTCATAACAATCAACAGTACGTTATGTTTACGTTGAAGAAATACTCAAGGTAGCAGAATGCCTTTTACAGTATGCTGTAGCTGAAATTTAATGATTTCACTGCAAGTCACGGGGCTGCCGTACATACAGTAGGAACAGTATGTTGAATGAGAAGCTTGTTAAATAATGGGGGGGGGTTTCAACCAGTTTAGTATTTCATTTTGTAACGTGGGTGTGGGAATATTCAAAGATATCTAGAAACTATACTGCTTACTCTGTATGGTTTTATGTGAGACATTATATATTCAATTCAATAAAAAAAAACGTTATTAGTCCCGCAAGGGGCAATTTAAGGCATGAATACGGCAAACATCTGTACACTTATACACATCCAATATCATATCACATCTACATCTCACAATGTTGGTTCTTGTGTGTGTGTATATATATTTATATTATATTGGGGTCGTCAAAGTTATCGCATCAATAATGCGTTGGCGCAAATGCAAATTAACGTCACTAATCTTCTTCAAACTCATATTCAAAAAAAGTTTTTATTAATTGTTAAAATGTACAAACATTCAGTTCATATATTATTTTCTTGATATGTCTGTCTCCTAATATGCCCAGACAATTGAGTATTGGAAAATGTAGTTTACCAATGTACCTGTTGAGTCCTACATTGAGGTCCAACATTTGGTTTTAATGCTTAAATAAACGGGATGTTTTAGTGAACCTTTTATTATAAGAGTAAAGTTGGACACTACATTGTGTGAGTACTCATATTACTGATTATTACATGGCGTTTTCACATTCGCCGAAATGCTTGCTTGTGATTGGTCAATAGCCCCCCGACTGCGGTCATTATTTCTCAATAATGACCGCAGATTTTTCAATAATGACCGCAGAGCGCAGCTGTTTGCAATCAAGCCCACTGACACACTGTTTCAGTGCAATTAGACACTGCCGTGCCGGCGATGACAGGGGGCGGAGCGACGCCAGAACACAGAGGCTGCCCGCGATAATAATAATCACTTTATTTGGGCTGACAGAGCCACAGAACAACTGCGATTTGTCAAATGAATTAGGTATATTGTTAGTAAGTTAGCCATGTAATAAGCGGGATAATGTATAGCGCTGCACTGACAGCGGAGCCAGAGGCTGCCCGCGATAATAATAATCACTTTATTTGGGCTGACAGAGCCACAGAACAACTGCGATTTGTCAAATGAATTAGGTATATTGTTAGTAAGTTAGCCATGTAATAAGCGGGATAATGTATAGCCTACTCGGTCATTGTCGCAAAATAATTGACCTTCACTATGTTTAAAACACCTCGGCGCGGCGCCTCGGTATTTTAAACTCTGTCGGTCAATTATTTTGCGACAATGACCTCGTAGCCATACATTATCCCTTACCTAATGTCACATTTAGCAGGTCAATATGGCGATCTGTTGTTGCCTATTGGGCTTTGCCATGTTCTGATTATTTGCAGCATATTTATTTAATTCTAAATGCAGTGCCTTTTGTTTTTCTGGACAATATTTGTAATTTTGTTTATTTGATCTAATAAACATACATTTGCATTAAGCAAGCATATCTGTCCACTCATGTTCATAAGATATTAAGAACAATATCCATTTAAGGTATATTTTTAACAGATACACAATTTTAGAATAATATGTGATTAATCACAATTAAATATTTAAATTAATTGATAGCCCTAATATATATATATATATATATATATATATTGTATACACACAGTATATCATTGCATACTCAACAAACTACTGCCTTTAACTTTTTAAAGGGTGGCATTTATTTCCATGCACCAATTTATGATTTATTGTACTTCTAAATGTACTCAATGGTAGGTAGAATAGATGTACCATTATGCTATTGTGAGTGTGTTTGTGTGTGTGCGCCAGTGTGGACAAATGTTTGTCACAATACTCAACAGCATATCAGAATGTGTAGAGTATACACTTCACAGACGTTCCTTACTATTATTATTTGTCTCCCCAGAAAATGGCATAGAAATATTTGCACATGAATGTCAAGCAGAAGCCTTAGATGTTACCCCACACATTGCTAGGGGGGGGGGGGGGCAGTTTTATCCATGTTTGTTTTCCGGTCACAGCTTGAAACTGTGTGGAACTGGTATGTGTTCTTTACTTGATCTAGCTCTGAGCTAGCTTCTATAACCGTTAACAACCTGTAGATTTAGCTCTGAGCTAGCTTCTATAACCGTTAACAACCTGTTGATTTAGCTCTGAGCTAGCTTCTATAACTGTTAACCTGTTGATTTAGCTCTGAGCTAGCTTCTATAACCGTTAACAACCTGTTGATCTAGCTCTGAGCTAGCTTCTATAACCGTTAACAACCTGTTGATTTAGCTCTGAGCTAGCTTCTATAACCGTTAACCTGTTGATTTAGCTCTGAGCTAGCTTCTATAACCATTAACAACCTGTTGATTTAGCTCTGAGCTAGCTTCTATAACCATTAACAACCTGTTGATTTAGCTCTGAGCTAGCTTCTATAACTGTTAACCCTTTAATCGCCGTTGACGCTTTTCAGCGTCATTCTCCGCCATGCTTATTCTGCCGATCAATATTTCAAAAATCTGTGATCGAAATCATATTTCTCCCCCGGAGACATTATATGTACTGGTGAGCCCCTGTCAACTCTCTAACGGTTCAAGAGCGCCATCTGGTGGCAGATCGGCAGATCGCCCAGGACATAAACAGGGAAGTGGACGCTGGTGCTCATTTCAATTTGGTCCGATCACTCGCTATAGGTCCCGGGACTCGAGCTCGACACAATGGATATCGATCCGTTGCCAATAACTCGATAAACAACATGATTTGGACGTATATACTATTATACAACCTGGAAATGGATCGGGTATTTCTATATCCCATAATAGAAAAAATTCTGTTCCACGCTCATCTCCCAACGGCGTGAGGAAGCTACGGTGAGTTTCAGCGTTATTTTGTAATGTCTTCTATACTAACTGCTCCAATGATCATATCACCCACACTAGATGAATGATATAACGTTGCCCACGGAATTATAAACGACCCCCCGCCCATCCGGTCATCATCAGATCATACGTAGATCATTCTAGAAGTACGTCCATTTGAAATTTTTTATCTTGCGCCGATTGCTATCAAACTGTATACAATCATCAATATAATGCATTTGGGGCTATAAATCACGTTCTGGAGAAAGCTGCAGAAAACGATAAAAACATACTTATACTTTAGACCGTATTTTAGTATGAATATGTGAATGAAAAAGTATAACGTTGCTACACCCTGAACAATAGATATAGGACTTTGAATGGGCCATGGTAATGTCAATTTAGCAATACAATTTAAAAAGTTATAGCCCTGCAAAGAAGGGGAACTTCTCCATGTTAAATATGGCTGGCGAGGGATGGTAAATTATGAATTTAACCCCGGCGATCAAAGGGTTAACAACCTGTTGATTTAGCTCTGAGCTAGCTTCTATAACTGTTAACAACCTGTTGATTTTTTTTTTTTTTAAGGTCCCACCTTTTTATGTTTTGTCATGTCTTATTCATTTATTTTCTTCCTCGTATTGAGTTATGGTTTTTAAAATGTTTTACTGTGTGTTTGCAGATTTGTATTCATAGTTGTGGTACAAGGCATTCAAAAGCTTCTGTCACAGTCAAGTGATACTCATTCTGGCCCGGGGGCCACTGGCCCTTTGAAGCATTCCGGTATGAAACGCATTTTTATTGGTGGCCGTATTTACATCTATAATCTATTATTTATAATCTGTATAAAAAGGTTCGAATTGTGTCTGTGTAAATTATATAATCTGTGGATCGATTGGGTTTTTACAGGGGGGGGGGGGGGGGGGGGTTACCAGTTGGCTAAGAATCATCTATACCAGCAGATTTAATCAAATCAAATTAGCTTGTTCATAAAAGTATGCAAATGATCAATGCTTGATGTAGTAATAGCGACATGCAAGCATTCATTTGTGTATCTTACAAATGTCATTCTCACCTACAAGTTGGCATGCTGTCGACATCTGCCATGTTACTAGAGTCAAAGACGGCAGTTTGCGTTGAATGTTTGTGAGCAAAAAGGAACGGTTATCAGTTATCAGAGGTCTCCCAGGCCCCGGCAGTTCGCCCAGGGAGCCCCCAGGCTCAGACCCAACCCACAACGTCTTGTTTAGCCACATAATAATATTTGTGCACTTTGACTGAATAGTAAGTCATGTGGTTTATAATTAGAAGATGTAGAATAGGTTAGTAGGAGTTAGTTTATGTAGAATAGGTTAGTAGGAGTTTATGTAGAATAGGTTAGTAAGAGTTAGTTTATGTAGAATAGGTTAGTAGGAGTTAGTTTATCCTCTTTAGTCGTACTGGAGTTGTTTCTTTCTTGCTGCTATGGTAACAGTGAAGAATGTGTGTGTGTTCAGCAGGCCATCAGTCTGCTCAAGGAGGCACAACACAACGTTAGAATGCAGTTGCTGTCAATTGTCGGTAAGACTCGACAAGACTGCATTTCAGTTACAATGTGATTAGGAGTTTGACACTGGGTTAACCCTTAAGCTACTGACCCGATGGGTCATAGCCAGAATTCAGTTTGTTTTTGCACAGACCAATCATACTGGAATGAGAAATCATTTCGATAGTCGTTGCTCCTTCGATGGCATGATGAGCAAGTGGTGTTTCTGCTGTAACTGTTGTTATATATATAATATATACATTTATTTATTTTTCAGTATCATTTTGGTCGGTGTTAAATCGATTGAAGATTAAAAAAAGTTACTTAAAATATCATCAGAACTAACATTTCTTGCATGTCCAAGAATGTGACTGTTACTAAACCTGATGACATGGCCGTTACTCAACCTGATGACATGGTTTCTGAATGCAGTACCAGTATTTCCTTTTTGAAATCGTACTATTTTAGTGTGTGATTTCATATCATGTATACAGTGTTTCCTTTGGTCTCTTTTAAAATGTATAATTGCCTCCCCCCACTCTCCCTCATGCATGTTTTTTGTATGATTTAATAAATGTGTTGTAATCCCATGTATATTACCTACCACCACATGTTTTATTACCTACCACCACATGTACATATTTATCTTAGTTGTATGAGACATTGATTTTGGCCTTTTGATTATATGAAATGATTACCTATACAATACAATTGGAACCAATCGGTACCTTTTTTGTTTTCTCAAAGCCAATGTTTCTCATCCTAAATGTCCTTGTTGGCTTCTAAAGATGGGAGGTTTGAGGGAAAGGCAAATGCTAAGACATGAACTGTCTTCTTTCACAGTTCTGAGCAAATTATTCTAAGTGTGGTTGTGATGGAACTAAGAACGGGATGGGGAAAGTCTGAAGATTTTATCTTTCCTTGATGTCCCATGTGAAAAATGTAATAAAATACTATAATCCATCAACATCTGTCTCTAAATGCCATAGTCTTTCATGTAAATATTAACTTTTTAATTGGAACGTTTTAACATCCCAGTACCTGTATGTTGGAAGCAAGCCCCCCCCCCCCCCCCCCCACACACGCACAGCTCAGGTGGATGTTTCGAAGTGATCACTGTCAGTGATGGTTGGAAATGGGCTCAAAGCAGTGCAATGACACCAATGGACCCTTTATTTCATAAACTCATCTGACTGGAATGTTAGTAGTAGATTGCTCTTGTTTAAGAATTGTCTAAACACTTACTGATAACAGGAAATACTTACTGATGACAGGAAATACTTAAACATTTTTGTCCAATTGTCATGTCTTGTGTAGCACTGCTTTTAACCATTACAGTTGTACGTTTTTATGTTTGGGTTTCCTCAGAGTTCCATCCTGGCACTGGCCTATATCAAGCCACGCCCTCTATTCTTGCTCCTCCAATCATACTGTAACAGTTGCTTCCCGAACAGTTGTGATTGGAGGATCAAGAAAAGAGGGCTATCGGTGGCCTGTAGCTACTGTATTATGCTACAATTAGCCAAAATTCTCTTCTCAGAATCTTGGGCTTGTACACCTGAAAGGGTTAATAGCAGCAACACACAGGCAATCTGTTGGCCTCCCAAGCCTTCATAATGTGTGGAGGTTAACGTGTGGGTTTGGTCTCTGTGCTTTGCATTCCACTTTGTTTTGCGTTTGATACACTGAGGAATTAGGGATGGGCACTTTTATTTGGGGTACTACAGTATTACCACCTACTAAAAACGGACATCTACAGAAATCACATTATGGCCTTAGTTTAGCCTGAAACTGAACAGGGAAAATAATATTTTGACTAATGACCGACATTTTTGTAGTTACAATTGAATTGATGTGGTTGCAATATCAGTACCAGTATCAGTGCTGGACTACTACATTACTCAAAAGGCCCATCCCTATGAGTGATGCCAACTTGGCCTGGCTAGCAGGTATCTTGTAACCCTCGTTGAGCCCGCTGTCTTTCTTACCCTCTCTTTTTCGATCTTCCTGTGTTTCTGGTAAACGCTGTGTGATGTTATTGTTTGGTTTTCTGTCCCTTTATGTGTGTGTGAGGTGTTACCGTCGGCTGGCCAGGGAATAACTCAGTATGATGAAAATGGTTTGACTGTTTTGGAACCTTTTATTTGTGAAAAGATAAACATTAAACTGGGTTATCCTTTGGTCTCTATAGTGTTGTATAATACTTGTATTTGACTTACCTTTGTTTCTTCTTTATACTGGGGAGTTCATATCTACATAATATTTCTCTACTTGCTTAAAACCTTTTCCTCTGTCCTTTTGGTTCAGGAGATAAACATGCTTTTTTTTCTCTCCTGGATTATTACCTGTTGTGGTATGGAGCATTTTTCCTAAGCTTTGCTTCTCACTTGGAGCAATGTAAATGTCATTTTGTGGAGCCAGAGATAATCCGACCGCATGCCAAGGCTACTGTGTGTGTGTGTGTGGGGGGGGGGGGGCTTTGTGTTCTCCTGTGATGTGGTATGCTGTTGCATAACGTTCACAAAGTATGTCAGCCCTCCTTTTTCACAGGTAAATGTAATGGACTGTTTTATGCACCGGTGTCACTTGTTTTTAAGAACAGAGGTAAGCCTACTATATAAGAACAGAGATAAGCCTACTCAATAAGAATAGAGGTAAGCCTACTCAATAAGAACAGAGGTAAGCCTACTCAATAAGAATAGAGGTAAGC
Source organism: Notolepis coatsorum (assembly GCF_963971535.1). NCBI lineage: Eukaryota > Metazoa > Chordata > Actinopteri > Aulopiformes > Paralepididae > Notolepis > Notolepis coatsorum. The sequence continues at coordinate 147,758,197 of NC_140167.1, forward strand.
CTACTAAATAAGAATAGAGGTAAGCCTACTCTATAAGAACAGAGGTAAGCCTACTATATAAGAACAGAGGTAAGCCTACTATATAAGAATAGAGGTAAGCCTACTCAATAAGAATAGAGGTAAGCCTACTCAATAAGAACAGGTAAGCCTACTCTATAAGAACAGAGGGAAGCCTACTCGATAAGAACAGAGGGAAGCCTACTCAATAAGAATAGAGGTAAGCCTACTCTATAAGAACAGAGGTAAGCCTACTATATAAGAATAGAGGTAAGCCTACTCGATAAGAATAGAGGTAAGCCTACTCAATAAGAACAGGTAAGCCTACTCTATAAGAACAGAGGGAAGCCTACTCGATAAGAACAGAGGGAAGCCTACTCAATAAGAACAGGTAAGCCTACTCAATAAGAACAGAGGGAAGCCTACTCAATAAGAACAGAGGGAAGCCTACTCAATAAGAACAGAGGGAAGCCTACTCAATAAGAACAGAGGGAAGCCTACTCAATAAGAACAGAGGGAAGCCTACTCAATAAGAACAGAGGGAAGCCTACTCAATAAGAACAGAGGGAAGCCTACTCAATAAGAACGGCGGGAAGCCTACTCAATAAGAATAGAGGTAAGCCTGCTCTATAAGAACAGAGGTAAGCCTACTCAATAAGAATAGAGGTAAGCCTGGTCAATAAGAACAGAGGTAAGCCTGCTCTATAATAACAGAGGTAAGCCTACTCTATAAGAACAGAGGTAAGCCTGCTCTATAAGAACAGAGGTAAGCCTGCTCTATAAGAACAGAGGTAAGCCTGCTCTATAAGAACAGAGGTAAGCCTGCTCTATAAGAACAGAGGTAAGCCTGCTCTATAAGAACAGAGGTAGGCCTGCTCAATAAGAACAGAGGTAAGCCTACTCTATAAGAAGAGAGGTAAGCCTGCTCTATAAGAACAGAGGTAGGCCTGCTCAATAAGAACCGAGGTAGGCCTGCTCAATAAGAACAGAGGTAGGCCTGCTCAATAAGAACAGAGGGAAGTCTACTCAATAAGACCAGAGGTAAGCCTGGTCAATAAGAACACTAGAACAGACGTAAGCCTACTCTATAAGAAAATAGTTAAGCCTACTCTATAGGAAAATAGGTAAGCCTACTCAATAAGAATAGAGGTAAGCCTGCTCTATAAGAATAGAGGTAAGCCTGGTCAATAAGAACAGAGGTAAGCCTGCTCTATAAGAACAGAGGTAGGCCTACTCTATAAGAACAGAGGTAGACCTACTCTATTAATGTGTGGGTTGGAGTTGAGTGGGGATAGGGGAGGGGTTGCTATTGCTGGCCACACCTCAGACCCTGCCAAGAGAGGTCTGGAGAGTCCACAGTATAATGAGTTACTAAACTCCAACCCACACATGATCAGAACAAAAAGGTAAACAAAGTGCAATACCAAGCAGGGCTCTTTTCAGGTTATTGCTAAATGGCATTGTTTGACTGAAATGACAAATTCCACAATTATTTGAAATGTACACTATCTCCTGAATCGATAATAGCAGTATGGCTCCCTCTCTTATCACCACTCTGCTGCATTTACATTTTAATTTAAGCAACTTGGGAAAGAAAAATCTTTCTCAAATGGATTGAAGTAAAATAGACCTGTATGTTGAGTTATAGTGGGATAGTTGCAAATAGATTATTCTCTAATAATAATTTGCATACAATTCATACAATTCTTCAAATAATCTATCTTGATTATACAGTTACAATTAAACACTGGATTGGGGTGAAAAGAAAAAAAGAAAACACCCTCTCTGTAATGTAGTTGAATTTGGCCCTTCATTGATTTAAGAGCTCTTGTTAAAACCAGACCCAAGACCAAAAAGTTGCTTTTAAAAAAAGGTTCCTCCTTGTGTCGAAAGTTGTGAATAATTGCAGTAATGACCTTTGACACAGTTCTGTTCTTGAGTCTACATTTGGCTAGAATGTTGAGTAGCCTCCAGCTGCAACTCCGGAGCGAGCCCCTCACTAGGCGCTGTGGCAGCCACAGAGATCGTGCGCTGATTGGCGGAGAGTACGGAAGTTAGCGCTGATTGGCGGAGAGTACAGAAGTTTCTCTACCACCGCTGATTGGCAGAATGGGTACAATACAGTAAAATACTTCCGTCTTGTTTAGCAATGTACAGTTAGCTCAGTTGAGACGTGCGGTTGGAGAGAGGGTCGCGGCCAGGAATTGATTGAAAACTTTATTAACAGATTGCAGAATGGGTACAATACAGTAAAATACTTCCGTCTTGTTTACCAATGTACTGTTTCTTCCCCGTCGGATGTATATATTTCTTATGATCTCTTTTTACTACACAGTTCTTTCTGTATGTCATAAATGTCATGATGAATTGAAAATGGGGGACCCTGATGTAAACAAGACAAAAGTCTTTTTCTGGTCTGCATCCTCTTAGCAGTTGTTTTGTATTGAGCCGTACTGTATTGTACCCATTCTGCAATCTGTTAATACGTTTTCAATCAATTTGCTTTAGAATTTTTTTTAACGTTATTGCCATAAAACATCGCAGTTAGTTTCTCTACTTTTCTGTGAACATCTAGCAAAAAACGGCGTTGCAATCTGATGAAAAATGTCTTATATTCTATAATCATATTTCAAATTGAATATGTCCGGATGGCAGAATTCAGTACTGTATCTACAAAACCTTCCGTTTGATCATCTTCCCTTTATTCATTTACTTAAATTTTTTGTACATGTGATCTCAAGAAGGTGTTGAATGATTTTCCATGTCTGGTCAATTTTAGCATGGTGTTATTCACCGTCAAAGATGACAACATTAAAAAAAAATATATATATATATATATATAGAATTGATATTCTCCTTTGGTTCATTACAATTGACTCAAGCCTATATTCCATGAGATCCATAGATAAGAGGTTAATGGTGTTACATCTTATCCTCAGTATTTTGAGACACTGGGTAACAAATACAAACATAGTTCAGTTATTGGGTTGTAATTCTAAAATGTGTTTAAAATCGAATGGCATTACATAACTATTTACAGCTTTTAGTGTTATTGATCTAAGTGATAGTTATTTCAACATGTAAATACAATAATAAACTGCAGAAGAAATCAGTCGACACCAGTGTTTTCAGCAATTTGTAAAAGAAAATATATTATTTTCATTGCCGAGAACCAGTCCCATGGCCAAATGATGGTTGAATGGCGTTATCTAGAAGAAAGCACAAACATAATTTCTGTTAGGCCAGTACAGCTCTTGTGCATTCATCTCTTTAAATAAGGGACAATAATAGGACAAGTAATATTTCTGTTTTTCTGAAATTGGCCGTTCATCACCACAGATCAAACTGAGGTTGAGAAAGGGTCGGGACATCTCCACATTCTTAAAAGGTTATCATAAATCTGAAGTGGACCCAACACACAACTTGGCACGCATAACAACATGGCCTAAGCTGATATTCAAACCTATGATTGTGAAGGAAGTAGGCAAAAGCACTACCTACCAAATGTGCCATGGTCTCCCTTCCTTCTTCATTTGTTTGTCTATCCTCCGGTCAAATTCCTCCACCTCACTGAAACAATACAAAAGGACAACATAATACATTTAATTTATATAGCACTTTATTACGTCATCTCGAATTGCTTCACAAAAGATAGAAGATAAAAAGTAATAATATAATAAAAAAATAAATAAAATCCTAATAATTATAATACAAGGTCATATAATAAATCTTACCTTGTAATTCCGTTTCTCCATCTTTGATTAAAGTATGTGTTATAAATAATATAATAGCATTTTAGCATTTAGATTATATATTAGTGTCATGGTTCCTGCCAGGCAGTGCTTTCTTCCTCTCTCTATCTCTATATTGGGTTCCAAACACAACCGTGATCATTTAGATTAGATTTAGACTATTGTATTATTAGATTATATATTGCAACTATATTTATTGTAGGGCAAAATAACAGAGGGCATACATACCCTCATCTCGCACCTTGTTGCTCATAATGTCCAGAGTTAATAATATTGTATATTGTTTACACTGCCTTTTTATTCTATTTAAATTTGTACTTCTCCACTGTACTATAATTCTGTGACCTGTACCTCCCCTCCCCCCTCATGCTGCTATACCTGAATTTCCCCAAGGGGATCAATAAGGCTAATAAAGGAATATCTTATCTTATAAATTAATACAAGGTAATAAAGGCTTACCTTGTAATTGCGTTTCTCCATCTTTGTTAAAGTTGTTTGCTAAGGTAGAAACTAACTGCGTTCTGATTTACTTTCTGTTTTATGGCAATTAACATTCAATTAACGTTCGCTAAGGTAGAGAAACGTCTGTACTTTGCGCCAGACGTCTGGTAGAGAAACTTCCGTACTCTCCGCCAATCAGCGCGCGCTCTCTGTGGCTGCCACAGCGCCTAGTGAGGGGCTCGCTCCGGAGTTGCAGCTGGAGGCTATTGGAGTATGTTTAGTTTTCCTCTGGGGGAGGGGCTTTCAGGATTATTTTTAAAGGGGCAGTTCATTCTGTCTATTTTCCCCCTTACCTGTGAATCTCTTAACTTTTCAAACCAATTGAAAAGTTAGGGATATCTCTATCTAGTTTCTGCAGTGACGTAATTGGAGGACATCTCAATAAAATGAAAAACTAAAAACTAAACTCTTTCAAAGTTAAGATGTACAGATATTTTTTTTGAATGCAGCATGCTTTTGAATGCTTTGGAGCAGTTTAGCATTGCTCATGTTTTTCAACACCAGTTATAATTGAACATAATTGTTCATACCTCTGGTTATATCATTGACAACTATATTATGAACAATCTCCTACTTTTATTTTGTCACCATCACATTTTCAATTTCCTCCCGAAAGAATCCAACCATTAACCCTTGACATTGAATCATTCCTGTTTCAGGGTAAGTCTTGAGTGATGCAGCGAACTCTGTATGGTTGATTGTTTGTATTATTTTGCTGCATAAAATTCTGTTTAGCTAAATCATGGCTGCATTGAATTGCTTTCTTCGTATTTACAATGGATGCAGTAGCTATGGCTTGGAAGTGAAACATGTAACATAAATTAAGTAATATTTGTTTATTGCTTTATCCCGCTTGTAATATGTGATGTTTTCTATGTAATGGAGTGTTATCACGTGCTGTGTCCAGGCTTTTCTTCTCCAGCTGTGAAAATCGGTGGAGAAGGAACTCTTTAATTAGTGTGTATGTAGAGTCATACAAACAGCCTTTCTCTCTTCTCCTCCAGGTCAAGTCCGTTATCAACCTCCTCTTCGCTGCCTACACAGGAGATGTCTCTGCGCTAAGGAGGTGAGTGTCTTTCTCTCTCTCTCTATTTCATGTATTATATTTCTCCTCTTGTTCCCTCACTCACTACACTCGGTGTGCAGGTTTTGTGCTTTGGTATTGTCTAGCATGTTCTTTGTATACTGTAGGTTGGATCAGCGTCAGTCTTTAGCCAGTATGTAATGGCTACTTATAATGTCGACAGGGGTAGATCCACAAAACCCCATTGGCTACAGAACTTGTATTCCAAATACACTCATTTAGGGTATTTGCAAGTGTAAGTAATGGGGTTTTGTGGCTTGGGAATGATCAAGTTGAAACTACTGGCATGAGATGAGCTGTTCCCCTCCGCCATGTGTGTGTGTTTGTAGGTTTGCTCTGTCATCCATGGACATGGAGCAGAGGGACTATGACTCCAGAACAGCCCTCCATGTGGCAGCAGCTGAAGGTACATTACATTATACCACCTCTATATCTCAACTACTGTACCACAAATAAAATTGAGGTACTTGAGTGTTTGTTTTAGGGGACTTTTACTACACTACATTCCAGTTTTAAGAAGATAAAGGACAATAAGAATCTATCTATCTAAGTTATTTAAAATAGAAACGTGCATGCATTTTTGATCGGTTACAAGGTATAACTCAAGTATTTCTAATGAGTACTCCCACCAGCTCCCTCTGTTATCATCGTTCTACTGCATTTACATTTTCATTTAAGCAACTTAGAAAAGAAAACTCACTCTCGGATGCATTGCCTGAGCTGAGAAAGCCAAACATTAGCTTGTGTTTTATGGTGGTAAGTTTGTTTACATTGATAATATTTGTATTACATTGATAATGATTGAAGCAAGACCTGTATGTTGAGTTATAGTGGGATATGAAAGTTGCAAATAGATTATTCTCTAAATTAAATAATCTTATCTTGATTAAACGGTTACAATTAAACTCTAGAGTCGGGTGTTCATTTAACACATTGGTCGCCAAAATCGCTTTTCAGCGTTTTTGAGATCAATATTTTATTTTTTCGCCATGGCATTCATAATTCATCCACCCAACCCCCGATGCCCTAGCGGGACCCTAGATGGGACTGCAACGGCTCAATACCGCCGCCTGGTGGATGGTCGGGCGAGTTACACTCTCGCAAAAACCGGAAGTGTCATCGGTGCATCGAGGAAATTCCTCCGGCAGTCGCATCTCGCTACGGGACTCCTGACAGACACTATAGTACATATGGATCACTTTCTAAACTTAATAATCTATATGATTTCGGCGTTTATTGCGCCATACAAACCGGAAATGGACCTAGGCGATCGGCGTCAAATAATTGGGATCCTTCACCGCCAGTCTCATCGGCCCAAGGTAAGAGAACAGTAACGTTATTTTCAGCCCGATTGTTTATTCATTTCACTGCAAACCATCTGATCAATATATCACCCATACTACATAAAGCCGTTACTGATGATCAAGGAATTATAAACGACCCCCCCCCTTTCCTCCACGCATGATGAAGCATAATGTATACCGATCATATATATTTGAATTTTTTAATATAGCGTGTATGGGAAAGAAACGCCAATCGATAATCTATCATATGTGTTTGGGCCTATAACTAGCGTTTTTGGAATTACAGCAGAAAAGATTAAAAACATACTTATATTCTCGAAGGTATTAACACAACAATGTATGAATGAAAAAGTATAACGTTCCCACATCCTGAACGATAGATAATCGATGTTGAATGGGCCATAGTAATGTCAATATAGCAATACAATTAAAAAGGTTATAGCCCTGCAAAGAAGGTAAACATCTCCATAGGCTTTTAACGGTGGCAGAGAGGGGTATGAGATGGGCACAACCCCCGGCGGTCAATGTGTTAATATGCCATGTGTACCTCATAATTAATAAAAAAAATTTAAAAAAATTGGCCCTTTCAAAAAAGTTCCTTATTGTGTCAAGAGTTGTGAATAACGTAAAGAAGCTACAGAACCTTTGACACAGTTCTGCTCTTGAGTCTACATTTGGCTAGAATTGTCAGTTTACTTCTATTACCTCTAAACGTGTTATGTAACCAAGCCTTAATGTGCGAGGTTGCACTGTTCGTCCACACGCAAACCGGGTTTTTGGAACAGTGCAACCGTGTTCTTTTACAACCGAGTCCAGGGTGAAGTTTTGCGCGCATCCCGGTTGCAGTGGTTGTGTGTGGGCATAGTAACCGAGGTTATTTCCAGTGTTTACAGCAGAGCTGTCCCAAGTGCGTCTATGCTTTCCACAACAAATTCGTGTTTCCGCGTTCGAGTTTTGCGCTCTGATTGGCCACGCGCGTTTCTGGTCATGTGACATGTGCGCCAATCGTGGGACGTCAAGTTCTGCGCCTATTTCCGGGTCTAACAGCCTGCAAACTACCTAACGCCTAGTTTATCACTCGTTAAGCTTAGGCGACTCTTTCGCAGTTGGTTAAGGTTAGAGATTGGAATCAGTGCAGGCGTTCTATCGCCATGCTCTCTAACCTTAACCAACTTCGAAAGAGCGCCTAAGCTTAACCATCCAAAAACTTGCTGTCCCACGATTGGGCGTACATGTCACATGACCAGAAACGCGCGTGGCCAATCAGAGACGCGGAAACACAAATTTGTTGTGGAAGTATTCAGGCGTCCCAAGTAGCTGCGGCTACCAACTTTGCTGTCTTGTCGCACAGAACTTGTAAGTCGCTTTGGATAAAAGCGTCAGCTAAATGACTAAATGTAAATGTAAATGTAAGCTCATGTGTTGTCAAGTTATTGTTATAAGGAACCCAGTCCAAACTACAACAGTCTGCATCCCCTTAACAATTGTTTGTATTGAGCCGTATTGTATTGTACCCATTCTGCAATCTGTTAAGTAACGTTTTCATCCATTTATTCTACTAGCGTTAACCTTACTACACTAATGTACGCTAGCCTCAATGCTAACTATTATAATGGAAAATTCCAATCACATTAGCATGTAGCTAACAACATCAGAGATCTTTTTGTGAGACTAAACTCTCCGCTCTTGGTGGTAAATTGTGTTTATGTTGGTTTTGTTTCATCAACAAATGAGGCAGAACACACAGTGACTGTATTCTTTTTTGTTTATTGCACTTTTATTGCACTTTGTTTCTTGCTGAAAAATAAATGCTATGTTGCTAAATGGTTCACGCGAGGTAATTTAAAGATGGTGGGTTTCTGTTTTTGAGCAGGACGTGTAGTAACAAGCTCAACCCTTTTGATTGGTTGAAAATGGCCTTCATGTTTGAACTACATCGCCACCTACTGCTTTGGCATTGTACTACATGTATATACATCACTCTGTGCGGTCGTGTGGACAGAGGTTTAACTTTGAATGGAGTTTTACTTTCACGAGAGTACTATTCTATCAGGGTATTTCTACTATACTATATTCCATTATATACATGATGGGGAGGATTGTGGGTCCGTCCACCACTGGACTGCTAAAAGAAAATACTGGTAAACCCTCCCTGGCCTAAACCTCAAGAGTAGTTTGGACCGTTTCTTTTATACTTTGTCTGTGTAGTTGGGGATGGGAATTACTTACTACTCTGGATATAAAATTATACCATGACCATGAGGTTAAAATATTGTCAGCTTGAATTTAATTGAATATTCACCTGTTGAACAGTTGATAAAGACTCATATGGTCCACCTTACTTAATTAAACCAAAAAGGCAGATTTAAAGAGGACCACCTCAATTCTATAATTCACATGTGATATTCCTGTGCCCCAAGGACGGTTCAGTCAGAAGTACGGTATGTTGGTAAATGTCCCTGTCAAATACTAACACATGCACAAACACACTATCTCTCCATCTCTCTCTCTTAGTATCTCACACACTGTAGCTTTCACTCCCACACATACTGTATCGATCTACACACACGATCCCCCACCTCTCACTCTCTCTGCACATAACCTTCAATTCAGCTTGTACACGCATATTACTTATAATTGTACTATATCTATCTATTGAGCTATATTTAATTTAGTTTATATCCCACATAATTGTATTCAACCTCTTATACAGCCCTGGCCTATATTTTATTTCATAAATATATTATTCTATTGTGCTTAACTTAGCTCATGTCATTTTATTCCACCACTTTATTGTATTATCTGTCTGTTAATGTCTGTCCGGTAATGTCACACCAGTAACGTCCAAAGCAAATTCCTTGTATGTGAAAAGTATACTTGGCCATTAGACCATTCTGATCTGATTTCTCATAAGTATACTTCATTATCCAGATACCTCTGTACATCATATCTATAATTTCAGATACCTCTGTACATCATATCTATAATTTCAGATATCTTTGTACATCATATATATATAATTTCAGATACCTTTCTGTACATCATATCTATAATTCATAGTATGTACACCAATGCTCCACTTAGTTTTTTCTACTCTCCTATATAAATACTCTGTTAGCCATTCTACAGAGATTTAGGCTATAGGGCCATTGCTGTAACCTAGGTCTCCATGTTGCATCATGTCATTATGTCAGTAATCTCTATCTTTAATCAAAGACTGTCTGTTGTTTACCTCTGTGAATAATATCTGGTCAATGTAATTTGAAAATGTTTATCATAGGAATACTTTTTTTTTGTATCAAAACAAAAAGTATTTGTTATACGCTTTGTACAAATTGCAAGATTCCCGGTCCATCTTGAAGTGATGTAACGCTAGAATCTGACCGCTCTGCTTTCAGGCCATGGAGAGGTGGTGACCTTCCTCCTGGAGGCTTGTAAGGTGAACCCGGTGCCCAAAGACAGGTACGCATTTCTGTGTTCCTCCGTCGCCCTACCTTGGCTGGGAACAGGGTGGAAAGGAATCCCATCCTGAGCATGACATAAATGCTCCAAAATGGCCACCATATGAATATGGTCAATTTAGGGTTTCTTTGCAACATGTGATACGTTTCAAGAACTGCTTTTGTTGGAAATTACGTATAGAATGATAGTATGTGATAAAAGCGGTGCATAGAATCTGTGCTGATCCCAGGTCTATGAGTATGAATCATTTCCTCTCGATATCACTTAATTATTATAATGCATTTAACTCACAGGTAGCTGTTATTTTCTGTGGTGGGCCATATCATGGAGGTGTATTGATGTTCTCCACACACCTTGTCTTGGCAGGTGGGGGAACACGCCCATGGAGGAAGCCTTACACTTTGGCCACCCAGACGTCGTGACCATCCTACAGGACTACCATAACAAACACAACCCCCTGCCGGTCACAGGCGATAAGGAAACCGCAGAGAAGAACTTGGATGGCCTGCTGTAAAATCCTCGCAGCCACAGGGAGGCGCTGTTTCAGTAAAGGAAAAAAAGAAAATTCTAGATTACTAATGTTGCGATGGACCGTGATGCTTTTTGACTTTGTACGATAGTGCCGTATCTTTTGACATGCTGAATTTGTGGCTTTTCAATTTCTACCCCCCCCCCCCCCCCCCCCCCCCCCCCCCCCCAATGCTGTCAGAATGATATCTTTAAACATTTAATTCTTACATTTATTTGGATGCCCACATACTGTATTTCTTGAAAAAAAAAAAAAAATCACTATGATTTAACCAATTGATGATTCAACACGAGTGCTACATTCCACGGGAGTGGGGTCACAGAGGTTTTCACTCGACAGCATTCTCCTTTTGTGTGCTTTGCTTTCAGGCTGTATATTACCGCTTCTGAGTCACTTCTACTTATACTCACTCCCTCCCCTTACTGGTATGTGTTGTACATGAGAGTACTTAAAATGCTATTTACAAACACTATGAGATTATATTATGCAACGTGTAAATTGTTTATTTATATACTCTTGAGATAAATGAATTTTGTGATATCAAAGAATAGATATGTAGATGTAATGTAACCTCAGTATATTAGTCTAGATCAGGTCTAGTTTTGGTCCTATGGGTACAGTGTCTGTTCGGCTTTGGTGGAGAGAAAATCAATACGTTCACTGTTTGGTGAAATCGACATGTTGTATCAGTTGTATGTCGTATACATAATGCAGACTCTGGTATTTTAAGAGACCGCAACGTGGCTTGTGACATACAGTAGAATGAGCTCCGATTCATTCCGATCACCAACATAGTAGCCAAACCGAGGTATACCGTGAACAGAGCCCAGTAAGTAGCTACAAATAAAACCTACAAATGCATAAGTACTAACTAACAAATAACCAAACTTATGTTTTTTTTTTCATCTCTATGGGGAAACAAATTAGTTAACAAGCTCTAGTGATTCATGCCCATCTTAAGCCTCCACAGCAGGAGGTGATGACTCCTCAGAACCATGTTTACCTCTTGATGGGGACCTGTTGCCCAGTTGTATTGACGCTCTTAAGGCTCGCAGACGTACACTGGGCTTAATGTTGGGCTATAGATGTAGAAATCCCTCTCACAATTTCAACAATAGGAACAAAATAATAATGATCGTACTAACCAAGTGTCTACTGTAAAGCACAGAGAACAAAAAGTGGTTTGAGGTTGAGCCCGTATGCTGCAGCCCGAGTCACAAGTCTTGTCTGTTTGTTTTTAACTTGTGGATGTATTCATATATTTTCACCAGTCTCTGTGTTAGGAACCCCACAAGACCTGTGAAATGTTTTACTAGAGACTATAGGGTTCGTAATATTGCGTTTAATGTGTGCGACATTACATTTGGGATTCTTGCTGCATAGGTATGGTATATGCACTAATTTAATCTCAAAAAGGGATGTATTTTTTTCAATGTCTAATATTTGCACTTATAACGCCTCGTAAATTTTCTGGAAATCAAGATATTTTCAGCCAGACATAGCATCTAATGCTGGTACTCTCCACAAAACAATCATTTATAAACCTTAAGTGTTTAATGGCTTTGATTAGATTTAATTTGGGCACAAAGACACTTTTTTTTCTTGCTTTAGTTACCTTTTTGTATATTTTGTTTTATCTCAAAGTAAGGAGCGCATAGTACAAGAACAGGAATTTAATCTTCAGATTAAGACGGATCATTCATTTTACCCACAGATATTTCATCTCTTGTTTTATTCGTGAGCTCTTTTGTATTGTTTCATGGTATTACTGCCATCCACCCGAGACTGAGTGAACCTTTAAAAAACAAGTTATTAAATCCACTTCCCAGATCCGTACTCTCGGAGATGCACTGCAACTTCAAACAAGCACCTGGGTTTCTGAGAGCAGTGTTTTTTTATTATGTGGGTCTTATCGTGGTATTTGTTTGTGTGAATGAATATACTGTACATGTAATATATTGTAACAATGCCATCCATGTGTGTTTATGGTGATGAGGCTTAGAGAGTAGGTAGGCACAATCGAACACGACACACACCCTTAACTATTCCACTGGGTCTTTGTACCATGTCATGACCGCTATAGTATATTTGTGGTTTTATCAGATTTGGAAGGGTCTTGTGACACCAACTGAGAGGCTGTATGTTTGTTCTCATCGATAATAATTATTTTTTACTTCAATCATGTCTAGTAATGCAAGCTATGACTCAAATTAAGGTGAAAAACACTGCCATACTATAGGAGGGTTGCCAGATGTGCATTCTCTGAGACACTCGGGAGGAACAATGTTCACTTAGCATAACCTAGAGGCCATTTTGTGCTATGGCGTCTTTTGGAGCAGAATTGGATTTATAATTGAAGAGAAAAAAAACGAAATCTGATCCTGTCGGATCCAGATTGACAGTTGATCCAAATTCCACTTTCCAATCTAGGTAATCTGGCAGCCCTCTATTCGTTGCTTAGCTTGGTCCAGTGTAGCAAGTTGGTTTAGAGGTGGTAAAGATTCAGAGGACCAAAAAGGTTATGTTATGACCCTGGATGTGGCTAGATTGTAATCTGCACGGGTCAGACCTATGCTTTACACCTCACTTGGGCATAGCAGGAAGACCTGTCCAAGGAGCAGCTCTTGGTGCAGGGAATGCAAATGCATGTTTTGAATCGTATAATAGAACTTTGGAAAGATGTATCTACTACCTAGAAGTTAATAGTATCCTTTGAAATCATGTTTTCGTTCACCAAATATAGTCGATGGACAGGAATTTGTCTTGTTGACATCAGTGCAGACATGACTCTTTTGTGGAAATGTCTGTCCCTTTCTATTGGTTGGTTAGGACTTAGTCCGTGTCGGAGGCCCAGAAGTTTTAGTAGCGCCTCCTGTTTGTCCATTCCTCGTCAATGTTGAAGGTTCTACAGTACTAATATATATATATTGTATGATTTAATGTATTGAGTTATGGACTCGTCATTAAGCTTGTGCCTTTGGCCAGGATCTCAATTGCTGTCAATGAATGTAGACATTTGGCATTATGGGGTTTGCCAAATTAACTTCAGTGTGGAAAAAGCACTCGTGCAATACATTTCATTTGTCCCCCAAGTTCAGTCCAGAGTAAAACGACTGAGTGGCTAATTGTGTGACCACTGTTTTCGTAGAAGAATGTACACGTAGCAATGTTGGATGTTGTACGATGGATGTTTCAAATATGGATGGCTGAGATGTCTTCATGATGTTGACCAATGCAAAGGATATCAAGACAATACTCTATAGCAAATCAAGACATGGTTTATTAAGTCTAGTTTTCTTTTTGTAATATGTACATAATTCTGCAATGTATTTTGTTAAAGTTTGCACAGATCAGACAAAGTCAGATGGTTTGAAGTTAAAATATTAAAGGTGCTATAGATAACACTATAGATGTTGCACTAGAGCACCAGCACGTCATTCCAATCAGGTGTATTCCACATGGGGAAATGGGAAAAGGGAGGGGATACATGCACGTAACAAACAAAATAAATTTTAGACCTGCTACAATCTTTACAATGATGAATTAATTAAAACAAATTGGGGAAAAGCAATACTTTTATTCCATACCTTTTATAAAAGCTCTGGGTGTATTAACATTTCTATGAACAAAATAAATAAGATATCTATAGCATCTTTAAACTGGGTTTTATTTTCCTAATCAAAATCAGGAAAACCTATTGTATGGCAGTGGTCATGTTGTGTATATAGGGCTCATGACATATCTGGGTGATCACAGACCAGTTTCTGCAAACAAGCCAAAACTAACAGACTTCTGAATGTGTTGCTGTACATTGGATGTCCTTTTTGCCGGTTAAAACGTATGGAAATATTGTACAGTACAAACGTGATTTCTCTTGGCACGGGAACATATTAAAATATATTCTGTTTATTTTAATAAACAAGATTCAATAAATATCTACATTGCCGCAGCGTTGTCATTTCCCAACATGAGGCGACATCCTCCATGTGAACTTTGTTTCCATTCACCAGTGCGATCACTAAGACAGTGTTCACATGTCGTACACGCTGTAGTCCACTATGAGGTCGTCTGCCTGAAAATGGGAGAACTGCGGGGGTCCTTCCCACAAGTCTGAGATGGAGTCATCGGGGAGAGAACACATCTACAGAATAAACACCACAGAACATTGTTACTAAAAAGATGCTTAATGACTGATTACAAGTACCAACATTGAGTTTATTAGGGATGCTCGATATTGGCTTTTTTACCGATATTGTCCAACTCTTAATTTCCGATATCAACCGATACCGATATATGCAGGGTTTCCCCCCCCCCCCCAAAAACTGAATAATTTCAGGTAATTAACATTACATATCTCTTGTTTTGGAATTAACACAACATTATGCATACTTTTGACAATAAATAAAATCTGAATTAGTTCTTACTTGCTTGCCTGGGTAAATAAAGGTTATAGAAATGTAAAAAAATTAAATAAAAAAATTTGAAAACAGATACCGATATTTTCCGATATCACATTTTAATGCCGATAATATCGGTAGGCCGATAATATCTGACATCCCTAGTTTTCATGCTGTTGACCAATACAATGGGATTGTTATAACATTACCGGTATATCAAAACAGTACTCTATAGCAAATTGGTTTATTCAAAAATATAATTTTTTTGTAATATGTACATAATTGTGCAATGTATTCAATACTGGCAATGAACCAAACGTAAAACTTTACAGTACAGCAGTACCTTTAAAGTAATACGACGAGGTTCCATTAAAAGTCATCTCACCTGTGGCAAGAGCACACTGGGGCTCAGGGGTGAAGCAGCAATCAATGCTGTGTCTGTCCCGCAGCTGGGCACACTGGCAGCAGAAGCAGTTTGCTCCTGCTATGTTGACAAGAGTAAGAAAGAGTTAGTTTACAACAACAACATGTATTCATCTGTAGACACATTTTAAATCAGAGCTCATAGAGAGGAAAACACAATGTGGAAATTGGTGGCCAAGGATACAGGGCCAGTTGTACTAGGCCTGCTGTAATCATGTCCATCAAACCACCAATAACCGTGGAAAAGGCCCAAGTACCAGGATGTGCCGGCCTGGTGTACACTATTTATACAAGGTATCCTGAGAGGCTGAGCAGTGGAGCGTGTTTTTTTTAATTATTTTTTATCTAATTTCTGAAACGTAACACATGCATCTTTTTGTTCACTATCAGTTCAGGTTGCGGTGACGTTTGGAATTTCAAAATTGTTATTAGTCTTCACTAGTGGTTTATTGTAACTCATCTGTTGGGCAAGCTTGGATGTCTGGTTTGTTCACTATTCACACATTCAATGCTAATAATTTCTCACTGTGGAATCTCATTTGATCAGTAAAGCTTGCATAAAAAAGATATCGAGTCTTCAAGTCAGCTCTCCTAAAAACTACTCATTAGCATCAGTGGTATTCCTCATTGAAACCAATGGATGCCGCTGTACCCAATGGTTTTAATTAGGAATGCTAAAGATGCTAACGTAGCATTTTTCAGTTAAATAGAAATACAATACAATAGAAAAAAAAGAAAAAACACTAAAGTCATAAATATGTGGGGAGGAGTTCAACCTACACAAGTGTCCATTTCCTCCGAGGTCTCCATCCATGTTGGCTCCTCAGGCTGAGAGTTGCTGAGGAGAAGTAACAAGCAGCTCAGATACACTCAAACATTATATTGCTACCATTGTGCAAAAGCCCCACAATTTTATTTATTTATTTTTTTTATTGGTCTTTTTCCCCCTCCATTTTCCTCCGATTTTCTCCCATCCCAATGTTAGTCGTATGCCAATTCCCAGTCCCTTCCTGGTCGCTGCGCACTTACCCCCCACAGTCAGATCATCTGGGAGAGTGGAGGCTACCACGTGCTTCCTCCGACACACGTCCAGCCAATCACCGCTTCTTTTCACCTGGCAGCGCGGATTCTCATCGAGAGGGCGTAGCGTGTGGGAGGACCACACTATCCCCCTCGAGTCCTATCCGCGCTTAGCAGGCGCCCCGACCGAACTGTAGGAGTCGCTGTTTACAACGACCCGGACCCACCCCGCCAGCTTCTCAGACCCTCTAATACAGCCAATTGTATTAGTGCAGACGGCCAGCCAAGCTGGTGACAACCCCGGAGCTGTGAGCTGGATTCGAACAGGCGAATCCAGCTCACAGCTCCGAGGCTGGTGACGAACGCAATCTCCACTCGGCCACCTAACCGCCTCCCACAATTTTATTTTAATAATAAAATTAAACAAAAATACAATAGGAATATAGCTAATGAGAAAGTTGTTTGAAGACGCAATGTTTTCATTCATAATGAAGGTTATCCTATAACCCTAGTTATGTGAATACTGGCTGAGCATCCCGCTCCAGCCTATTGAGATATCCGTATTTCGGACACCTATTGTGCACACGCTGAATTTTTTTGGGTGCAGGAGAACCAAAGTGTAGCAGGGGCAATGCCCTCGCACAACCAATGTGACAGGCGTTGCTTGGACAGCACCTCACCTATCGCTGCTGGTGGGACAAAACCTCCTAACTCCATTTTTTTTTTTTTATTTCAACTCAGTAGTTCATTCTCCATGTGTGTGTGGTTTTACAAAGTCTACACAATGGGAAAGCATTAAACCAATCATCTGTCTAAACCTTGTAATTCTATTCGCCCTCAAATCTGTGTTTGTTTTTTTCATCTGCTGAAAAGTTGGGTTTTTGGAGTTATGAGGTTTTGTCCCGCCAGCAGCGCTATGTTGGGGCCACCGTAACAGACACGTAGTTGACTGGTAGCCCTGAGGTACACTGCCAGCGCACGGACAGGACAGAACAGGTGAAGGCTCATCTCCGCCTGGTACGCCGCGAAGATTCCCTGAGGAGGAGGCTCTGAAACTCTCTGAGGAGGCTCTCTCACTGAGGGGGAGGCTCTGAAAACTGAGGAGTGAAGCTCTCCCAGGAGGCTCCCCCTCATAATCTCGTGGGGTCAGCTGGCATACCGGAGAGACAACCACTCCAAAAGAGGGTTGCTCCTTCTTCACAACGCCACACACTCCTGCTAGCCCACCTGGTGGCGGGGTGCAGGAGAAGTCCCGGTACAGAGCCCCCAGTCATGTCCATGAGGTAAAACCTGACAAAAGGACCCGGGGAGGACCAGGAAGCCGCAGCGCAGATGTACTCCACCGAGGCCCCCCCAAGCAGGGCAGCAGAGGCTGCCACTCCACGAGTGGAGTGTGCCCTGACGCCAGCGGGGGGAACCAGTCTGGCTAAAGTGTAGCAGAGGGCAATGCCCTCGCATAACCAATGTGACAGGCGTTGCTTGGACAGCGCCTTACCTGCGCTGGGGCCACCGTAACAGACAAGCAGTTGACTGGTAGCCCTGAGGTCCTGTGTGCGCCTAAGGTACACCATCAGCGCACGGACAGGACACAACAGGTGACAGCTCGCCTCCAACTCACCTGCGTGAAGGAGAGGGTGAAATGCCTGTAGCACAATATCCCTGGAGCGATAAGAGCTCCGGATATTCTTTGGCACAAAGGCCGGATTGGGCCTCAGAGTCACGCTGCTATCACCCTGTATAGACAGACACTCGGGCTGTACCGAGAGAGCACCCACGCGTTTAGCGGAGTTGATGGCCAGAAGGAATGCAGTCTTGAAAGACAGTCGATCCAATGGCGCCTGCTCAAGAGGTTCAAACGGGGCCCCAGACAGTCCCAGGACCAGTTGGAGGTCCCAGCTTGGGGACAGAGCATGTTCAACAGGCTTGAGGCACCGTGCGCCCAGCAGGAAACGTCTCACGAGAGGGTGGCTGAACAGCGTTCTGCCCTCAAAGCCCACATGACAAGATGATATAGCCACGGCATACACCTTCACTGTCGAGGCCGACAGCCTATCCAGGATAGACTGGAGGAAGGACAGAACCAAGTTCAGGGGACATGACACCAGGTCCAGGCCCCCAGCCTCACACCACTCTAGAAACATACGCCACTTCCCTGCGTAAACCGCGGTAGTGGACGGAGCGCGTACGTTCTGGATGGTGCTAATCACAGTAGTGTTAAGACGCATCCCCTCCAAATTCAACCTTTCAGCAGCCAAGCCATTAGAGGCTGCCCCAGGACAGACGGCAGAAACAGCGTGCCGTGTGCCTGAGAGAGGGCCCGCGGCGACCATGGGACAGGCCACGGCGGGGCCACCAGGAAATATCAGGAGTAAACACCATTCATCGCATCCTCCCGTGGGACCGCAACGATGACCTGCTTCGCCAACAGAGATAGAATCTCGTCGACCAGGGCTGTCGCTGCCGTGGACGACAGTTGTCTGTTTCAAACCCAAAAACGGAGGGTGGGGGTGTGTAAACTGCAACACGAGCCCTGCTCTCAACGTTCTCTCCATCCACACCGACATGTGGCACTTCTATAGCCACACGTGGTAAAAATCGCAAAGCGGCCTCGCAGCTAACTGGCGCTGGCCCGCTAAGAATCGTAGATAGGTAACCCGGTCCCTCCTGCTGTGCATTGCGAACCCTGGCTTCGCCGACGAGGGGTCCCGTGGGGCCGGGGTTTCTCCCGACCGCGCCAGCAAGGTATCTCGTGGGGTTGGGGTTTCGCACCCTGCCAACGAGGCTGGGGTCGGGGAAATTGCACCCAAGGGGGGATCCTGACAGAAAGGGGCGGTCTGAAACGGGGGGAACGGCAGTCATCACTCCTGGTGAATGAGGCGGCTCCCCCGCTGAGCATTGTCCCGTTTTAGCCAAGCGATTAGCCAGCTGGGGATGGCCTGCTCTACGGCTGGACATGCATGATGTGGGGTCCTCACTCCGTCTTGGGTGAAAGCCCCCCACACCGTAGCCCTGTAGTGATATTACCATCACTCAAATTACGCGTTATTATATTAATTATATACTGTAGACCGGCAGTCTGGGCAGGGGAAGCACAAATGTAATTCCCCGCCTGGCGAGGGCGGGGCCAGGGGAACCCGCGCTGTGACCTCACATCGCTGAGATGCGTCCACGTGTTCCTACTCTGACAACCTTTTTTAGAGACAGGGAAACCCGCTCCGTCATCACATACAACACCAGGCTCGCCAAGCGCACACGCCGGGCGTGTGGCGAAGGAGCCTCCTGACAGTACAACATTCTCATAGACAGACCCAGGCGTAGCAAGGGCCTGGGTATCAGCCTCTGTCATGAGAAGCGATATGTCGGCTATAGGCCGCCAACGCCTCCGCTGACAAACCAAAAAGTCCATCCACAGAGAGAGAGGGGAATTCTCCTCTCCTCCTCCAGGGGGGACTGCTCTAACCACAGATGTCTGTGCACATTGTTGAAAGTGTCCTCCCCCTCCTTGAGGTTATAGCTTGCGGCTGCGTTAAATGCTGTATAACCTCAAAACCCTGAGCGAGGGTCTTGGCGTCGGCCGGCCCCAAGACCCCACTGCCCGACACTATCTTAGACAGAAAAGCAGCCAACTGAGCAATGTTATATGTTGCCGCTAGATTCTGTACTGCGGCGATATAAGCGTCATCAGCCCACTCAGCCACCTGCCGGGTCGACTCGCCCCTCGGCGTCGGCTTCCGGTCGGGGTGCCACTCTACCATGTCTGGGCAGAGGACCGAAGCCGTCCACAGCCCTGGTTTCCCCCCGCCACACGGGAGTGGAGGCCCAATAGCAACAGCATTAGCATTAGTGGCGCGCGCCATGATACTGGGAAAGACACTTAATAACGTTGCTTGTTGTGTGCATTCAACAGAGTACAAAGCCCCCCGCGCTGCACACATGAGTGCCGTGCGACATTCACCAGTCCACTGCAACGGGAATCTGAAGAAAGTCCAGCGTAGGGCCGATATCCCATCTGGACGCGCTGGGGAAAACGCGGGGGCTGGGGAAATTCTGACGTTCCTTAGTTTCTCTTCATATTACGTCCACTGATTGATGGTGCATTTAGCAAGGATCACGCATGAAAACGACGAGAAGGGCATAGGAGTGGCCACACCCTGTGTTTTAAGGAAGCAGGCGTGGCCACGGACGAATGCAGGTGCATGTAAACTTTTTCAGTGCGTGCACAATAGGTGCCCGAAAGATTAATATCTAAATAGGCTAGAGCGGGACGCTCAGCAGTTGAAACATAACAGTGATGTGAAATAACTTAAGTCACAATGTGCTGTGTAGCCACGCATATCTTTCACAGAGTGGAACAGAGCACCCACAGCACACACACTACTATGAGCCCCCTCTTTAATTAGGCCCCTCCAGGTGAGGTAACTAACCATACAATTCTAACCATAAAAACGTATTGCAAATCATATTAAAGGGGCAGTTCACCCAAAATGTTAAGAAATATTTGTTCCCCTTAACCCAGAGTGCTATCTAGCCATCCAGATAGTTTTGTGATTCACCAAATACAGTGGAGCTGATGGAGTGGCACTCAAAATGCAATTTAAATTGTTTTAACTCAAAAAGCAATCTCTCTTTCTGGAAATCATGTAACGATTACTCTAGGAGTCTAGGTAATCCACAGACCTTGTAGTGAATAGTTTCATGTCGGAACTGACGGCCGACATCTCCACAGCACGGCAGGTATCTCCATAATGCTGCAAATCATGCCACAACTATCTGGATAACGTTCTACTGTTATTGATGTTTCATGTGTAATATTATAGGAATTTACTCCTTGCCACTGAGAGATTGCGCTGTTTAGGTGAAAAGATGAGACAGCTGCCTCCTCGTGTACCGGAAGGGACACGTGATGCAAGGCTTGGTCCTCACTGCAGCCGACCAGTGGGAGGCATAGTCTAGCAACGTTCGAGACAGGGGAGGGGAGAATTGAAGGGAGAATTGGCGAGGCGAAATTGGGATGGGAGAAAAATAGGAAAATAAGGAGAAAAAGTATAAAAAAAAAGGAATTGTATTTTTGACATAGAATAACAGGGAGGTTCGGTGTGTGAATATCATGGAAAAGTGGGAGCTAGCATGGATGGGGTGGTTCTGGGACGCTGGAACTAACCGTTGAGCCTTCCTGAGGTGTCGTGGGCCTAACTTGACGAAACACCAGTGAAGGGGATTGCCCACTTGATAACCCTAGTGATATGCTGGCTCTTGCTTTTTTGTTGTGAACAGTAGTGGTGAAATAGGTTGTGTGCTAGTGGTGCTGCTCGGTTGTGACGGCCATTGGGTTTCTTCATTGATCGATTATCCTTATCCTTAGGGCACAAGTATCTTGTGTTTTATTATAATTAATCCAAACAACCTTGATTGTCAAGATTCCTTTTATTTGTTTGTTTGTCTGCTTTAATCAGATTAGTGAGATTCAACATCTCCATAATATCACTTACCGCTCTGACACAAACCAGCGGCTTCTTGCCAAATAATCCCCCGGGGTGGTCTCTGCTGTAATAAGAAATTATGTCATTAGTGGGCTCATGTTTACAAAAGCAAAACATTCTAACAATAACAGTAAGAGATTTACTTAAAAGAACACGCCAACATTTTGGGGAATTAGCTTATCGTCTTCTCCAGAGAGAGACAATAAGATAAGATACCAGTGTCATCTGTGTGTTCAGTAGAAGGCTATCTGGTTACATGTTAGCTTAGCTTAGCACAATGAATAGAAGCGGACAGAGTTCCTCACGCTTCCATTCATTGTGCTAAGCTACTGTATGCTAACGTGCAGCCAGATAGCTTCCTACTGAACACACAGAGGGCACTGTTATCCATCTCCTTGTCTCTCTCTGGAGAAGACGGTAAGCTAATTTCCCAAAATGTTGGCGTGTTCCTTTAACAAGGTGGGGTGGGGGGGCTGCCTTCGATAGGGAACCATGGTTGTATGATAAAAGAAGAACCCAGAGACAGAGTTAGGCCTACCAGGTTTGCTGAAATAGCGCGCAAAGGCGATGTCCTTGGGGGTGTCTGGGTAGAGGAGGCACAGAGGGCTCGCAGGCACGCCCTGGGGCGTGGCTCTGACCTTGTAGTTGTAAATGATGGCTGGGAGGGAGTCGGCTGCCAGGTCACTCTTGGTGTAGGGGTTTACTGCTTGCACGTGGGCACCTGTACGCCAAGCGCATGGCGACAAATACACGAGCACGACAACCGTATAGAAAATGTAAGAAAACTTTTGCAAATACAATGTACTGTATACATTCTAAGGTATATTCATTGATAACTAGGGGTGCAACACTCTGGACATGATTCCATACATGATACTGGGTTCACGGTTCCATATTATCATAATATTTTTAACAAAACTTAAATTAAGAAACGTTTTAAAGTTTTTTTTTTTTTTTTTTTTTAAACTTTGGCCATTCCCCTGGCTCTTTTTTGCGTTTATCGCATTTATTCTGGTCAAGGATGACCGACAGAAACAGGCTGAAGGGGTTCAGATGGGGGGGAAGACACCCTGGGAAAGGCACGGCTGCAGTCCGGGATTCGAACTCGCTAAACCCCAGATCCGTGACGAGCACAGTTGTCCCCGGCGCCGAAATAGCGCTCGAGGTACGTGGTGAGCTACTGGAGCTCCCCTTTAAAGGTTTTTCTAAAGGTATAAAATATGCAAAATGTTATTTTCTTTACGTTTACATTTCTTATGAAATTGAGGCCATTACATGTTATAATAACATAATAATAATGTAAATGATGTTGCACCTTTGGTACAGTAGAGCCAAAGATAGTCTGGCCTCTAGTTAAGTGATATACATGTGCAAATATTTAAATGAGCTATGGATAACATTTGTATGTACACTAATCATTTTAAATAAAATAAATAAATCGATCAACAGAGCTTTTAAAAAAGGTGCAGAATAAATTAATTATTGATTTATGAATGTATAATAAAAAAAAATTGCGGCTCCAAAATGAATGTTGTGGTTTACATATAGTGTTCATGTATCCCCTCCCTACTTCCCATTTCCTCATGTGGAATGCACCCGATTGGATAAACGTGCTGTGTTAGTTGAGACATGGTGACATGCTTGTGCTCTAGTGGGACATCTAGTGGCTCAATGTTATCTATAGCACCTTTAAACATGACGTGAACATGAAACATGATATATCGCAATTTTTTTTTTTTTTTAAACTCCACGATGCCCTCAAGACTTTTGTCATATCTCTATTGATAATATTTAGAAATGTTTTATATTTCGCCAAAATGTGCAAACATACCGCTGTTGTAATTATGCTCCACTCAGCTGAAGGTGACGGCTCCTTCCTTGCTACTATCACTGAAGCGGACCAGAAAGGTCCCGGTCGGCATGTCCTTCAACATACGCTGGGTCTTCTCCCGACTCACAAAACCCATGATGGACCTGCACCCCACATAACCCCACAAATTAACTATATCAAAACTATAGTATTTTATTATTATAATACAAAAAAAATGACACACAGCACCAGTTACTATATAAATAAATACTACAATTAATTACAACAGAAACATAGTATTTCTAGCGGTTCGATTCCCACAAGTCGTAGTGTCCTTGAGCAAGACACTTAAGTTAACCCCTAATTGCTCCCGATGTGCAGGTCGGCACCTTGCATGGTTGCCTCCACCATCGGTGTGTGTGACTGAATGGGTGAATGTGAGAACAAAATTACCGTAATTTTCGGACTATAAGCCGCGGCTTTCCCCCCCATTTTCCGACCCTGCGGCTTATATAACGGTGCGGCTAATCTATGGATTTTTACAGCTAACTGGGCGCGCTCCCTCAGCTCTGTGACCGTCAGATCACTGCAGCAGTGCACACCTTTCCCCTCCTCCTCCCCCTCACAGACCCACGTCAACAAACCATTACGACAAGAGTCTAGTGCAGGGGTAGGCAACCCTAGGCACGCGTGCCTGCATAGGCACGCGGGGGCATTTGCATAGGCACAAGGGGCAGCATAATAATAAAAAAAAAAAGTTTTTTATTTTATTTTTTGAAATATTATAGTGAAATATTTTGCACTGTTGTCGCATTTATCTTGTTGAAATCCTCCCACAGGTTATTTTTACTACCACATATTTAATTGAGACCCTTTATTTGTTTATTATTTCAATTTAGCTGGAAATACATTGCTACATCATTCAGTAACATTTGCAGAGCCTTATAACAAAAACATTATTACGGTCACCATTGTGACCAGTGGGATTAATCAACAAATTGTATTATTTATTTTTCTATTTCATTGAACATTGCACATGTTAAAAGCCATTTTTTTTACTCAAAATGTGAGTATTACAAAGTCAACTTGTGTTCTTAAACAATGACAATAAACATAGCTTTATTAGGTTGAAATAATGTGGTTGTGTACATATTTTTCTGTTAACTTATTATGGATTGAAAACTGAAAACCTTAATGCACAGTAACTGAACTCAATATTTTAAAGTTCTGGTTATTATTATAATTCTTTTTTACAGTGTAGTCTTGCGATCAATCAAAACTTATTTACACGATATACCTCACATTCACCCTCCATTCGCATCCTGGTGTTCTCCATTAGGCCTGTAGGTGGAGCTATGACAGCACACGTACAGTACACACACCGATGGTGTGTGATGTCTCCAAAAATGAATGGGCAAATGTGGGTGAAATGGTCGCACTGTATGCAGCTGTTTGTCTGCATTGCATCCCCCCCCCCCCCAACTCAGATTGATACAACCATCATAATAATATTGTTAATAATAACAATAACAATAATGATGTAATAATGTAAATATTATCATTAAAAAGACCTGATTATGAGAAAAAAAATTACGATGCATGGAATATTGTTGAGGCACACTAGTTACAACTATATTTCAAACAGGCACTCCATGTCAAAAAGGTTGCTGACCCCTGGTCTAGTGTATGAGCAGCTCAGAGCTCCTCTTTCAACATAACTGAAGCATTAAACAAAATGACCCAGTCAACGAACTATTCACTTTAGTTTATTAATGCATGAGGTGTTGTCTAATGTTATCTAGCTACTGATAGCTCCTGATATCATCAGTTTGGCATTCGATTTCGCAGGTGCTGGCTAACTGGCTATCGTTCTGTGAGCTGGCGTTAGTACCTAGCAGGTGCTGGCTAACTGGCTATCGTTCTGTGAGCTGGCGTTAGCAGGGCTCTACGCTAACCTTTTTCCCAAGGAGCACATGTGCTCCTAAATGAAAACATTTAGGAGCACACAACACAAAAATATTTAGGAGCACAGTGAACATATTTCAAGTAACAGAGTTTTTTTTTTTTTCAAAAATAAATGTATATTTGTACTGTGCGTGCATGTGTGTAAATTAGCTCTTGCTACAACCCTGCATGTTTAAATTTTTTATTTTGTACTTGATGTTCATTAACATGTGCTGTCCCTATCAAATAAACTATCAAATCAAACTACTGCTACAAAAGTAACAGTCACTTAACATTAGCTTTTGCCCCTTTTATGCATACAATGCCTATGTTTTGGCTGTGTTGCTCTTCTAGAAAAATAATCCTTTCAGGGTTGCCTATTGAAATACTGTACACCTCCAGTACAGAAACATTGTTTATGAGTTTGCCTGTCAGGTAGACCATTGATTGACAGTCGAGTCTGCCAATTACGTCACACCGCTTGCACTCCAGCCGTCCGGCGCTGCAGCTGGACCCTATTGCCCACCTCTGCTGTTGATAACGCTAGCCAAGTTAGCTGTACACACATACACAGTGGGCCAGTTACTTTGGTGTAGGGGTGTAACAATGCATCGATCCTAAGAGGAAAATTCAACTGCATCGATTTGAAAATGTTAGAATTGATTATCACAATTTGAATGTGTACACAGTGTTATGTTGTTATCATGTCCGTTACAGTCAACACAACGACATACGCTACTGCATCAACGTTATGATTAACAAAGCAAGGCATTCGTTTTGTTGCATTAACATTATATTACTATTGCTATCGCTAAATCTAGGTGTTCTAAAATCTATTGCTATTGGTAAGATTATAATAAGTTAGTGTCTCGGAAAACGCTCGCATATCGCAATCAGAGCCCTGATCGCAATGGCAGACTTTCAGGAAGTAAACAAGCCAAATGAGAGCTTCCGATTGGTCATTTGCTTTATTTCCCATGAAACCAGTCACATCACTCTACTGTGATTGGACCGTTGGCTTGAGTGCAATGTGGGACTTGTAGTTTTTTAACGATTCTCAGCGGAGAAATAAAAAGAACGACTGAGGCTGTAATCTGCACTCGCACGCTGTGCGAGTAATTGATTTCAGGTTCGCACACACATATTTTTAGGGGCATATGCGAGCAATATGGTCGCACTGTAGAGCCCTGGTTAGTACCTAGCTGGTGCTGGCTAACTGGCTATCGTTCTGTGAGCTGGCATTAGTACCTAGCTGGTGCTGGCTAACTGGCTATCGTTCTGTGAGCTGGCGTTAGTACCTGGCTGGCGCTGGCTAACTGGCTATCATTCTGTGAGCTAGCGTTAGTACCTAGCAGGTGCTGGCTAACTGGCTATCGTTCTGTGAGCTGGCGTTAGCACCTAGCAGGTGCTGGCTAACTGGCTATCGTTCTGTGAGCTAGCGTTAGTACCTAGCAGGTGCTGGCTAACTGGCTATCGTTCTGTGAGCTAGCGTTAGTACCTGGCTGGTGCTGGCTAACTGGCTATTGTTCTGTGAGCTAGCGTTAGTACCTAGCTGGTGCTGGCTAACTGGCTATCGTTCTGTGAGCTAGCGTTAGTACCTGGCTGGTGCTGGCTAACTGGCTATCGTTCTGTGAGCTAGCATTAGTACCTAGCTGGTGCTGGCTAACTGGCTATCGTTCTGTGAGCTAGCGTTAGTACCTGGCTGGTGCTGGCTAACTGGCTATCGTTCTGTGAGCTGGCGTTAGTACCTAGCTGGTGCTGGCTAACTGGCTATCGTTCTGTGAGCTGGCGTTAGTACCTAGCTGGTGCTGGCTAACTAACGTGGCTATCGTTCTGTGAGCTGGAGTTAGTACCTAGCTGGTGCTGGCTAACTGGCTATCGTTCTGTGAGCTGGCGTTAGTACCTAGCTGGTGCTGGCTAACTGGCTATCGTTCTGTGAGCTAGTGTTAGTACCTAGCTGGCGCTGGCTAACTAACGTGGCTATCGTTCTCTGAGCTGGCGTTAGTACCTAGCTACCGTTACTGTTTAAACAAAAATGTTAATACATGGGAGCTTCCTCAAACAGCCATCTCTTTCCCGACAATCCCCTCTGTGCACGAACTCTTACATATGGTAATTAAACATTAAAACACCTGCGGCTTATAGTATGTACACATCATTCAATTTAGCTGCTGCGGCTTATATTCAGGTGCGCCTTATATAGTCCGAAAATTACGGTAATTGTAAAGCGCTTTGGATAAAAGCACTACTGTACATAAAAATGCACCATTTTAGGATAAAACCACAGGAATACTAGTGATTCACCATCTATAATATTCTACTGTAAAAAAAAATAAAAAACAGGAATGCTAAAGATGCTACTATGGTTCATCTTTGTATGGATAGAAGGGCTGGTTTACATTGACAAACGAAATATGCTGTACTTAACACATTTCATTCACTCGTTTTCTCAGCATGGAAAGTCAAAGTGGGGTCTTACCCATCGTTCCAAATATCCAACAATTTTGATTTGATCAAATCCAGGATTCCTTCAATCCAGAGCCAGAAGCCGTTGTTCTGTCCCAACAAGAGCACAGAGTGAAGAGAGGTTAGCTTAACTGTATAACTCAAGATTCACACACAGCTCTACTGTGAATTCCAATTGTATGTTTTTGAGTGAAATGTTTACATGACCTGAGAGGAATTCAAAACCCACGTTATAACCTCAAGGAAGGCAAGGCCACGAAACGTACGGTTATGTATATAACCATAGTTACAGTATATGAGCATAGTGACGCTCAGCGTCTATTGCAATACTCTTCATATCCAGTATTGAACTGAAATAAATTCTCACATGTACCTTTACATACCATCATCTGTCTGGCCAAACCCCCATCGGCTACCTACATAAGCAGGGGTGTGGCCATACCATCAGCTCCTTCCCAATCTTTCACCACAAGGCAAGATCAAGGGGTCCTCACCTCAGTGAGTCCGACGCTGAGTGTCACTATGCTCATATAACTATGGTTATATACATAACCGTACGTTATATATCGCATAGCTCTGCTCAGCGTCTATTGCAACACAGGAGCTGAGCAGAGCTGGGCTCGACAAATGTACCTGCTGAGGCCCCCCACAACCATCAGAACCGGGGAGGACCCGAGCCCCCCGAACCTCCTTAGTGGAGGACGGGAGGGAGGCGGATCCGACTGCGCGAAGAGGAGACTTCAGCAACTCAATGTACAGGGTGAGCAGACCGTGGGGCGTACCCACGACTACACAAACGCACAACCCGCATGCCACTAGGGAACGAACAGAAAGGAATAGGGATGCCCCGATCGATCGGCCAGCGATCGGTATCGGCCGATATTCAGTATAAATATGAGATTGGTGAATTCCGATAATGCTTTATTTTCGCCGATTGTGAAAACCGATCGAAAAACATGATCCAATTCTTAGCGGAGATCTCACTCGCCGAGTTCTGTAGACACACAGAGCTGCAAACTGCTGCTCCTCCTCCTCCTGCCCCTCCCTTACCCGTATAAACACAGAGGAGGCTCCTCTGCTATAGTCTAGTGCATGGGACCGTGAGCTAACGTTAGCTACCTAGCTATCGGCACGGTGTAGTGGTTAACACTGTCGCCTCACAGCAAGAAGGTCCAGGGTTCGATTCCCGCTTGGGGACCAGGTTTCCATGATGCCAGGTACCCAGGTGGGGTATCTCCCAGGCCTTTCTGTGTGGAGTTTGCATGTTCTCCCCATGCTCGCAAGGGTTTCCCCCCCGATAAGATAAACCCAATGGAAAAACATGCACAATAACAGATTGCTAACGCTGTGGCGTCCTTGATGAAGACGGACAGGAGCACTTGGATTGGTCCCCTGGCGCGGCTCACGTTGACGCCTGTCTGCTCCCGGCTGCCCTTGGGGGGGAAGGACGACGGGATGGGTTAATCGCAGAGACGAATCGCATCGGCGATTCTAAAGAGACAATGCATGCGTGTGTGTTCCGGTGTGTGTGCTAAAAAAAACGAACCGCTGTGTGTACCGCTAAAACATTGAGTGTCGTTGCATGCCGAATAAAGACCTCTGCAATAGGTCCTGCATTATTATTATCGTTACTGTTTAAACAAAATGACCCAGTCAACTATTCACTTTTAGTTTAATACATGAGGCATTGTCTAACGGTATCTAGCCGGCTAGCTACTGATAGCTCCTGATATCAACAAATGCTCCAGCAATAGTCTAGTAGTGCATGTTGATACCTCCGTTAGCTCACGGTAGCTCACGTTAGCTCACTGTTCAAAGCGAAATGTCCCATTAAACTAAATAGTTAACTGAGGCGTTGTCTTAGCGTTATCTAGCCGGCTAGCAGTAGCTACAGATAGCTCCTGATATCAATGTCTTATAACATTGATTCGATGCATATTCGAGCCCCGGCTTGCATCACAGTCACAAACGGGGCTAGCTGAGGGAGTAGGGTATATCTGCAGAGCCGCAAATATACCCTGCTGAGGGCATGCTGAATGTGATTTGACCAAAGCAGAGTATACACACACACAGTGGAGATAGCGAGCATTTTGACTTGTTACGTTGTGGCGATGTCTCGCAGATAATACAACTACAAGTATAATTATATAATATATATATTTTATAAAAAAATAAAATAAAAAAGGTATATATATTTAAAAAAAAATTGTTATATAAAACCAAAAACGATCGGTATCGGATCGGTATTGGCCGATATGGCTCAAGACGATCGGTGGCAAAAAAATCTGATCGGGGCATCCCTAGAAAGGAACAAACCCCCGTTACCACCCATAATATCACGGGGTCAAGAGCAAAGCCCAACCCTGTGGCAAGGCCGTAGCACGAAGGAGGACCCAGACCCAGAAGGGACTGGAACCCCCCCGGAAAAAGGGGGCCTGGAGAGGCCAACAACGCCACAGCATCGAAACCTCACCAGGCGGTCACTAGTGACACCGTCCCCCACATCGCCAGCGTATTCGGACAGGGCCCATCCAAGAGCAGGCCCTTCCCCCCTATAGCACGCCGCCTAGCTCACTGATCCTGGTATACTCAGGCAGTCACCCATCCAAATACAACCCAGGCCTGAACCTATACAGCTTCCGAAATCGAACGAGATCGGGTGTTTTCAGGTTGGCACGGCTGTAAGCTTGAAGCACTCAAGAGGCTACACCCACAGCGGGAGCAGGCAGCGCACCGGGGAGACAACCCCCAAAAGAGGTCAATCCCTCAATCCAGGCAACAGGCACTCGACCTGAGCCTGGAGCACTGCGGACTAGACAGGCGCCAAAAGGGGTCTGCTGAACAGCACCCCGGCGGAAGGGACGTATGCTGGCATTGTTGTTCACCTTGTCACAGCCTCCACAAAAAAACCCAGACTCTCTAGAGGGGCCGAGGCAGAGAAGGCTGACACGATTGTCAGACGTCATGAAACGTGCGGGGGCACACTCAAGCGGTCTACCCCAAGAGTAGACTCCGCTACCAACACACCAGGGAACCAACCACCCCCTTGGTTCAAACATGAGGTGGTTGTTCCTATAACCCCTCAAGAAAAAACTCCAAAACACAACTGCGGGAATACACTGGCTATACAAGTGTTTCAGTTTTCAAAAAGGGGTTATCCCAGGCCTACGGGTTGATGAAACAATTTCGGACCGGGACGTACACAGGGATGCCAGAGGAGTTCCATAAGAATCACTGCAACAGCCCCCTCCCAGCCATGCTTAAGCAGGAGAAGAGAGGGGCGTAAATAATGGAGAAGGACCAGGCCCCCTTAGCACAGCGCAAGGTACAACACAACATGGACCAAGCAACAGTGAGGGGTAACACGCAGTAACACAACCACGAACATCTCCATAACGTCAAACCCTGCAACACCCGGGCCGACCCGGCATTTCCTCCCCCCCCGAAAAAAAGCACAAGTCCCTCAGGGTACCAGAACAGCAGATCTGCGTCCCCGGCGGACAACGGGTTAACTGACCTGGACCGGCGCGACCAGAATCAGTCCCGTGCCCTAATCACGCCGCCATCCCCAACCCTAGGAGGGGGGGTAGGTACGCGTGTCGATCCAAAATATCATAGAGGGCGCTACCCAGACGGTCCCTTATGTACCGCGCTTGGTGGCCCACCCCAAGGGCGTGAGACCCCTCTACCTATGCTTTGATCTATTCCAGGGGTCAGCAACCTTTACTATCAAAAGAGACACTTTTCCCCCCTCCCACAAAATAAAATGCTCAGGGAGCCGCACAACCTATTTACCCTTAAAATGAAGATGAGTGTATAACGTTTTATATATCCCCAAGCATACCCCACATTTAGCATAAAACGCCTGACAATTGCATACCCAAAGTAATTTGCGATTTATTATACTTTATACTTATAGCACACAGTTTGTTGCATTAATGGGATTATAAAGCAACAAAAAGAAAAATGTTGACTTTTTATTGCTGTTATAACAAAGGAAAACCTCAAACTCTTATGAAGAGGAAAAAAAATACTGGCTGTGTAGACCTATTTTTAAATAAAACACAGAAGAGGAGACAAAACACTGGTGTCTGTAGACCGACTTTGAAATAAAACCCTGAACTATTCAGGTATATTTGAGTCCTTCACTTATTTGTGGAACATTTATAAAATAAAAAGTAGTCTACTTTGAAAAACGACTACCATGTGTAGACCTACTTTGAAATAAAACACAGAAAAGGAGAAAAAACACTGGCATCTGTAGACCTACTTTGAAATAAAACCCTGAACTATGCAGCTCTATTAGAGTCCTTCCCTTATTTGTGGAAAATCTATAAAATAAAAAGTAAATTTTTCGCAAATTTCGCACCACATATCAGGCATACAGGTAAGCCTGCATCGTTACTCGTGAAAGCAAATTAATCTGTCCACGCTGAATTAAACCCTCTATTTTCCTCAGATTTTTATTTTTTTTATTTATTGATGGTTAGCTTACTGGGGGGTCGGAAACTCAAGATTAGCCACTTGCAGACGGCAGGGAGAGGCGCGGGGTGTGACGTACTGTATATTTTAGTTGATGAAATATTTTTGTTGACTAAATATCTTAGTTGATGAAATATTTTTTTCATTTCAGTGTCACAGTATGACATCGATCTCCAAAATAAAATAAACTTTTATTTATTAATTTTTTGCCCTGGGAGCCGCAGCTGATTGGCTAAAGAGCCGCATGCGGCCTCGGAGCCGCAGGTTGCCGACCCCTGATCTATTCCGTTAACATCCCCCAGATATGAACGAGAATTCGTAGAGACAACACTGGCGCTCGGAAGAGACTAACTCCATCCCAGTTGCCCTATAAAAACGCTGTTTTAATGATGAGCAATCAAGGCGCGCAAGCCCATGTGTGATTCCTATCAGAAGCACCCAGGGCCAGCACTATGTACACGTCGAGACCCAAAACACATCAATGGATAGTCTAACAAGACACCAGATACCGTTCCTCCAAGCCGCCTGGGAGAACAACAATAAGCCGCTTTTTTATTTATTTTTTTCTACAGAAAAGAGAAAAAAATACGGACATGGGTCCCATGCGACGCGGCTGAGGGAAAAACAACACCCCGTCAACCATACTTCATAAGAGGGGACGGGGAGCGACGTACCCTATGACGGGGGGAAACCCATGACTCAACAGACCTTTAAGGCAAGGAGTCAGCAATCCCTAAACAATACTCCGTCAACCTACTCCATAAGGAGGGGACGGGAACCCCCAGAGAGACTTCCCACATGAGCAACTTAAAAAGTTTATGTAACATTGAGCCACATGACCAAAAGGCTCAAGCTACATATATATCGAGCGTAGCAGAACTCTTAAGTTCCTACGCCCCGCAACACCAACTTGACAATAACAGAGAACCACACATGGGGCCTGTAAAGAACTCACGGAAGTCAGCGACCAATAGAAACGTGCCCAGTGACATATTCTATGGCGGGGGGAATCCCATGACTCAACCGACCATGATAGGTGAGGAGTCAGGAAATCCCCCCCCCCGTGC
This sequence comes from Notolepis coatsorum, assembly GCF_963971535.1. Lineage (NCBI taxonomy): Eukaryota > Metazoa > Chordata > Actinopteri > Aulopiformes > Paralepididae > Notolepis > Notolepis coatsorum. The sequence continues at coordinate 147,791,915 of NC_140167.1, forward strand.
CGTACTGACCAATCAGCGCGGCAGGACCGAATGAAAGAGGGCCAAACCCCCCGACCAATCAGAAAAGAGGGAAGGAGGGGTTTATCCAGTTACCCCCTCACGAACCCATACCCTGTATACGATAATAATAAACAGCCATGATGATACCTTATGTAGCCAGCATGCTAATGAAACAGCGTATATCCTAACAGGATAAGCTAACCCAACGCACGCTAGCCACAGACGACAACACATCTGCGAACAGGGTTTATAACAAGGCCAAGGTTTATGTGTCAACGCGACACCCGTGTTTTATGTTTCAAGAAACACAGAAGATCGAGATAGGTCTATAAGAGTGGCACAAACTACACACACGAGTACTTCTGTAGGCCAACACTACAGTGTTGTGGCTCAATGCCACTGTTTCAACGTAACAGAACACACAACTAAACCTCTACCCTTATAGGAAGAAACATAATTCTTCAGGACGAGGAAAGAAAAAGCCTTTCGACGAGTGTTAGCTACAGGCCTTGCTAAGCACACATATATGTAGCGACCAGCTAAAGACTAAAAGTCTAGCTCTCCTATCAACCCCACACCTAGGCGAAGGTTCTACACATCGTATCCCCAACATATGTAGTGAATAAACACAGTTTGTAACAAAAAATACAGTCCCTCCTAGGAGGGACTTTTTATTGTCAACAAAATCATAGTCGGGCCGGGGAAGGGAACAGGGGTAAACAGGGGAGGGAAAGTCACATTAGCGGCGCCTGCCACGAGCAGCTTGCTGCATGCCACCACGGGGAGCTTTAGCCCCGGAGGGACGGTACTGGGATGCCTGGCCTCGACGATCCCTACCGTCACCTCCGGGTGTGGGTTGGCTGGCTGCGGTGGTCGAGGCACCCTCTCTCCTCCTGGCCTTCTTGGCTGAAGGACCAGCAGTGGCGGTGGTAGTGGCGGTGGCAACGGTCGCGGGTCCCCGACGACGTGGCCTCCGTCGAACTCCACCGGCGACATCGGGTGGGGGGAAATGGGGCTGGAGCACCACACGATCCTCCTCCATATCCCTGCAGGCTGCCGTCATGAGCTGCATCGCCGACCCGAAGAGCCCAGCATCGGAGAGGGGGGCCGTGAGCAGGGGAAGCCTCTTCCTGTCCGGTACTCGCGCCTGCTCCAGGCAAAGGTGGCGCTGGGACAGAGTGGCTAGGGCGTGTATCTTCCCGGCGGCTATTGCCTGCAGCTGAATCAGATGCAGGATGGCTCCAGCCGCCTGGGTGTGCAGGACTTGTTGTTGGTCGTCCAGCACCGTACCGCCCGTCATCATCCCGGACATAAAACGTGCTAGCTGCGCGATGTTGGATGTCGCAGCTAGGGTTTGAGTCCCGGCGATAAACGACTGGTCACTCCAGTTGGCCAACTGCCTAGCCGATTTCCCGTGGGGAACCGGCTTCCGCAACGGCTCCCACACCACCTCAGGACAAAGGAGAGACGCCATCGGTCTATCAAGCCGAGGCACCCCTTCCTTCATTCCCTCGACCAAACCCGCCACCCGCGTGACTTGCACGTAGGCGGGGGTAAGACCAGTGATGTGGGAGACCACCCGTCTCCCTCACAGGACGACGTTGCCATAGATGACCCATCAAGTCATCGGGGACAGGGGCAGGCAGTGGCTGCGGCAGTGGCACGCCATTAGCGACGGCTGCTTCTGCCGCCATGAGCTCAGGGAACAAGGGACGTAATTCCCCATGCGCACCTTCCTCCACTAAGCTCGCGTCCCTCACATATGAGAGGCTACCACTCACTGTAGTGCCAACATCCGATGTGGCTGATAGCAGGGCATCTCGTCGCTGAGTCGGAGGTTCTAACCAAACACCAGAATACGAGGGACCCCAAGGAGACATACCACCCCCTGCCACACCCTGAGGGGGAGAGTGATGCATCCCCACCGGGGCGTCAAATAAGAGCGCCTCTGCTCCCACCATGAAATCCTCCGTTTCCATCGGCCACGGAGAAGCAGAAGCACCCTCATCTGGCTCCAGCAGCTCACCAAAACCAGGCCGTTCGCCCCTGCAAGCCACCCTCCTACGACAGGAGCGAGCAGAGGTGAAGAGCTTGCGTCTCAGATCCTCTGCTACCAGAGGAGCCGTCGGGAGATGCCCTTGGTACACCAGCTCCTCGGAGAGGCAAGCTATCCACCGGACGCCGATCTGGTGTGACTGACTGCCACGAGCGCGGAGTCAATCCCGCCCCAAGACGCACGGCGGAGGCGGCAATGGAGAACCGCTGGTGAAGGGTGACGTTGCTAGTGCTACCCCCCGAAGAAAACATTATAACTTAGCTTTTTTCTACTTAAAATTTCGAGAGACAGAAAAAAACAAGAGATAATGTTAACGCAGCTCCAACTTTCTTCAAAACAATCCAGCAAACTCAAAGTGGTGTAAACAGGCACTTAACGTGGTGAAAATTGAAGAAGGAGCTGATGGTATGGCCACACCCCTGCTTATGTAGGTAGCGGATGGGGGTGTGGCCAGACAGATGATGGTATGTAAAGGTACATGTGAGAATTTATTTCAGTTCAATACTGGATATGAAGAGTATTGCAATAGACGCTGAGCAGAGCTATGAGATATATAACATACATCCAATTGAACAGAGTTTTAGGTGAACAAATAAGTGTCAGTGTTGCTTATAAAGTTTATATTTCCAGTTTCTAAAATCTGGATTTCAGGATGCACTGCATCAACATGACGTCATCTAGCCCAGGGAGAGATTATTGACAAATGTAACAGTAAAAACAGTAACCATCCGCCAAACTGTATTTGTGTTATGTATCATCCCTAGGACTGACATTTTAACGCAAGGAATCCCGAAATCCAGACTTCAGAAACCAGAAATATCAGTGCATCATTGCTATTCCCAATCTGTATGTAAGGGATACAAATATTTTGTTATTCTATTTCTACATTCAGTGAAACTATTATCATCATCGTTAGTGTTCGGAAAGCATCTATTACAGAAGATGAAAGACAATCACAGAAAGGACTGAACTGTGCATTTGTTTTGGATTGGAGAAGTAAACTTTATTTGTATAGAAGAAGTGAGTGTTGCCTGGACAGACGCAGGATTTGAGGGATATAGGCTGTACAGTGCCATAGCGCCACACACACACACACACCTAGGGGTGGACGGTATAAACGGTATACCGTATATAAATGGTATGAATTTGCGCTACGGTATGGATTTTGACTATACCTTCATACCTTGTGACCGGTAGACTAGAGTGGTTCCCAAAGTCGGGGTCGCGACCCAAAGGTGGGCCGCGAGCAGCCACGGGAGGGCCGCGAGATGATTTATAATAAAAAAAAAAAAAAAAAAATTAATTTTTTTATTTTTAGGCCACTGAACTTAGAAGCAGGCCAGGACAGTGTTTCTAGTTGTATTCTAAAATTCTATTCTATTGTATTCTAAAATGTGACTATATGGTTAACTTAATAAATAAACAAAAATGAAAAATCTACTTATTTCAACGAACATTTCAAACTAAATAACAGATTATGCACATAAAACGCTGAAAACAACCGAAGCAACAATAGTATTTTAACACTTTGGGTGCCATGGGTTAAATTCATTATATACCATAGGTTACCGGCTCTATTTGTCTATGGAGAAGTACCCCTTCTTTGCATGGCTATAACTTTTTAAATTCTATTGCTAACATTGCCATTATTAGGGCCCATTCAAAGTCCTATATGTATTGTTCATTGTGTAGCAACGTTAAACTTTTTCATTCACATATTCATAGTAAAGTATGGTCTAATGTATAAGTATGTTTTCATCTCTTTCTGCAGCTTTCTCCAGAACGTGATATATAGCCCCAAATGCATTATATTGATGATGAAATACAGTTTGATGGCAATCGGGGCGATATAAAAAATGTCAATTGGACATACTTCTAGAATGATCTACGTATGATCTGATGATGACCGGATGGGCGGGGGATCGTTTATAATTCCGTGGGCAGCGTTCCTGTTTGGCGATTGCGCCGATCGGCCACCAGATGGCGCTCCTGAACCGCCAGAGAGCTCAGTGGGTCCTCCTGGTAGATCTCAGGCCAGCGGAGGGGAAATATGAATCCGATCGCAGATTTTTGAAATATTGATATAAGGACGCTGTACAGCGTCCTCCGGCAACTTGAGCATGGCCGGGAATGACGCTCTAAAGCGTTTTCCGGCAGTCAAAGTGTTAATGAGGCTATTATTATTATCATTATTATTTTGCAACAAGTTAGCCCTCTCATAAATAGCACATATAAATGAATAACTAACTTGAACTAACTTAATAGGATTGAAGCGATATTTGGCTTAAAAAATCGGTCGTCTGGCAAAAAAAAAAAAAAAAAAGCCTGACCATGTGCATTGGGACGCGGCTCTCTGACGCCTTATTTTCTGGGTCCCGGCCTGAAAAGTTTGGGAACCCCTGGACTAGAGCAGCTAGACACAGCAGAAGCAATGACGTTAACGTTACTTGACGATTCACTCGACGTTTGCAGTGGTCGTTGCATAGTGTTTAATTGTACTGAGTTTTTCTCCACTTGCTCATGGACCTTGCCATATAGTTTGGGCATTTCAATTTGGCTAAGGAGGCTGAGAGGAGACTTGCTTTAGCGCAGCAAAGGGCTAACGTTAGCCGCTAAGCTAACGTTCTAATGTGACTCCGTGGCATCAGTTTTACCCCTTCAGAAGCATTTATATAGACATTTTAAGAAAAATGTATATACCGTGATATATACCGTTATCGTCTATGCTTAAAATTATACTGTGATATACATTTTAGACCATACCGTCCACCCCTAACACACACACACAGGAACATCTTCACAATTCTGGACAATCCAGAATTATAAATGAGTTTACCGGTATTCACACTGTTTTACCACCATAAACAGAAAGAGAAAGTAATGTATCATCATGACATCAGTCCTATTTTTTGTTTGGTGGTCGTTGTTTAGGTTAGTCGACTAATCTGTAGAATTTTTTTTCGATTAGTCAACTAATCTAACGATTATTTCTGTCACACCCTCCATCTCTGCTTCCTGTGGGCACGGCTCCTTTTCTGGGCTCTTAGCAGACTTCTTAGCTTAACATAACAGACCGACAGTAAGTTTGGGGGAACTAATGGGATAACTGGGGTTGCAACAAAAGTGCAACTAGGGCTAAAAACACAATGAAATAAAATAATAATAATAATAAATAATATATCCTTCTTAGCAGACTTCTTAGCTTAACATCCCAGGGAACTAATGGGATAACTGGGGATGTTGTTTGCTCCTGACAAGAGTCTCAAAGTCTGGGGTGATGGTAGACAAAGCAACTCTGAGGTCATGCTCAATGTCCAATCTGTTCCTCTGCTTGGTCTTCAGCTGGACCAGAGCTGAGAAGCCACTTTCACAAAGATAGTTTTTTCGTAATTCGGCGTCAACGAGTTTTTATGATAGACGTCGTCGATTATGTCGACTAATCGTTGCAGCCCTAGTTTGGATTAAGGATTGGTCCTTTTAAAAAGCCATTCAACTGAGGAATTCATGTGTCTTATGGTTCATATTGTGAACATGAGCAACTCTCTCACAAAGAGACTTTGCAAACAACTAAGATTGAACCTGTGATGTCACCGAGCAACATTTTACACCCTTCAAATTTAAAAAAATTAAATAAAGACAGCAGGAATCAAAATAATGAATTAGGGTCCGGTCCTGTACTAAAGGGACAGGCATTAATGATTAGGTGACTGATAAACAGAAATGGTTCCATTATGCTAGATTTAAAAACTGTAAACTATCTTTATAAATATCATAGCATACAGTGGTCTCTCAACTATGCCTATCGAGTAAGTAAAATACAGTGTTCTCAATCATAATTAGAGAAGGATAGACATCAGTGTCTATATAGTGGTAGAAATGTTGACATATAATGTTAAAGCAGTTAAGAATGAACACTCTTATACAGTAATTTCTTACCTCGTTTGTTCTGCAGCCTCCTTGTTTCTGCTCCCTAGAAACAAGTGACTATGTGGGGAAAAAGGAGAAGGAAATTAAGGTCCATCACAGCCTCCACATTACAAAATAGCAGATGGTCAATATGAATGACTGAAGGCTATGTGTGCACGGTCATCGTTACCTATAGTTGTACACATTAATAAACAATACAATGGAGAGCACCTCTCGCTTTACGCAAAGTGATATATTCGACAATTTGAAATTTACTTGACTTACAGTATAGTTGTCGTTTTCACTTGTCAAACTGTAGAAATAGTTTCTAGTCTCTAGAAATTGAGTCCTAGTGTTTTGCTAAGATGTTAGCACCGTTAGCTTTTCTCAGTGAAACCAGCGGGGAATACTCAGCTAGCTAACGACATGGACTTTTTTCCACAATGTGACATGTTTCTTTTAAAAATCTTTTTTTTTAACTTTTTCTCCTCCTGTTTCTCTGATTTTCTCCCATCCCAATTTAGTCGTTATGACAATTCCCCCCTCCCCTTCCTGGTCGTTGCTCGCATGTGCCCCCCACTGGTCGGTCTAGGGAGTCCTGAAGTCTATCAGATGCTTCCTCCGTCACATAGGAGACAGCCAGCAACCTCTTTTTCATCTGCCAGCGCGGACTCTCATTGGTGAAGTGTAACGCGTGGGAGGTCACACTACCTTCACCATATCCCTTCTTTGCTGTGCAGGCGCCCTGACTGACCTGTAGGAGTCGCTGTTTACAACGACCAGAATACCACCCCACCCCCCTCCCGCTGACTCTGCCAATTTAGCCAGTATGATGGCCGGCCAAGCCGGAAGCAACGCTGACAGCCGGATTTGATACCGGTGTATCTTGCGTTGGTGACAAGCGCTTAGACCGCTGCGCCACCCGGCCGTGACATGTTTCAACCAACTAAAATGTAAAACATCAAGGTATGCCTTTAAGAGCATTTTCAAGTAATTTGACCTCAACATTCAATAAATAGGCCTATATTGTTTTGGAATCCATGCTAAATGCATATCCTATCTCTGAAAAAAGTTTGTTCCATACTACGTTTCATACCAGGTGCTCAAATTCTGCTGCCAAGCCTCCAGTGGAATCCTCCAGATTCAACACCTTGCTAATGTTATTGTACTTTCCATCAAAGGAAAATTTGCGGAACCTGGGAGAGAATATGTCAAGGTTTATTCAATGTATTGAAGTGTAACTGAGAGAGAGACACTATAGCATTAATATTTGATTTGTTGACTTATTGTGAATATTAGTTACCAACCCTTTAATGGAGGTCCTTTCACTGACGTCCCTTATTAAGGAGAAGTGGGATGAAAACAAAACAAAGTTTTAAGCGCAAACTAAAATATATGCGTTTTGGAATTTATTAACTCACCATAAATCAGAATATAGGTCTGTTTCACTCCAATGTTGACAAAAATGTACTAATGTAAACAAAGATATTATAGCTCCAAAATACACCAATACAATTTAAAACAATGTTGTCTACTGCCCATATGTATCAAGCTCAGTCAATCAACTAGAGAATGAAAATATGCCTCCATTCCTATTTAGTTTTTTTGGTGGTGGTGATATTTGGATCACAGATAGAATTATTTTTTATTAAAAGAATTTCATATCTGATAACAATCAATATATCTCAAATCTCGCCCTCTTTTCTTGACTAGGACTCAAGTTTGACAAGTTTGACCCGCAAAAAGCTAAAGGCTGGCTGTCACAAAACAGTCACATCTAGAGACCTCAAAACCTACTCTAGCGAGGCCTTTAACCTTGAACTGGAGAGCCAGGACTGGTCACATGAGCTCAATGGTACACTGGTTGAAGAAACCTGGCTTGGCTTCAAAACCAAATTTTCAACTATACTAAACAACATGGCCCCCCTAAGAACCACCAGGGTAAAAGATCGCGCTGAGCCGTGGATGCACACTGAAATACTGACCGCTATGAAAGCCAGAGACAAAAAATGCTCAGAGTTTCATAAAAGTCAGTCAAAGCTTACCAAAAGCATGAGCAGTGAACTCCAAGCCCACGTGACTGAACTCAAACTAGAAAGAAACAGACTAAGAAATGACGTAAACTCCATGATCAAAACTGCAAAAAAAAAAAAGATCATCAATGACAAAACTGAGGAAAACAAAAACAAACCATGTGAACTTTGGAAATTACTCAATAATCAACTAGGCTGCAGTAAAAAAAAACTTAAAACCAGGTTCTCAAACATAAACATAAAGACGGACAACACGCTCATCACAGACAAGCTGGATGTAGCCAATTACTTAAACACTTTCTTCACAAACATAGCCACAACACTGGTAAACAAACTACCCTCCCACTCAGGGCATTATGGGGTAGAACACATAGTAGCATACTACAAGAACCTAGGCGTCCACAAAGACGACTTCAAACTGGAAATGGTAACTACAGATGAGGTACTCAAAAAACTGAGCGCCCTCCAACCGAACAAGGCCACTGGCCATGACAACATCCCCTCCAAATTCCTCAGAGACTCAGCAGCCGCCATCACCCCAGTCATCACACACATAATAAACCTCTCCATAAAACAGGGACACGTCCCCAAGGACTTCAAAATTGCGAGAGTAACACCCCTGCACAAAAAGGGCAGCAAATTAGACCCAGGCAACTACCGCCCTGTTTCTATCCTTACATCCATCTCGAAAGTAATGGAAAAAAAGAGTATACGAACAGGTCGAAAAGTACCTTGCGGAAAAAAATCGAATCTACGAATTCCAATCTGGCTTCAGAACATCCCACTCCACTGACACATGCCTTCTCTATTTGAACGACCACATCAAACAAGAGGTGGACGTGGGCAAATACTGCGGCATGGTCATGCTGGACCTACAAAAGGCCTACGACACTGTCAATCACACCATTCTGATAGACTAGTGAGCTGGATACAATCCTACCTGGAGGGGAGAGAACAGATGGTGGAGGTAAACGGTACCCTATCCCCCCCCTCCCAGTGAGCTGTGGTGTTCCACAAGGAAGCATACTAGGACCGCTACTGTCCCTAATTTATGCAAATGACATGTCGTCAGCTTGTGACTGCAACTTGTTCCTGTTTGCGGACGACTCAGCCCTGCTGGTCTCTGACAAGAACAAGTTACAGGTTGAAAAAACCCTCAGCTCGGAACTAGGCAAAATCTGCATATGGCTCGCCGATAACAAACTATCATTACACATGGGCAAAACAGAGTCCATTCTCTTCGGTTCAAATAACAAACTCAGCAAGACCGACGGCTTCTCAGTTACAGTGGGTGACAATATTGTCACAAGGAAAGATGAAATTACCTACCTGCGTTCCATCCTAGAGGCTAATCTTTCCTGTGACAAAATGGCATCCAATGTAATAAAAAAAGTCAACCATCGATTCTTGTACCGGATCTCCTCTCTGGTAAACAAGAATACCCTGAAGACTCTGGCAGGAGCACTCATTCAAGGGTACTACGACTATGCTTGCACCTCATGGTACCAAAGCACCTCAAAGGCACTAAAAAACAAATTACAAACATCTCAAAACAAACTAGTCAGACTACTGCTTGACCTGACTCCTAGAACCCACCTCACCCCTGCCCACTTTGACAACCTAGGATGGCTTAGAGTAGACGACAGAGTACAGCAACTTGCAATGGGCCTGGTCTACAAGATACACTACACGACCAAGGTACCCATGTACATGACAAAATACTTCCCAAAGGTCAGTGAATACCACGATCACAACACCAGAGGGAACTCCACAAATCATGTTAAACCCAGATTCGGCTCAAACAAGGGACTAAACACGTTTCGCAATTATGCCACATCAATGTGGAACGCCCTACCCAAAGCTGTAAAGGAATGTGAATCACTACCCACTTTCAAAAACACTCAAAGAACACCTACGGGAGACTGCAATTCGAAACTTGCCCCTACAAATGTTATAACCCAGTTGTAAATTACCAAGTATGGCTTTGTCAGTATTCCAATGTACAGTGTACAGTGTCCCCCAGATTTTGAGGTGTGTTTGAGGTAAATTCCTGAACTAAGTCCGAACCATTACTTTTACTGGAGAGACTAGACCATTAGGGCAAAATGTATTGAAATATATAATGAATGTTTCTCTAATAGATATCTAACATGCATCTATGTGTCAAAAAAAGCTGGAAATCAGGGCCCTCATTTATCAAGTTTCCTCAGAAAATTTTCTATTTACACACGTAAGCACAGAATTTAGAATGTGTGCACGCACAAAAAAAACGGGATTTATCACATGTGCGTACACAGGTCCTACGCACACCTGTCATGATAAATATCACCTTGGTCCTACGCCGAGGCTCGTGCACACTTTCACGTATTTGCATACCAAAACCGCCCCGATTAACCATATACGGTAATGGAACACCCCCATGAAATGTGGAAAAATGGACTAAACCGAGGGAAGCGTGTTATGAGACAGGCTGACAGACGTGTACATGTACGGTGATGTTGGATATGATATCTATTAACCATTGCTGCCTGGGCAGCGCAAACACTAATAAAGACCGTGCTGGAATATGACTGCCTTTTTCCGTTTTGTTTGATTAATACCCAGGGATTAAAGTTCTCCTCAATTTTATTCCAAATCGCGACGGATTTTCCGTAAATTTTCTACCTGCTGCATATGATTTCTAGAGGCATACAATCAATTTTGATGTCAGTATTGGGTAGCCTATATAAACAATAATACGAGAGCATATACAAGAACAATGAATCTCACTGCCATGTATGATGTAGCCTGCCTATGTGATCAATACAAACTGAATTCCATCATGTTTGTGTGCGGGAGCTCACAAGGCTGTTGTCACAATGGGTGGTACAGTAATAACAGTCTACACCAGGGGTCAGCAACCTTTTTGACATGGAGTGCCTGTTTGAAATATAGTTGTAACTAGTGTGCCTCAACAATATTCCATGCATCGTAATTTTTTTTCTCATAATCAGGTCTTTTTAATGATAATATTTACATTATTACATCATTATTGTTATTGTTATTATTAACAATATTATTATGATGGTTGTATCAACCCTAAATCTGAGTTGGGGGGGGGGGAATGCAATGCAGACAAACAGCTGCATACAGTGCGACCATTTCACCCACATTTGCCCATTCATTTTTGGAGACATCACACACCATCGGTGTGTGTACTGTACGTGTGCTGTCATAGCTCCACCTACAGGCCTAATGGAGAACACCAGGATGTGAATGGAGGGTGAATGTGAGGTATATCGTGTAAATAAGTTTTGATTGATCGCAAGACTACACTGTAAAAAAGAATTATAATAATAACCAGAACTTTAAAATATTGAGTTCAGTTACTGTGCATTAAGGTTTTCAGTTTTCAATCCATAATAAGTTAACAGAAAAATAAGTACACAACCACATTATTTCAACCTAATAAAACTATGTTTATTGTCATTGTTTAAGAACACAAGTTGACTTTGTAATACTCACATTTTGAGTAAAAAAAATTGCTTTTAACATGTGCAATGTTCAATGAAATAGAAAAATAAATAATACAATTTGTTGATTAATCCCACTGGTCACAATGGTGACCGTAATAATGTTTTTGTTATAAGGCTCTGCAAATGTTACTGAATGATGTAGCAATGTATTTCCAGCTAAATTGAAATAATAAACAAATAAAGGGTCTCAATTAAATATGTGGTAGTAAAAATAACCTGTGGGAGGATTTCAACAAGATAAATGCGACAACAGTGCAAAATATTTCACTATAATATAAAAAAAAAAAAAAAAAAAAAAACGTTTTTTTTTTTTTTTTTTTATGCTGCCCCTTGTGCCTATGCAAATGCCCCCGCGTGCCTATGCAGGCACGCGTGCCTAGGGTTGCCTACCCCTGGTCTACACAATATCACGATGGACCATGCCATGTAGCCTATGTTCTATTATGACATGATCTGTGACGACAAATGTTCTAGAATGTTTGATTATGACAGCATGCCTATGATCAATAAAAACGCGAACTTGAATCCCATCATCATATTTACATAGTCTGTCCACTATCTTTATTACTTTGTTATTCCCCCCCCCCCCCATCTATGTAAAGCGACCTTGCATGGGTCTCTTGAAAGGCGCTATGTAAAATGAAGCTATTGATTGATTGATTGATTGATTGATTGATTGATTGATTGAATTGATTGAAAACTTTATTAACAGATTGCAGAATGGGTACAATACAGTACAGCTCAATACACACAATTGTTAAGGGGATGCAGACCAGAGAAAGACTTTCGTCTTGTTTACATCAGGGTCCCCCATTTTCAATTCATCAGGACATATATGACATACATGACATACAGATAGTCAGTACTGCTACATCTATACATTTATGACATACCAGATTTGCAAATACAGTACTGTTTGTGATACAGAAGGAGTCAAGAAAAGGGAGTATATACATTTGACGTAGAAACTGTACATTGGAGGAGGTTGGGTGGGGGGGGTTGGGTACATTGGGATATTGACAACCATACTGGGTAATTTACATTGGAGGTGGTTGGGGGGGGGGGGGGGCACACTGTATAAACAAGCAAAACTGTACATTGAGGGGGGGGGGGGAGGAGACACTGTACAAACAAACAAAATTGTACATTGGACTATTGACAAAACCATACTAGGTAAATGACTGTACATTGGAGGGGGTTGGGTTAGGATATTTACAGGGGCCAGTGTTGAATTGCAGTCTCCCGTAGGTGTCCCTTGAGAGAGGTTTTGAAAGTGGGTAGTGATCCACATTCCTTTACGTTCCACATTGATGTGGCATAATTGCGAAACGTGTTTAGTCCCTTATTTGAGCCGAATCTGGGTTTAACATGATTTGTGGAGCTCCCTCTGGTGTTGTGATCGTGGTATTCACTGACCTTTGGGAAGTATTTTGACATGTACATGGGTACCTTGGTCGTGTAGTGTATCTTGTAGACCAGGCCCATTGCAAGTTGCTGTACTCTGTCGTCTACTCTAAGCCATCCTAGGTTGTCAAAGTGGGCAGGGGTGAGGTGGGTTCTAGGAGTAAGGTCAAGCAGTAGTCTGACCAGTTTGTTTTGAGATGTTTGTAATTTTGTTTTTAGCGCCTTTGAGGTGCTTTGGTACCATGAGGTGCAAGCATAGTCGTAGTACCCCTGAATGAGTGCTCCTGCCAGAGTCTTCAGGGTATTCTTGTTTACCAGAGAGGAGATCCGGTACAAGAATCGAGTTCGTTGGTTGACTTTTTTATTACATTGGATGCCATTTTGTCACAGGAGAGATTAGCCTCTAGGATGGAACCCAGGTAGGTAATTTCATCTTTCCTTGTGACAATATTGTCACCCACTGTAACTGAGAAGCCGTCGGTCTTGCTGAGTTTGTTATTTGAACCGAAGAGAATGGACTCTGTTTTGCCCATGTGTAATGATAGTTTGTTATCAGCGAGCCATATGCAGATTCTGCCTAGTTCCGAGCTGAGGGTTTTTTCAACCTGTAACTTGTTCTTGTCAGAGACCAGCAGGGCTGAGTCGTCCGCAAACAGGAACAAGTTGCAGTATTATTATTGTTGTTGTTATTATTATTATCATGTCTGTGTGCCGAGCTCAGTGAAGTTTCAACGGAGCGAGGTAATCTATTCTAATCAACAAATTGAAGTAGAAAGCATTCCGTTGTGGCCAATCTTATTTGGAAACATGACACGTCGCTTTAGCCTATAATTCTCAAATTGCATTTAATGGCTGAATGAATGAAAACTTTATTTAACAGATTGCAGAATGGGTACAATACAGTACGGCTCAATACACACAATTGTTAAGGGGATGCAGACCAGAGAAAGACTTTTGTCTTGTTTACATCAGGGTCCCCCAACTCGAGTCCTCGATATCCTCGCGGACGGACCAGTATACCTTTATATCATATTCATATTCATATCATAGTTTACTCTATCAGCCTACCAGCATGTAATACGTTCTTTGTTAGAACTCAACTCGTTATTATTTTGTGCATAGATTGCAGAAATACGGGGACGTTTTGATTTAGGCTTTGACACAGAATACAAGTCATGATATCACCCACACGATATATGCTCTGTGTCCAGAGCATGTATGCTTTTCATTCATTTAAGACACATTTATTGCAAGGGTTTTGTATACACATACACTCAACAAATAACCTCTGTCTGTTCTCGTTGCAATGCGTTTATATCGTGGGTGTTCATATGACTTGTATTCTGCTTACAGCTTCGGGGTTCCACTTATTACGTTTAACAATGGCAAAGCCTTTTAAATATAATCAAAACGTTCCCGTATTTCTGCAATATATGCGCAAAATAATAACGGGTTGAGTTACGCGGAGCGCAGTCAGTGCTTATTTCCGCGTTGTAAAAATATTCTACCACCGGGCGCCAACTACGCATGGTCCGACCTGTGCTTAAATATATGCACAAAGTCAAGCACAAGTTCAAATAGATAAATCCCACACTTTGCTTAGGAATGGTCATACGCACGGCTTAAGCACATATCTGTGCGTACGTCAGGTTGATACATGAGGGCCCAGGTCTCTATTATTTTGATTTCTGACATATCTCACATGGTTCTTGGTACAGCATTTTAGTATTGGGGAGATTATCTGATGTCTCAGCTTGGCATCCAAACCCAGTATCGGAATCAGAGCATCCCTGCTTTTGTCATCATTATATATTTTCTTTCAGAAGGGCTATTCTACTTACTTGTCAAAGACAGGTTTGACTTTGAGGAGGTAGTTAAATTCAGGCAGCTTCACTAGAAACCTGGGGACACAGTAGAGGGTTAAATCATCATCAAAAAAGAAATGTACATCAGGAAATAAATCGCTTACATGAGTTTCTGAGATTTCCTTTACCTGATTTTGACTTTGAAGAGATTCCCAGTCTTCAGTATCAAAGGTCGTTCGGGTGTCTTTGTCATACGAGGCTGTCTCTCCACCACTAGAGCACTGCAGTACCAGACCACAACATAAAGTGTTAACTAGGGCTGTCTTAAATACTTCGAAGCTTTGTTCGATGGGCATGGGATTCGAATATGAAAATAAAATTCGATTATGTGAAAAAAAAGAAAATGCATTTACATTTTTTATTTTTTTTAAATCAACTCTGCCTCTCTTTGTTAACACATTCCCGGCCATTTGGATCCGTCTAAAATCACTCTAAATGGCCAGCATTTCTAAACAGACTTGCATAGTCAGTGGGGCTGTTTGTAGAGCTAAATCTATACTTTATAGTATTGCCATCTGTCCATTCTCATTGTCAATTGAGACCATAAACCGTCCCTTCAAAATGGCTTAAAGAAATAATTTCTTCATCAATACGTTCTCATTTTATAGCATCTTGAATATAAGCATTATAAGGGCTGGGATATTTCCTGAAAAGTGAGATACAGGCCGCTAAGCTACTAACGTTAAATCCAATGGCATTTCGGCTATAAAGAAGCTACAGTTAAAACTCAAACTGCATATGATCGGTATGATGGTCCACCATGAATGCATGAAAGGGGGGGGACACACGTCGTTTCTGATGATTGATTACCAATAACCGCGTTAGCCTCAGTAGCCTCATACGCTGATCGGGTGGATGGCTATCATAACAAGGTCTGATCAGCATGTAATTTACGTGAAAAAGATGTTACCGTGGGCCGGTTGGATCCCCCAGAGGATTTCCCAGTTATCGATTACCATCTGGTAGATCGATATGTCCATTGGCTGATGATATATTCCTTTACTGCACACTGAAATCCGCATCCCAAAACGTATTCCAAGCTACAGGCTATAGGCATCGCTTCAGGTTAGCAGAAAACTACATTGGAGTTCCAGAAAAAACAAGACAACTTCTGCCACAGGGAACACTGCATTATCGAGATAGCGCCCTTAAAACATGTCCCCCCCCCCCACAGGGTCGGTACAGACCCCTTTTGACATTATGATCATATAGGCATATTTTTATGAGTGATGAAAATAATTTGCGATTTTAAAATAAACCGTTTTCAAGTATTAACATCACTAACATGTCACAAAAGCATGTAGAATGTAAAACGTTAGGTTGGCAATAGGTTAGTAATAGGTTAAAAGTGTCCTTATATCGTTTTAAGTTTTCGATATGCGATCGTCTATCCAAGCCGGATAGAATGGAAATTTTTAAACCATGGGAATTGTAGTTTTTGTGCGGCAATTTTGTAGAGGACATTCATAGCTGTCGGCCAGCGTTGAAATTTCTCCGATCTACACTTCCTGAACCATACTATGGTCGTTCAAAGTTCAGCGTTCTGAATGAATCATATCAATAATTGTTATGATTCGCGATAATAAGCCACAAAAGTTTTTGACAAATATTGAAACGCAGTCAGTTTCTCCTCACTATTGTTAGCATGTAGGAACAATTAGATCTGAAATTAGTTTCAAAACGGTTACACTGTGGGGGAAATAAAAAAGTACAGTCGATTACAGTAAATATCAGTATCCGTTATTATGCACGCCTGGTGATACTAAATCCAAATTGAACTCGGGCATTTGAAAGATACTATATGTATATATATATATAAATGTGCGAATTGGCTATAATAAGGTAATGTATAAGCATATATTCTATAATAATATTTCAAATTGCATTGGTCCGGATGGGAGAATTCAGTACTGTATATACAGAACCTTCGGTTTTATCATCTTCCCTTTATTAATTTCCTTCGATTTTTTGTACACATGATCTCAAGAGGGTACTGAACGAGTTTTGGTTTGGTCATTATTATCATGGTGTTATTCACTGTCAAAGATGCAAAGAAAAATCATAATTCATATTTTCCTTTGTTTCATCACAATTTAAGCAAGCCTAGTAATAGACACAATATTTCTGACACTGTGAATACATTCACTGAGGTCCATAGATGTACCTAGATACCAAGAATATGCAAATAGCCCTTGTAAAAGTGGAGCAATATTCCATTTACCTAGGTAACGGAACGTAGACCAAATGCGGCCACATTTTTATAGGATTCTATCACATTTTCATAACAATAGCACCCTGCGCCGTTTTCATTGAGGTTTCTTACAAATTAACGATGCTTTGTGTTGTCCTTTATCTGCCGATTATCATTCAAATCTTAAATTGTACCATATGTCCCCCTTTAGACAACATATGTAACGCTACCAGCGCACTTAATTAGTTTACCATTCGCGGTCGCTATACCGAGGTCGCAGTAATAGTTTACCGCTGTTCAGATCACGTCGAAGAATATAGACACATCCCAGTGACCTGCGACCTGTGCTAACGCTCTTGGGAAATGCATTATTGTAGTTTTCAACATTTTCACCTTTTAATTTTAAACCAATGCTGCCATCTACTGACAACAGAAAGTGTTGTCTAATCGTCACCTTGAGAGCCACTTCCGTATTCAGTGTCGCCCCAAACCCATTCTAGAGATTCCCACTTTTTACTGGGAGTGGGGCGTGGCCGTATTTGGTCCCAGACAATAAGAGTGGCTGCGATTGGTCACCGTGACGTTATACATTTTATGCGGATTTTCACTTGGGGTGGAACAGGTTAAGAGGATCTGGCCGTTAATGCACTTTTTCGAATTCAAAGAGTAGGGTACTTCTGCAGTGCTGCTCGGTGACATCGAGTAGGTTATTACAATGGAATAAAAGCCAAAACAACCTTGCCACGGACATGTCCGTGGTTGGTCCTCAACCGTTGGATTCGAAACACGGATTTATCCGTGGTTGGCCGGGAAACGGTTAACTACAACAAGCAATGCTGTTTGTTATTTAAGATGAGGTCGGACTCGGCACTGACAGATTTGTGTTCATTGTGCTGCTTTTATAAAGCCTCAAATGACGGCTTACAATATTTCATGGAAGCAAAGTGTTTAGTTTGTCTAAGATTTAAAAAGGTTTAAACTTTACAGCACTGACAAAGTAGAACAAAGTGCTGTACAAGTCCCACAACATAAACAAAAATATATAATGTAAAAAAAAGCTTTGAATTAAAATCGAAGCTTCGAATTCCAAAAAAAAATCGAAGATCAGCCCTAGTGTTAACATTTGACCGTTAATAATACACCGTCTCAGCCCCATATCGTTAACTCATATCCCTTATGTGTTGTATAATACAGAAAGAGCAGACTAAACAACATGTCTCACTTCACAAGAAGGCTTTTGAACAGTGCACGTGTGCGTTCCTCAAAAGTTTGGATCAACGTGAAGAGGTCCATATCGGAGGCATATTTCTGTTCCTGCTCCTCCAGATTCTTCAGCTGCTGACGGACTTGCTGGAGCCCCTCAGCCACTGTTGTGAACCTGACACATTGACATATATACACACATGTAAACGCGCGCACGCACACACCTTTTGGTAAAACACTGAGTGACAAATGGCACCATTTTTCATTTGACCAACACAGTACATCCCTCAAAACCCAACACAAGTCATGAACAGCATGAACTCTATCAAACAGGGCCATTTCCCACGCGCCCTTTTGTGTCCCAGGTTGCGTTAAACTGAATAGGAGGGACACAAAATGGCCACCAGAGAGAGGGGCATTGTGACATCATGTGAAAACACAAGAAGATACTAAAGGTGTGGTCGGTCCCAAGTCAGAACCAAGGCAGCAGATTCAGCCAGATTATTCCAACATTTGGTAGTTTGATAAATGTATAGGGTTCCCAATATGTCAACATCTATTTCTAAGGATGTATCATGTGCGTAATAAAGTGTGTTTGCACTACAAAAGGTGAAAGGTATCATGGAACTTGCCTGAGTTTACCACTGGTATTTACCACTAGGTCGGCCATTCAGAGTGCAATTTTCGGGTGGTAAACTCTGTCAGACTGAACCTGCCAAACGCATGATAAGCTATTGCCAATGACAGTAAGGAACCGTTCTTACGACATCTGCAGCTGGTCCAGACAGGTGTTGAAGGGCCCCCGATGCAGGCTTGCTGCTGCCTTCGCTTCCACTCAGGCAACTCTACTGATGAGAGGTTGGACACAATCTGCTCCGCCAAGATCAACATGGTAGCTATCTGGTCCGCCACCACCTGCAAGAAGGTGAGAGGTAGTTGAGGAGAGGTGAAGGCGAGAAGGTGTTCATTGTGTACTGGACCCTAGACTGGCTGAGAAACCCCCTTGTGTACTGACCCTGGACCGGAAGACAAACTCTGAGTATTGAACAATCCCTTTTTTGTACGAGAGCCTGATACGTGTTTTGACCCTGGACTGTGATAAGATTACTCTAATGCCCATTGAACTTGTGCTGTTAAACAATAAATATAATTTATTTATTGGAATTGTGCTTGTGTGGACATTGAAATGGTTTGTTTTGGTCCGTGTCGAGCTTGAACAACACCAGGCTTGTCACAATATCTATATTTAATTCCAGCCATGAATGGAATTTACCTCCAATCCTCTGCCTGCATGTCCTTAAATTTTGAACCGCTGTCTGACAGCCGTGCAAACTCACTCACTCACGGAACCACATCTCTGTTTACGAACCATAACGGCGCAACCGATAACGCGCCACATCCAAGTCCACTTCTACAGCTGCAATTAGTCTCTTAAATCTGACAACTGTTTGTATTTCACTAGTAAATAAAGTGAAATTCATATGTTCTGCTGAGACCAGCCATCCTGTTTGGCCAAATAGTGAACATTGTAAAAACACATTTAAACACAACACTGCTTAGCTTACACAATCTTGTAGTAAAAAGAAATTAATCGGTTTTGGCCATCACTAGATTCATCAACTTATAATACACTTGTCATGGGCAATAGCAGACATTAAATACTTAACCTACAAACATAAGACTGTTCCGACAGCACAATATTGATGTAAGTAAGAGATTTGCTGGGAATGTTTTTTTTATGCATACAGTAGGCATTTCAACTACAATATGATGTTCACTCTGGCAACACTTTACAACATGCCAATGGCTGAGAGCTGATTGCAGAAGGTGAGCCTGTATAGTAGTACCTCTGTGCATTTATTTTTACCCTCAATATTTCAATGAACAATAATGTAAATGTATTCAAATAAAATACTTGTCGTTAAACGATTTGAAAAACATGAATTCAGTCTATGTGCTGATTTCATCCAAATCAGATCAGAACTGTAGGAGTTATGCCTGGTGTAGACAGACAGACAGACAGCAGTGTTTCCCATTAATTACCTAGACCAGACCTGGGCATTGTACGGCCCGCGGGCCAAATACGGCCTGCGGGATGATTCTGACCGGCCCGCAAAAGATTACATGATAATTTTTAATTAAAAACAATATACGCTTACCTAGGATTTGACTTGATCCAACAACAAAGCAGTCGGGGCAATGGCAAGCCGAAAACGGTCCAAAGTGTGGTTATTTGAAGTTTGGATTTTTTTTCCACAACTGAGGTAGGTAGATTACATTTTTAGAGACTAAAGTACAGAAAAAAGGTACCGTTGGGTACCGGTATTGATTCACAGGTACCGGTACCGTATCGGTTCAAATGTGAACGGTACCCATCCCTATACTGAACACACAACTGCAGGGCAAGGGCATTTTTGCTCATGAAATGCATAGCCATGTGAAAGCCTTCATGACAAAGTTGCAATTAATTTCAAGGCAACTGTCGTATTCGATTAAATAGAATAATCTTCAGGACGAGGAGATAACATTTATATGTTTATTCAA
This sequence comes from Notolepis coatsorum, assembly GCF_963971535.1. Classification (NCBI taxonomy): domain Eukaryota; kingdom Metazoa; phylum Chordata; class Actinopteri; order Aulopiformes; family Paralepididae; genus Notolepis; species Notolepis coatsorum. The sequence continues at coordinate 147,812,632 of NC_140167.1, forward strand.
AGGTAAGCATCGTTCAGCATGAGTGTAACTCCATTCACGGCTGGCAGCCAACTGCCTGTGAGGACCCCTGGTCAGGTATACATAAGCAAGGTGCGCCTGGCGCGCCTGTCGTAAATGATATATTCACAGCATGAATAATATAGTAAAGATATATTCAAAGCATGAATATTACATCCTCCTTCTTTTAGAGAAAGCTTAATAAGCTATGAACAAAATTGAAATTAGGAATGGTTGTGCAATACTCTGTAAGAGTTTCTTTGTAAACAATAACAAGTGCGTTACCTGTGTCAGGACCAGGCAATGTAAACAGGTAGGATTAATATGTTAAACATAAAGATTCATGTATCAAGGTATTACAGTTCGTATTTTGTGCCCTCTTATTCTGGATAGTCTGCTTCAATATTTGAATACTTCAGCTGTGAATAAGGTATGTATTCATGGCTTATTTGGTCGTGTCTCAACACTCTTACCATATGCAGTTCTTATTTGTAGAAGTAGCTTGCTAACAAAATGGGAATATATCGACAATTAAGCAGGGTAAGTAGGTCATAGATTCAACACATATAGTAAGTCATCATTTCAGCATACATTAATATTTGTTACATTTCACCACCCCTTTTTTTGTTTTTTTTTGTTTTTCAATGGGGCAAATGGTGTTATAATAGGGCAGCGATCCGCCTGCACCCTGTACATTTATAGGTCTAAAATGTCCCGAGGCTTCACTGCTCGGCCGGATCTGGTGTAGTATGAAGCTGAGTTCTCTTCTGAGTCCTCTGGCAGTTCAGGGTCGTTGGTCTCCGGCGGTTGATCGACGCTCTCTGGACTCGGCATACCGTCGCTGTCCTGGAAGTGTTCCTCTTTCGTGTCCCTCAGGTGCCTGCGGTTGCGGCGGTATTCGCGTCCATCTTGGGTGCGAACGTGGTATGACCGTGCAGTGTCAGCTGGTTGTATGACTACTGCTGGCCTCCAGCGTCCAAGTTCTTGTAGCCTGACAGATTCACCACAATGTAGTGGGGGCAGCGGTCTAGCTGACCTGTCATAGTATTTCTTCTGGTGCTGTTGTCTTTGCACTCGTTTGTTATGTCCATCTTTTTGGCTTACTACCCCTGGCCGCAGCTGTTGGTTGGTGCTCGGGAGGGTTGAGCGTAGCCTGCGGCTCATCAACAGTTGTGCCGGCGATTTGAAGTTGTCGACTGGGGTATTACGATACTCCAGGAGGCTTAGGTACGGGTCTCTTCCGTCTGCCTTAGCCTTGTCCATGAGTGATTTTGCCGTCTTCACGGTTCTCTCCGCTAGTCCGTTGCTTTGCGGATAGTGTGGGCTTGACGTGACGTGTGTGAACTCCCACGACTTGGCGAATGCCTCGAACTCTTTAGACTTGTATTGTGGTCCGTTGTCCGAGACTATGGTCTCTGGGACGCCATGCCTGGCACAGGCTGCCTTTAGCTTGTGGATAACAGCTGCCGATGTGGTGCTGTGAAGTCTGTCTAGTTCGAAGAATCTGCTGTAGTAGTCGACGGTCACAACATAGTCCTGGTTGTTCCAGTTAAAGAGATCTGTCCCTACAACCTGCCAGGGGCGGTCTGGGATACGATGAGGCATCATGGGCTCCTTGGTGTTTGATGGGCGGCGCTCTTGGCATATTGAGCACTTCTCCACGACTTGCTCTATATGTCTACCCATTCCAGGCCAGAACATGATGTCTCGTGCTCTCAGTTTGCATTTTTCCATTCCCATGTGGCCTGCATGGATCTTGATCAGCATATCTCCTCTGAGGCTGGTAGGGATGACTATTTTCTCCCCCTTGAAAATTATTCCATTCGTCTTGGATAGTTCATCTCTGTGATTCCAGTATTCGGTAATGTTCTGGGGGCATTGTTTTCTTTCCTCAGGCCATCCCTCCAGGATAGCCTGGCTGAGCAGCTTTAGCTGTGTGTCATTGTCTGTCGTTTCTCTGATCTCCTGTAGCCTGTCGTCGTGTACAGGTAAGCTGTTGTACACCATGTGTACCTGAAGGTCCATCCCTTCACTGAGACCATCGTCGTGAGAGGTGAGTGATTTCCTGGACAGCGTGTCGGCTACTGGGATGTCTTTCCCAGGGCGGTGCACGATCGTGAAGTTATACTTGTGTAGTTGCAGTATCATCCTCTGTAACCGCGGTGGGGCTGCAGCGATCGGCTTCTTCATGATCGACTCCAGGGGCTTGTGGTCAGATTGCACCATAACATGGCGACCGTAGGCATATTGGTGGAAACGTTTGAATCCATAAAGGACTGCGTACATCTCCTTTTCGATTTGTGCGTAGTTGACCTTGCTGTCCGTGAGTGATCTGGATGCGTAGCTAATGGGCCTTCCTTCCTGCATCAGCACAGCACCCAGACCATACTTTGATGCGTCCACTTGTAAGCTGAGCTCCTTATCTGGGTCAAAGTAGATGAGGACTGGCCCAGGTTCACTGGTAAGTATGTCTTTCATCTTTTGGAATGCAGCGTCGTGCTGCGCGTCCCACAGGAATTCATTCGATTGTTTAAGCAGCTGTCTCATGGGTGCGTTGATCTCGGAGAGGCTCGGGGCGAATTTCGCCAGATAGTTGACCATACCTAGCACGGTTTCCAGTTCTGCACGGCTCTTTGGCGCCTCCATCTCCTTGATGGCAGCTATCTTGCCTGGGTCAGGCTTCATGCCGTCAGCTGAAAGGATGTGCCCGAAGTAGCTCACTTTGGTGGCTCCGATGGTGCACTTGTCTGCGTTGAGCCGAACGCCTCTCTCACGTGATCTCACCATCATTGCATGTAGGTTCTTATCGTGTTCCTCTCTGGTCGCGCCATATACAAGGATGTCGTCTACTATAGCTGCTACTCCGTTCAGTCCCTCGTATGTCTCGTCGATTTTTCGTTGGAACTCGTCTTGGGCAGAAGCGAGCCCAAATGGTAATCGTAGGAATCTGTACCGTCCAAACGGTGTGTTGAACGTCGTCAGCTTCGATGATTCTGTGGAGAGCTTGATGGACCAGTATCCCAACCTTGCATCCAGTACGCTGAAATAGCGTGCGCCTGTTAGTCTGGGTGTGATGTCCTCTAGTGTCGGCAGAGGGTAGTGCGGGCGCTTGATAGCCTTGTTTAGCTCCTTAGGATCCAAACATAGTCTGAGCTTGCCTGTGCGTGGTTTCTCAACAATGACCAGTGCACTGACCCACTCCGTTGGTTCGATGATTCTAGCGATGATCTGTGTGTCTTCCATACTCTGTAGCTCCTTCTTTAGTCGGCCACGCAGGGCGATCGGTGTCCTTCTCAGTGGGCAGACTACTGGCTTGGCGTCTGGGTCTATATGGATGTGACACTCTCCTGGGAATAGTCCTATCCCTTTAAACACGTCGTGGTATTCTTCCATGATGGACTGTTTATCTGTGTGTGCATTCACTGACAATACTAGTTTAATGAGGTCCATATTCAGGCATGCCTGTAAACCTAGAACTGGGGGTGCCTGAGTGTCTACTATGTAAAAGTCTAACAACATGCCACGCTCTTTGTATTTACACTTTAACGTGCATGTGCCCTTTACCACTAGCTTCTCTCCACCATATCCTGTCAGTCTGCGTGAGGTAGGCTGTATTTTGCGTTTATCTTGTAAACTGTGATACTCTCTCAAAGGAATTACATTTACTTGTGCACCTGTGTCTAACTTAAATTTAAGCTCTGTGCCCTGTTTTCCTACTTGTATGTCTGCGAACGCTTGTTCTGTTGCATCAAACCGTCTGTCTGTCACGGTGTCTACATACAGTTCGTCTGACTCTTCTCCTGACTCAGAGCGCATGCTAATCTTGTGTACTGACTTTTTCCGGAAACTACCGGCCCTGCAGACTTTGGCAAAGTGGTTCCATTTTCCACACTTCATGCACTGTTTTCCCCTAGCTACACAGTTATCCCCTTCCTTGTGAGCTCTACCCCCACAGTATCCACAGTTCTTACGTGTGTCTGTGTCGCTCGCTCTGTTCGCTCTCTCTGTCCACTCTGCTCTGGGGCGATATCTCTGAGCGCTATGCTTCTGTTCATGTCTGTGCACCTCGTGCACGAGCTGCTCCTGCGCGCTGCACGTGGCGCCAGTAAAGCTCTTTATCTGTGATTGTGCTAGCTCGTGGGCTCTAGCTATATCTATCGCGTTGTCTAACGACAAGTCTGATCCTACATTTAATAGTTTCTCTCTTACTTTTGCTGAGTGTATGCCAAACACTATGCGGTCTCTAACCATCTCATCATTGTTCACATATGCACAGTCTTTCACCAGTAGTTTCAATGCAGTGACAAATTGTTCGAATGACTCGCTCGGTTGCTGGGTTTTCTCATGGAATTTGTACCTGGCGAAGATTGTGTTCCTCCTTGGAAGTACGTATGCTTCGAAATTGTCATAGTAGCTCTTCAGTACCTTTGCTTCATCTGCACTGAGAGTCCATGTGTTGTGAATGTCTCTCCCTCTTTCTCCGCTCCACAATAGCAGGTAGCTACATTTCTCGTCCTCTCCTTTCTTCTTGAGTGGGCCCGAAAACATCAACTCCGCGTGCTGTCTGAACTTCTTCCATTCTCCCGGTAAGTCCAGAGAATCCCAATTCATCCGTGGCGACGGGACTCCGTTGATATCCATGTTCATCCTGCTTCTGACACCATGTCGTATTCGATTAAATAGAATAATCTTCAGGACGAGGAGATAACATTTATATGTTTATTCAAAGGTAAGCATCGTTCAGCATGAGTGTAACTCCATTCACGGCTGGCAGCCAACTGCCTGTGAGGACCCCTGGTCAGGTATACATAAGCAAGGTGCGCCTGGCGCGCCTGTCGTAAATGATATATTCACAGCATGAATAATATAGTAAAGATATATTCAAAGCATGAATATTACAGCAACTAGGCAGCAACAATCTCGAACACATGAAAACCCTGAAAGAAGTCAAACCATCAGCTGATCACCAGCACAGGTACTCATCCATGTTGGGAGCACTGCATGATGCATTTTCAAGGCGTTTAAGATTTCAAAAAGGTTGAGGATGAAATGCAGCTGGTTTCCTCTCCCTTTACCTGCAGTGTTGATAGTGTACCCACTGATGTTCAGCTTGAACTCATTGACCTGCAGTCTGATTCACTACTGAAAGAGCACTTTAAGTCAGCATCACTGCTAGAGTTCTACTCTGCTCTCAAGGAGGAGAACTTTCCAAACATGAGGAGACATGCTCAGAAGATGTTGGTTCTCTTTGGATCCAACTACATATACATTTACATTTACATTTAGTCATTTAGCTGACGCTTTTATCCAAAGCGACTTACAAGTTCTGTACGACAAGCCATCAGGAAGGGCACAACTCTATCAGCTGAGCAACAATGTTCATCAAAGTGTTGAGTGCTACAGTGTAGGTTAGTTTATTAGGACAAGTGCATGACAGTACGGTTAGTTAGGGTTAGATTTTTTTATTGTTTTTTTTTTTTTTTTTTTTTTTTAATTCAGATAATGGTTGAAGAAGTGCGTCTTTAGTCGACGGCGAAAGATTGGACGTGATTCGGCTGTCCTAACTGGGGTGGGTAGTTCATTCCACCATTGTGGGGCAAGGACTGAGAATAGGCGACTTCTCTTTGATGACCCTCCCGGAGCTTGGATAGGAGTAGGTCTGAGGCGGCCAGAAGATGCAGAGCGTAGGGGTCTTGAGGGTGTGTAGTTAGAGACCATTGACCGGAGGTAGGCGGGAGCGGTTCCCTTTGCCGCACGGTATGCTAGGTCGAGGGCCTTGAAGCGGATTCGTGCAGCAATGGGGAGCCAGTGCAGGTCCCTAAGAAGTGGAGTGACATGGGCCGACTTCGGTAGGTTTGAGATCAGGCGGGCCGCTGCGTTCTGAATGAGTTGAAGAGGCTTAGTGGCAGTGGCCGGGAGGCCAGCGAGCAGTGCATTGCAGTAGTCGAGGCGGGAGATGACTGTTGATTGGACGAGGAGTTGGGTGGCTTCTTTTGTCAGGAAGGGGCGTATCCTTCTGACGTTGCTCAGGAGGAATCGGCAGGTTCTGGTCGTCGCTGCGATGTGAGCAGAGAAGTTCAACTGGTCGTCGAGGACAACACCAAGGTTCTTGGCGGTCGGGGACGCAGTCACAGCTGTATTCTCGACTGTGATTGAAAGGTCGGTTAGGGGGGAGGATTTGGCCGGCAGGTGGAGCAATTCTGTTTTGCTTAGGTTCAGTTTGAGGTGGTTGGACGTCATCCAGGCTGAGATGTCGGACAGACAGGCCGAGATCCGCTCAGAGACGTGGATATCTGAGGGAGGGAAGGAGAGGAAGAGTTGAGTATCGTCGGCATAACAATGGTAGGAGAAGCCATGAGACGTGATAATGTTACCCAGTGATTTAGTGTAGAGGGAGAAGAGAAGGGGTCCTAAAACCGAGCCCTGGGGGACACCCGTCCGCAGGGGGCGGGTGGCCGACAGGGTCCCTCTCCATGACACTTGGTAGGAGCGGTCATTGAGGTATGATGACAGCCATGTCAGCGCAGAGCCAGCCACTCCCATTCCTGCGAGGGCCGCAAGGAGGATCTGGTGGTTGACTGTGTCGAAGGCTGCAGATAGATCTAGGAGAATCAGGACAGAGGAGAGGCCTTTCGCTTTTGCTAAGTGAAGTGCCTCTGTGACCGCAATGAGGGCTGTCTCTGTGGAGTGACCAGTCCTGAAGCCTGACTGATTAGGGTCTAGGAGGTCATTCTGTAAGAGATAAGCAGTAAGTTGGTTGGATACAGCACGTTCAAGTGTTTTAGAAAGGAAGGAGAGAAGAGAGACAGGACGGTAGTTGCCTATGACGGTAGGGTTCAGGGTTGGTTTTTTTATGAGCGGCGTGACTCTGGCTTGTTTTAGGGAGGTGGGGACCACCCCCGAGTTGAGTGAGGAGTTGATGGTTGCAGTTAGGAATGGGAGGATGTCTGGTGCTATGGTCTGGAGGAGTGGGGAGGGTAGCTGGTCCAGCTGGCAAGTAGTCGGACGGTTTGACGTTACCAGTGTCAGGGTCTCTGCTTCTGTAATGGGAGAGAAAGATGACAGAGTGAAGGATGAGGTTCTCGATTCAGCATTTGGAATGGGTGGGGGTTGGGAGAAGGAGCTGCGGATGTTCTCCACTTTTTCCTCAAAGAAGATCGCAAAGTCTTCGGCAGAGAAAGATGAGGGAGGGGGGGGTGGGGGGGGAGTGAGGAGGGAGGACATGGTAGCATGCAGTTTGCGAAGATTCTTGGCAGAGGCCTCGATCCTATGGTGGAAGAAAGAAGCTTTGGCATTAGTGATGGTTTTGGAGAATGTTAACAAGAGGTTGTGATATGTGTCGATGTCAGCAGTGAGGCGTGACTTTCTATACTTCCTTTCAGCTGCTCTCAGGACCTGTCTTTGTTCTCTCACTGGATCTGTCAGCCATGGACTGGGTGGGGAACGGCGGGCAGGTTTCTCAACGAGGGGACAGAGCTAGAATGTCTGTTCACATATGTGAACAGACATTCTCAGTCACAACGTTTACCAAATCCAGGTACAGATCCTCTCTCACTGATGAACATCTGTCAGCTGTGCTTCGCATCTCCACCTCAGACATTCAACCTGACTTTGATGGACTTGTTAAAGCTCAAAAGAGACTGGATTTCTCACACTGAATGAAAAAAAAAGAACTGAAGAACACTAAAATGTGGGAATATAACAAGTGAAATGGGACACTTGATCCTTTTCTTTTTTTCTGCACAGTAAAAAAAAAGAACTGAAGAACACTAAAATGTGGAAAAATAACAAGTGAAATGGGACACATGATATTTTTTTTCTTTTTGCACAGTTCTGAAAACATTAAATGTGTAATATAGGCATGTAAAGTAAAAAAGGCTACAAAACTGGGACACTTTTCTTTACACAGCTACACAGTTCAGTCACATGTCTTGTTTATTTTGGCTACAAAGATCATGTGATGTCTTTAGAAAGCTAAGAAAATCCTTGTTTCAATAGTATATGAAACTCAAAATGCCCTGTTATTAATGTGACTGAAAATGAGTTAAATGTTTCACATTTTGGAAATTCTATTTGAATAAATTATATTTTTGAAAGCTAACCTTACTGTTGTGAAGGGCCAGATTAAACCGAATATATATATTTATTTATATATATATATTTAATTGTATTTGTATATTCTCTAATATTCCCTGATATCCCTTGTATATTCCTTGTACAATATGCATTGAATATCCATTCTAGCCTACTGAACATCCCATAATAGTCTCCATTCTACTATTGGTCGAGACCTTGGTGCCAGGCTGCCATACCCCTCAGACCCAGTTCAAACGTACCGCTCCACATGTACGAACAAGTCCTAGTTCCGCGTAGGAATCTGGCTACCGCACCACTAATGGGACTATTTGTTCATAGTGCGTATATATACTGCGCTACTAAAGTAGGACTTTCTTTTCAGTCCAGTTTCTTACCCTCCAATAGAGTCACAGACGTAAAGCCTCCCCGCGACGCCACGTGTGGGAGTAAGGCCAAGTTCGCCTACCATCGGTATTGAGACATCGTGTATATTAATATTTGAATAGTCATATTTGGCACTATATCGTCGAGTTGGACGTAGTCTATTAAGCTAATAATAGTCTGTTAATATATAGTGCTTCGTGCGGTGAGAATACTACCGTAGTCAGTACCCCATCGTTTCGGGCAGAGAACTGGCTGCTTACCCAGGGTGGTTGACCCATGTGAAGCTGCACCCGAGGAGCCCCAGAGCCGACGAGCGAGTGGACCTGTATACCGGATTATTCTACCGACGACAGCCCGCCTTCCCAGGCACGGATTATGCTTTGTATACTTTGATTATTCCATGGATAAAGACCCCCGACACTGCCGTGTGTTGGAACCCCCCCCCCTGGAGAGGACGCAAGGTGAGGAGACGCTCTGCAAGACGAGGTCGCTTCACGTCTCTCCCCCGTGGACCGGAGAGAGCCGGCCCACAAAGAGTCCACCTGCTTTCATCTGTGGTCCAAGGATCGCCGGCGCATTGAACGGCACTACAGTGGGTTCACCTGGGATACCCTTGGCCGGACGAGGCAGCCGGATTCTACCCCCCCCCCCTCCTACTCCTGTCGGCTTACAAGCGACCGGATTAACCCCCCCTTAGTGTATCTAGTATATAATCATTAAAGTATCATTGCTGTTATTCCTTAACTATTCCAGGTCGTATATTTACCACCTGCGCCATCAGAGATTGGACATTCTCTATTGATATACCGACGAATACTCTTTGCCATAAAAGTGCATACTATTTCAATTCATAAATGTAATTAAGTGATTAAGTGCTTGCTCTACACACCATTGCTGTGTAGTAATAAACGCATACTTCGACTTCGTACATTTGTGTTGGATCCGTTTCATCTACGTGAGAGTGTTTATGATAATATATTTATGCCGTGTACTGGGTGGCCGAATATTAAGTACAAAGGTAGTGGTAGTAAGTATCATATCTAGTAATACAGTCAGGGAATTGTACCCCTCAGTTACAATTGGTCCTTCGAGCCGGAGGGTAATCAGTGTAATATTAATATAGTGTTATTAATATTGAAATGGCCTATGATGAACACTCCACGAAACGATCCTCCTAACCAACGCCCGCAGCGCGAACGATGGCTCCCTCAGTACTTAGAGGCTTACGCTGTCAGTCAACAACCTAGCCTTCTACTAACAGTAAACGCGGTAAAACTAGAAAGTAAAAGTATGTCTAACCCCAACGCCCAGACTACCCCGACCATAGAGGCCCCTACGGGCTCTAATGTAACTGACCAAGTTCACGGTGGGGACCAGTGGGAACCAGACATGACTTCACACCCCGCCAGTACTGAAGAAGTAGTCCCCGATGAGTCCCGGGAGGAATACAACGCTACCGAGAGAGAACTCGGCACGGAAGAAGACGGGGAGAGCACCGTGGAGATAGAGCTCCAAGGCTCCGCAAGGAGTACCCCGAGGGAAGGCTCCCCTATACAACCGCCTTCTCCCAGCGAGGCAGAGAGGACCCTACAGCAGGCCTTCCTCATCAGCCTGAACGCCGCTGCTGAACGCGACCGACTGCAGATCCAGCAGCGAAGCGAACACGAGCAGATACGTCTAGAAATAAGACGCATTCAGATGGAAGAGAATGTGGCCCGAGAACGAGCCGGTGCTCAACGGGACGCAGCGCGCGACAGACAGCAGTCGCAACTAATAGAACAGCTGATCAGACGGACAACACCCTCTCCCTCCGCCAGAGGCTCCAGGAACTCGTCTAGACACACCTCCAGGGCGGCATCCCCTAGCCGAGTAAACAACCCTGAACTTGACCAACAGACGAGGTCTATACCCCCCACAGACCACCTCCCCCCACCGGTCCAAGCGAGACCTAGCAACCGGGAAGGAGCAGCATATCCTGTGGAGAGGCTAAACCAGAGACTACAAGCACTGGATGACCTAACTGAAGACGAAGAGGAAGAGGAGGAGAACCACGCCCGAAGACAGCACAGTACTCTACCGGACCAGGAGGTCCGGTACAGCCCAGGCTATACTCCCGCGGAGCTGCGCTACAGACCCCCGACTCTATACACGGGTGAGCACGACGCACGACCCGCACCGAGGAACAGCACCTGGACAAGCGGGCCATGGTACACTGCCGGTACCAGCCCATACCAAGGAGCGGGAGGAGACTCGCCTAGGAGGCCTCTCCCCCAACGCTCGCCGATGTATCCACAGTCAGCGTCATACATTGGCACGCCTATGGTACCCGACTTCACCCAAGAGAACCAGGCCCAGTATACAGAACTCCGCATGTGTCTGGAGACCATGTTGGTGGATGTATTGGATGAACGCCACAAATACGCCATCCTACTGAAGCACTTAAAGGTACCCCGCGCACATAATATAGCGCTCGCCTACGCGACTTCCACCACCCCATACACAGCAGCGCTGGTAGCATTGGACCAGAGGTATGGGCGCATATGGGATTACGTGATCCAGGAGATCCGACACATCGACCGCTTACCCCCAGCAATAGACAATCGAGCACTGGACGACCTGTCCATCAGAGTGCAGTCCCTGGTAGGGATGTTGGGAGCGCAAAGAGAGAAGGGGAGGCATGAACTTTACGCCAACTCAAATGTGGAAAGGATTCTGGAGAAGCTGCCGCCCGCTCGTCAGGAGCGCTTTAGGCGGCAGAGGGACCACAGAGACCCGAATGGCCCCGAACCGAACCTCCTCGATCTAGCAGACTTCCTGGCGAGAGAAGTCAGCAGCCTACGGCTAGATACATTCGGACGGAGCACCCCTGGCTCCAGAGAAGGAACCAGACGACTAAATGATGGAAGAAGATCGGTGACTGTGATGCACCAATCGGAGTCAGTACCGAGCAGCAGGAGCCACAGTACCCCCTCCAGAACGGAGAAGTGGAAGATAGTGTGCCCCTACTGTGAGAAAGAACACTGGCTAGCGCAATGTGACTCCTTCCCCAAGCTGAACGCGGAGGAAGCAGGTCAATGGATAAAGTCCAACAAGCGCTGTTTTCGCTGTGCGCGCTCACACATGGCAGCCGAATGCCGCTTAAAGAAAAGGTGCACCAAGTGCGATGGAGCCCATCTGGACATACTTCACGACAGTAACAGACGGCGCCCTTCACCCGCACCATCCAGCCGCAAAGCGAGCGTCATGTACATCGATCCCGCCAGCAGCAGTGGAGCCCGAGTACTCCTAAAAGTAGTGCGTGTGACACTAAGCTACCAGAATAAAGTCCTGGACACTTACGCCGTCCTCGATGACGGGTCAGAGAAGACCCTGCTGCTCGCCTCCGCTGCGGCCCAGCTAGGGCTGCGGGGAAGCGAAACCCAAATGACAATTCGGACAATAAGACGAGATTTGAAGACGATAAAGGGCGAGAATGTCTCATTCTCTATCGCAGCAAGCGGCCAGCCTGAGCGACGGTACCAGATTGCAGACGCTTTCACCAGCCAAGAAATAGGACTGTCGCGGTACACATACCCCGTCGCCAAGCTGATGGAGAAATATGCACATCTGCGCAAGTTACCGATCCCGCTCATAGACAATGCTATGCCGACCCTGTTGATAGGCTCCGACCATGCAGACCTCATTGTCCCGATAGACCGGGTTCATACCGGACCCCGAGGCTGTCCTGCAGCAGTCGAGACCCGTTTGGGATGGACTCTCCAAGGCCCGCTCGCCAAATCTCTCAACCGAAGTACAGCCACTAGATGTCTCCACTCCCGAGTCACAGAGGGAGAAACCGCACTCCTGCAACACATAGAGCGGCTATGGACCTTGGAACAAATGCCCTTTAAGAACGGAAAGAAAGACATTCGCTCTAAAGATGACATTTACGCCATTCACCTCCTCGAGACAGGGACCAAGAGAGTCCCGGTCAACGGCATGTTGAGATACGCCACGCCACTCCTGCGGCGAGAAGGAATGCCTACTTTCCACGCCAAGACAGACGCCACAGAACGGTACCTGCTGAACACGGAGCGGCGCTTAGCCAAGAACCCCGCCCAAGAGAGTGTATACCGCGCTGAGATTGAGAAGCTCATCACAGCGGGACACGTCACAAAGATGGACATTAAAGAGGCTGACCAGACCACTGAATCGTGGTACGTGCCCCACCACAAGGTCCATCACAACGGTAAAGACCGCATAGTATTTAACTGCAGCTACCAGATCGGATCCCAAAATCTGAATAAAGAGTTACTGCCCGGTCCCACACTCGGCCCCTCCCTACTCGGCGTTCTACTCCGCTTCCGCCAGGAAAAGGTGGCCATCAGCGGGGACATTAAAGGAATGTTCCTGCAGGTGAGATTAGTAGAGGCGGACAAGCCCCTGTTACGGTTCCTATGGAGAGAGAAGCCAGGAGATGAGCACCCAGCCATCTACCAATGGGAAGTCCTCCCCTTCGGAACGACGTGCAGCCCCTGCTGTGCTACATTTGCACGACAGAAACATGTAGCAGAGGACCCAGCAGCGGACGAAGAGGTCCGACACAGCGTAAAGAACAGCTTCTACGTAGACAACTGTCTACAAAGCCTTTCAACCCAGGAAGAAGCCGAGGCTCTCCTGATTAAACTCCGCGCCTCATTGATCAAAGGCGGCTTTGATCTCAGGCAGTGGGCCAGCAGCGATCCGCAAGTACTGCGCAGCCTCTCCTCCAAGGACAAGGCAGCCAGCAGCGAGACCTGGATGGCTACAATCCCGGGAGAAGCCCAGGAGATGACCCTGGGATTGGTGTGGCGATTCAAAACAGATTCGCTTCACTACAGACACAAGCCCCTGACTACGGAGCAGGGAAGGCCGGCGGCGGCGCCGACCACCAGACGGAGTGTGTACACAACACTCGCCCGACAATATGACCCGCTGGGATGTATTCTGCCGTACACCACCAGGGCAGGGATGGTTGTACGAGCATTGTGGGACGGGGACCAGGGCTGGGACGACCCCATTCCCGCACACCTTGCATCCACCTGGAGAGAGTGGGAGATGGAGCTCCACTCACTCCCAGGCGTTAATATGCGCCGAAGCTACTTCCCACCCACGGTGAGGCCAGAGACATGTAAAATGGACTTACACGTCTTCAGTGACGCCTCAGAGGTCGCATACGGATCAGTAGCCTACTTGCGGGCCCAAGACCAGGGGGGAGAGATCTACACAGCATTTGTCCTCGCCCGCTCGAGAATAGCCCCACGCAAGCAACAATCTATCCCACGTCTAGAGCTCCGCGCAGCCCTAGCCGGAGCGCACCTAGCCACGCTCATCCAACGTGAGCTCACCATACCGGTGTCTAGAACAATCCTGTGGTCAGATTCCACGACGGTACTCGCCTGGATCAAATCGGACTCATGCAAGTACAAAGTCTTCGTGGGAGTCAGAGTCACCGAGATTCAAGACTTAACCGAAGAGTTAACCGGAGAAACAGAGTGGCGCTACGTTGATACAAAACAGAACCCAGCTGACGTCATCACCCGGGGGATGCCCCTGGATGACCTCACCCGTCGCAATGTCTACAGTGACGGCCCCGCATTCCTAAGACTCCCGGAAGGACAGTGGCCCATGCCTATCCCGAGGGAAGCAAGTCCAGAGGAGGTGGAAAATAAGAAGTCTGTGTTCTGTGGATTGAGCACCGTAGCCTCCACCGACCCTAACATAGACGATTGCACGTCCATAGAGAGTGCACAACAAAGAACATTCCTGCGGTACCACCCGGAGTGCAAGTCCCCCGCTGATATGTCAGCAGCTAACTACGAGGAAGCAGAATTGCTTCTACTGCAGCGAGCCCAGAGAGACTCGTTCCCCGATGAATTGGCCTGTCTACAGGGAGGAAAGCCCGTCCCATCCGACAGCAGATTAATTCATCTGGCCCCCGAGAGCGACGCTCATACCCTCATCAGAGTGGGTGGTCGCCTACGCAGAGCCCCCAATCTACCGGATGACATTAAATACCCGATCGTATTGAACAGCCGACACAAGGTCACAGAGCTGATTATAAAGAAATACGATGAGGATGTACATCACGCAGGAGCAGAAAGAGTCTTCGCGGAAATCAGACGTCGTTACTGGATCCTACAAGGAAGAGAGGCGGTACGACGCTTCCAGCGAACATGTCTAGACTGCCGCAAGTGGCGCGCGCAGCCCAGCATACCAAGGATGGCTGACCTTCCTCCATGTCGCCTCCGAATCGGTGACAAGCCATTCCACTCAACGGGTATGGACTGCTTTGGCCCGCTGCACATAAAGAAAGGAAGAGGAACCGAGAAGCGGTGGGGTATTGTATTCAAATGCATGACCACCAGAGCGATACACATCGAGCTTCTCCCGACCATGAGCACAGACTCATTCCTTATGGCCTTCCGAAGATTCACATCACGGAAAGGAAGACCGTCTACCCTATTGTCCGATCATGGGACAAACTTCAAAGGCGGCGAAAGAGAGCTGAGAGAGAGCTTCCAAGCTATGGGCCCAGAACTTAAGACCCACCTCGCTCCAGCACAGGTTGATTTCCAATTCAACCCCCCAAACGCACCCCACTTCGGTGGCACTTGGGAACGAGAAGTGCGCTCCATAAAGACAGCCCTGTACGCAGTACTTGGGGCCCAGACTGTGGCGGAAGAAGTCCTAATGACAGTCCTCACAGAGATTGAGGGAGTACTTAACTCGAAGCCCCTCGGATATGTCTCCAGTGATGTGGCGGATATCGACCCAGTTACCCCCAACACACTCCTGATGGGGCGGCTAGATCCTGCATTACCCCAGACAATGTACCGGCCTGAAGAAGCGAACGGCCGACGAATGTGGAGGTACAGCCAAGTATTAGCCGACAAGTTTTGGAACAGTTTCCTACTGCACTACCTACCGTCTCTACAGACCCGCCAGAAGTGGGTAAAGGAGAGAGACAATTTGACAGAAGGAACAGTCGTCATGATTATTGATCAATCACTGCCCAGAGCTATGTGGCCGGCCGGCCGCGTAAGCAAAGTGATCACCGGTGCCGACGGCAAGGTCCGAGCAGCTGAAGTGCTCGTCCAGGGTCGCACTTACACCCGTCCCGTGGCGAGGCTCATAGAACTGCCTCGACTCCCAGACACAATCGATGATGACCATGACCCTACAACCCTATGACTTTGTGAAGTTGACTGACCCCTACAGCAAACCCTTATGTGTAAATAGACAACGCGATTAATCTGTCTCTGTTTAACTGATTAGGTCTGGGACCTATTCAGGGGGTGGCTGTTGTGAAGGGCCAGATTAAACCGAATATATATATTTATTTATATATATATATAAAATTGTATTTGTATATTCTCTAATATTCCCTGATATCCCTTGTATATTCCTTGTACAATATGCATTGAATATCCATTCTAGCCTACTGAACATCCCATAATAGTCTCCATTCTACTATTGGTCGAGACCTTGGTGCCAGGCTGCCATACCCCTCAGACCCAGTTCAAACGTACCGCTCCACATGTACGAACAAGTCCTAGTTCCGCGTAGGAATCTGGCTACCGCACCACTAATGGGACTATTTGTTCATAGTGCGTATATATACTGCGCTACTAAAGTAGGACTTTCTTTTCAGTCCAGTTTCTTACCCTCCAATAGAGTCACAGACGTAAAGCCTCCCCGCGACGCCACGTGTGGGAGTAAGGCCAAGTTCGCCTACCATCGGTATTGAGACATCGTGTATATTAATATTTGAATAGTCATATTTGGCACTATATCGTCGAGTTGGACGTAGTCTATTAAGCTAATAATAGTCTGTTAATATATAGTGCTTCGTGCGGTGAGAATACTACCGTAGTCAGTACCCCATCGTTTCGGGCAGAGAACTGGCTGCTTACCCAGGGTGGTTGACCCATGTGAAGCTGCACCCGAGGAGCCCCAGAGCCGACGAGCGAGTGGACCTGTATACCGGATTATTCTACCGACGACAGCCCGCCTTCCCAGGCACGGATTATGCTTTGTATACTTTGATTATTCCATGGATAAAGACCCCCGACACTGCCGTGTGTTGGAACCCCCCCCCCTGGAGAGGACGCAAGGTGAGGAGACGCTCTGCAAGACGAGGTCGCTTCACGTCTCTCCCCCGTGGACCGGAGAGAGCCGGCCCACAAAGAGTCCACCTGCTTTCATCTGTGGTCCAAGGATCGCCGGCGCATTGAACGGCACTACAGTGGGTTCACCTGGGATACCCTTGGCCGGACGAGGCAGCCGGATTCTACCCCCCCCCCCCTCCTACTCCTGTCGGCTTACAAGCGACCGGATTAACCCCCCCTTAGTGTATCTAGTATATAATCATTAAAGTATCATTGCTGTTATTCCTTAACTATTCCAGGTCGTATATTTACCACCTGCGCCATCAGAGATTGGACATTCTCTATTGATATACCGACGAATACTCTTTGCCATAAAAGTGCATACTATTTCAATTCATAAATGTAATTAAGTGATTAAGTGCTTGCTCTACACACCATTGCTGTGTAGTAATAAACGCATACTTCGACTTCGTACATTTGTGTTGGATCCGTTTCATCTACGTGAGAGTGTTTATGATAATATATTTATGCCGTGTACTGGGTGGCCGAATATTAAGTACAACGGTAGTGGTAGTAAGTATCATATCTAGTAATACAGTCAGGGAATTGTACCCCTCAGTTACACTTACCTTTTAATTGCCAAATAATAACATACACTCTTACCAGCGGTCAAAACAATGCCATTTACTGATTTTTATATAGAAATAAAATGTATATTATGCATAATTGAGTTTGGAATTTTGGCCCGGCCCTCCAAAATATTTTCAGTTGCTCATTTGGCCCCCTGGGAAAAATAATTGCCCACCCCTGACCTAGACTGTGGCGGCCAGTCTAATTAGTCCCGCCAGTATTATTTTTTTAAATATAAAGTTTGCCAATAGGGATGTATCAGTAGTATTGGCAGTGGTAGTAGTCGTAATAGTAATCCAGTATATTTTTTTATTTTCTAAAAAATAAACCAGTTCAACACAGGTAACCACTTTTGCTTCATTTATTTGATGGCTCAAATGTATGCTCTCCTCGAGACACCCCAGCCATTCCATGTATTTGTTAAATTCCACCACCAGCACACCTGATTCAACTAATAAAGGGCTAGTTAAGTTGAATCAGGTGTGCTGGTGGTGGAATTTAACAAATACATTGAACGGCTGGGGTGCTCCGAGGAGAGGATTGGGAAGCACTAGTCTAGTCGATTTTGTGTTTTGAGCACAAAGTTCATCATAGATCTAGCCTCTTTATTTTGCTCTCAAAGTGCACCAGATTGATGCATTTAACTTTAAATGCCGCCGGACCCCCCTAGAGGGGCCAGATATCTCTTGTATATCTAGGAGTAGCTCCAGAATAAATACCTGCTGTAAACAAGCCAATTTGAAATATTTATGCTAAAACATTTTATGTAAAAACACTTATTGGAGCCATAGTGGGGACATTGTATTGTGTTGCATTGGTATATTGCAATGGTACTCAAATAAAACACACACACACACAAACTTACTTGTCTTGTTTGGTTCAGTATGATAGACTTGCCCTTTATGAGCAAAGTCTCCTCCTGGATCTGTTTCTGCAGTGCTGGAGACTGGGCCAAGCCATTCAGCTGCTCCGCTGGCGAGCAGATTGTCACATATCGTCATCACATTAAGTCAGCACTGCTGCTAAGCCAATTTCAGTAGTTTATTGAAAAGGTGGAAAAACCATACCAAACCTATGTTAGCATCTCGTTAAGCTGTAAGGTCCCCCAATTGGGGGACCCTGCTGTTTTTATCATAAATCGATCAATACAGTTCAAGTTCAAATATGAATTTATAATTCAAATTGATTATAATTTATTACTGCAACTACAAATCCTTCTGTTTAATCATCTTCCCTTTATTCATTTGCTTAGATTTATATTTGTACACTTGATCTCTCAAGAAGGTGCTGAATGAGCTCAGTGAGCGAGCTCGGTTCCAGCACAATTGTAACATGGTGTTATTCACCGGCACAGATGCAAAAATAAAATTATATTCTCCTTTTTTTCATTACAAAATACTCAAGCCTAGTAACAGACACATTATTTCTGACACTGGGAATACTAACCCCTGGTCCCAAGATGTTCCTAGATACCAATAACATGCCAATTAACCTTGTAGAAGTGGAGCAATCATCCATTTACTTAGGCATGTAGCTTTAGGCAAAATTTCGGAAAATAGGGCTGCTCTGCAAAGTTACTGATACCAAACCTATGTTAGCATCTCTTACTACGAGGATGCTCTTACTACTACCCCCCCCCCCCCCAACACACCACAAACCGCCTGGGCCGGTCCTTTATACTGGCAGCCATCAGGCTCTACAACAAAGGGCTTGGTCGGCCGGATCTGCTGCCAGAACCATCACAACTCGGGACTTGAGAACTAGAGACTCACCGTACTGACTATCTTGTATTTTGCACTAGAGACTAATATCACTGGACTATCTTGTGTTTGTACTTTTTTTATTATATTATATTTGTATCTATACTTTAAGTGTTCCTAGTGTATATAGGACTGTGAAGCTATGCATCGCCCACCCTGTACCCCCGCCCCCCATGCTGCTTTGACACCCGAATTTACCCAAGGGGATCAATAAAGGATATATATATTTTTTTTTATCTTTTTCCCCCTCCTTTTTCCTCCGATTTTCTCCCATCCCAATGTTAGTCGTTATGCCAATTCCCAATCCCCTTCCTGGTCGCTGCGCACTTACCCCCCACAGTCGGTCTGGGAGAGTGGAGGCTACCACGTGCTTCCTCCGACACACGTCCAGCCAATCAACCGCTTCTTTTCACCTGGCAGCGCGGATTCTCACTGAGAGGGCGTAGCGTGTGGAAGGATCACACTATCCCACTTAGATCCTATCCGCGCTTAGCAGGCGCCCCGACCGAACTGTAGGAGTCGCTGTTTACAACGACCCGGACCCACCCCGCCAGCTTCTCCCACCCTCTAATACTGCCAATAGTGTGAACGGCCAGCCAAGCTGGTGACAACCCCGGAGCTGTGAGCTGGATTCGAACAGGCGAATCCAGCCGCTCCGGGGTTGGTGACGAACGCAATCTCCGTTACGCCACCTGACCGTCCCTAATAAAAGGATCATCTTATATTATACTTCTGCTCTGCAAAGTTACTGATACCAAGCCTATGTTAGCATCTCTTAAAGCTCTGCAAAGTTACTGATACTAAACCTATGTTAGCATCTCTTATACCTCTGCTTTGAAAAGTCCTCTTCCAGTAATCAAGGTCTTCTAGCTGGTCATCCAGCGCCTTGACGTCTCGTTCTGCCTCCTGCATAAGGATAAATTATGATTACCTGTTGCGTGAGTGGTTGGAGTCTGACTGTCCCTTCTATCAAACAGGAAGAAACTTGTGCTCAAAACGTTACAGCAGAAAATACAATTCCTTTGTTAATGTTAAACATTAAGTTGTACTCCTGCAAGAGTCAAATTGCTGTAGCAAACAGCATTTGATTATTTCTTAAAGAAAGCAAGAAAGCAAGAAATAAATGTATTCCCAGCATGGGCTTTAACACAGTCTGTGCCAAAAACGTAAAAAGTCGTTATTGGGCACAGACGGTCGAGTGCCAAAAACGTAAAAAGTCGTTTTTGAGGGCGGCTGGGTTGCGCAGTGGAGAATGCACTCGCCTACCACCGCAGAGACTCTGGGATCGAATCCAGCTGTCAGCGGTACCTCCGGCTTGGTCAGTCATCCCTACTAACACAATTGGCAGTGTTAGTGGGTGGGAAGCCAGCGGGGTATGTGTCCTGGTCATTGTAAACTGCGGTTCCTACTGGTCGGTCGGGGCGCCTGTTCAGCAGAGAGGGGATCGGGGGGAAATAGCGTGAACCTCCACACGCGTTACATTCCTCCAGTGAGAGTCCTCGCTGTCAGGTGAAAAGAAGCGGCTGGCTGACTCCACATGTATCGGAGGAGGCATGTGGTAGTTCTACACCCTCCCTAGGTCGACAGTGGGGCAATGCGCGCAACGACCAGGAAGGGAATTGGCATAACGATTAAATTGGGATGAGCAAAAATACAGAAAAAGTGAAGAAAAATAAATAAATAAAATGTAAAAAAATATTGGATCGTTTGATCTTTTTACTTTGATCCCCGCTCTACAGACTTGCCCAGAGCAATCCGCATCATTTTCGACCATCCCCACACATTAGAACTGCAATGCAGATAGACTATCACCAGGTGGCGGTATCGTCCGTGTCTGAACTGCGATGGCTTGGGTTGAATCACACTCTAACTTTAATTTCTGCTTGGCCAATGGCCACTCCTCCTGCAGGGACATAGATTCACATTGATCGCCTAGAAATTCCGTCACCTAAGTGTATTTGACCATCGAAAAGCGTATAGACATATACACTGGTAATCGCGATGGCGAAGCGATCACTTGGAATTATTCTTCTTGGAATACTTTCTGGCTAAGGTAAGGTACATTCTATGTCTATTTTACTGAATCTGAAACGTGTGTCACGAAAAACATGCTTGGCAAACGCGATCATAGTTTTGAGTTAAAACGACCCCCCCCCCACACCCCCCTTGATGATTTAGTGATGATATATATATATACATATCATTTACCGGAGTATTGGGGGTTTCAGGGGATCAGCCAGAACGGTTTGGGCTTATTGCACATAACGCGTTTTATCTCGCAATCTATGAAAAAAGACTATTATCTTGGAAATGTGTGATGTTTAGCATGTAATAAACTACAAACTACAGCGTGTGGAGACAAACTATTATTCCCATGCTGGACTACAAGTAATGTT
The DNA here is from genome assembly GCF_963971535.1 of Notolepis coatsorum. Lineage (NCBI taxonomy): Eukaryota > Metazoa > Chordata > Actinopteri > Aulopiformes > Paralepididae > Notolepis > Notolepis coatsorum. Next base: position 147,834,004 of record NC_140167.1, read on the forward strand.
GTCAAAATGAGCCACACCGGTCTCTACAGCTATAATACAGAACACAAACACAGCTTCGCAAACATAATGCAACGACCACGGAAACGCCTAGAAGGCTGGCATTCTAAGGGTAAAGATAACCAAATAGCGTGGCAGTGTTAAGCTAAAAACAAGCTTGGAAATTACTGGTTACTGAAGCAATCTTTTGCACCTTAGAGAAAAAATTACAGCTGCACTGGAGAAAAATGAATATACCTTAGGCATTTTCTTAGATTTATCAAAGGCTTTCGACACAGTGAATCATGAAATTTCATTATCAAAAATGTCATGGTCTTAAAAAACAGGTTATACAATGGGTTGAGAATTACTTAAACAACAGAGAGCAATTTGTAGTTTAATGGTAATCGACACAGCTGGCTGTACTAAAATGTGGTGTTCCACAAAGGTCCATTCTACTGTAAGACCCTTGTTGTTTTTGATTTATGTGAATGATCTTGCAAATGCATCCAGTTTATTGTCACCTATATTATTCGCTGATGACACAAATCTCTTCGTCACTGACAAGAATTTTGATTCCCTTATTGATAAAGCAAATTCTGGACTCATTAATTTTTCCTATTGGTTTCAGTTAAACAAGTTATCACTCTGTAGGTGCCTAAATGCCTAGTCTGGTAATTAAGAGTAATTTCAGTTAATAGAAAAGTATTTTGGAACTGTATTTCATGGTGTTTAAATAGATGGATAAATATAGATATTATTATTAGTACAGAAGTTAAAATGTTAAGACAATTCATGTTTATTGGTAAGAATGATTTATTTGTTAGAGTTTGTTTCTTACGTGATATTTGGCTGATAGGCAGAGGGACTTTTAGTTTGACAGGATAACCGTGATGTCATTGATTACTGTCAGGTGCGGCAGTGTGACAGAATTTGTTTAGAAAGAAAATAACGCAGATTGGACCGGCGGTCAGGCCGAGTGATGAGAGAGTGGAGCCAGACAGTTTTTAGACCTCTCTCTCTTTACCTAGAATTTACTTTATTCATCTCGCTCTACAAGTTTAGGAAACAAGAAAGTGTATAACCCGAATTGGACATTAAATAGTTAATACTACGTCGTGGTCAGTGGCTTTCTTGCGTGTGGATGTGGAACGGGAGAATTCAAAGTTTGAGAGCGTCCGAAGCTCATGGCATTAACGTGTTTTGGAAACTACATTTCGTCTAAAAACGTGCTCATTAAAAACGGAACTTGGATTTGGACTGGCCTGACTGAAAGAAGGAACTTTTCGTGGAACGAAAGAATGAAAAAAGAAGACGTCAACCAGTAAGCTGTATCTTGTATAATTTGCCTGAAAGAAGACGTCAACCAGTAAGCTGTACTACTGTATCTCGTATAATTTGCCTGAAAGTGCCGTATCCCATTGAAGCTATAACTAACGTTACAGAATGTGGTCAATGGAAAAAAGCAACATAGTAGCTTGCGGTCTGGATTGAAAGTAAAAGTAATTAAACGCGCGTCTAGCTTGCACGCTCTCGCCAGGTGATTGACATTTTACTAATTGTGGAAAGCCCGACTGCCGACTGGTGATTCAATATGGATGGGGTGGAAGTCAGTGGAAAAAGGATAGTAAAATTTGACGGAGAAAGCCATGCAGGAGCAAGCAGCTAAACGTGAAAAGGCACGCAAGCACAAATTATCAGCGCTAAATAACATGAAAGAAATAGTGACATTAAAAAGGAAGATGATGCAAACGTCAGCATTGTCAATAACACAATGTGTGTTGACTTCAGTCATTTGCAACAAGAACTAATACAAGTAAACACTGAACTGGGTCGTTTTATGTCAGAGGAAGAATATGAAGATGATCAGAAGAATTTTGAGTCTAAAATTTAATCACTGAATGTATTCTTCTGGAAATGTGAGGAATGGATGAAAGGTCACAAAACGATCTGAGCAGGCTGAAGAGTGTAACAATCAGGTAAAACCTATGGATAGTAAATCTAAGTCTGGAACAGTAATAAGTAAATGCTCATCAAGCTCTTGCTCAACAAACGCAATCAGACTGAATGCAGAGATGGAGCGTGCGGCTCTACAAGTAAAGGCCACCGCTTTAAATGAAAGGTTAGCTCTTGAGCAGGAAGAAGCAGACTGGCTAGCACAAAAACGATGCAAGGAGGATCAACTACAAGCTGAAGAGATGAGGTTTGAAGCCGAACAAAAAAGAAGGCTAGAAATACATGCAATGAAGACGGCTCTCGCTGAGTCAGATGCAAAAATGGGAGTTCTGGAAAATTATGAATGTACTCCATTAAACATTGAAAAGGCAGATGAAACAGAAGAGGAACTTCCAACCGCTATACCAGCGTGCCTCACCACCTCCCCCCAGTAAACCAGAGGATGTGCAGCTTCCAGCAGCACCACTAACGACCAGCATATTAAAATCAACAGAAAGGGAATTCAATGAAGGATGGGAGCTTCATAGTCTAAGCAAGACTCTCTCTCAACAGGCGAATGTCACAGAGTACCTTGTGAAGAATCACAAAGCTTCATTACTTCCTGAGCTCACCATTCCAACATTCACTGGTGACCCTCTCGAATACAAGACATTCATCAGATCTATGGAACATGGAGTTGAAGACCGCACCAGTGACAATCGTGACCGTCTACAGTTTCTGTTGCAGTACACAAGTGGACAACCACATGAGCTGGTCAAAAGCTGCATTCACATGGAGCCTACTGCAGGCTATACCAAAGCAAAACAAATGCTGAAACAGTTCTTTGGCGATGACTTCAAGATAGCGGAAGCCTACATCAAAGAGGCTCTGGAGTGGCAGACAAATCAAACCTGAAGATGGTGCAGCATTGCAGTCATTTGCATTGTACCTCACAGGCTGCTCCAACACAATATAAGCTACATGGAGGACTTGGAAAACGCATCCAACATAAGAGCGCTGGCTAATAAGCTACCGTACAGACCAGAGAATCTTGGAGAAGACACGCCTGCGACTTACAAGAAAGAACTAACAAAAGGGCAAGGTTCAAGGATTTCGTAGACTTCGTCAACAAGCAAGTTAGATACGCTCTACACCCACTCCTACACCCGCTCTACGGAAACATAAAGGACAACACTACAGCCACAAAAGAACCAAGTCAACAGAGAACAAAAGAATACAAGACAAGGACACACAAGTCGCAAAAGGACGACACAAGTCGCTACAGCAATTGACTCCCCCAAGGCTGAAATGACTAGAGGCATAAAGGAGAGCGACGGACGTGCAACACCAAAGACACCAACCGCCGCAGTGGATGCAAACAGCAAGCCCTGTGGCTATTGCAACGGAGAGCAGCACACCCTTACGGTTTGTAGAAAACTCAAGAGCAAACCACACAGAGAAGATAGACTTTCTAAAAGGCAAAGGTCTATGTTTTGCGTGTTTGAAACATGGTCACATGAGTAACAGCTGCACAGACAAAGTGCAGTGTCAAGAATGCTCGACAACACCCCACACTGCTTCACTACAACTTTAAAGATCGCTCTAAAGACTCTCAAGAGGAAGCGAAGTCAACGGAACAAGAAGTGACAAGTGCTCTTGTACAAATTATGGAGGCCTTCGGTGTCACTGGGGCCGGAAAGGAAGATTGCGCTCTCTCGATTATTCCAGTGCGCGTCAAGGCACAGAAGGGAACCAAGGAAGTAACAACGTATGCGTTTCTGGACCCGGGTAGCTCGGCTACTTTTGCTGCAGAGTCGCTGATCTCACAACTGAACATGGATGGACGCAAAGCAAGCATCTTGCTGCAAACAATGGGATCAGAATCTGTTGTAGACACAAATATTGTGAATGGACTGGAAATAAGCAGCCTGGATGGAAAACAATTCATCAAGCTTCCAGAGGTGTTTTCTCAGAAAACCATTCCAGTCTCCAAGGAGAACATTCCCCGGCAAGAGGATGTCAGCCGATGGCCTCACCTAAAGGAGGTGAAGCTTCCCACTATCCAATCTCAGGTTAGACTGCTCATAGGAGCAAACGTCCCGAAGGCAATGGAGCCGCTCCAAGTGGTGAGCAGCGTGCAAAAAGGACCATATGCCGTCAGAACGATCCTAGGCTGGACAGTTAATGGACCGCTCAAAGGCGGAAGTGACGCAAGCCAGCAGAGCAAGCGGACAGCAGTGACCGCAAATCGGATCTCAGTCGCCAGGTTAGACAAGCTTTGGCAGCAGCAGTTCAAAGTAGACTTTCCGGACGCCGGACAAGATGAAGACATCGAGATGTCAAAGGATGATCACCAGTTCATGAATATGGTGTCACAATCCTCTAAACTTGTGGATGGACATTACAGTGTTTGCCTGCCAGTCAAGAACAAGACACTGTGCTTGCCCAACAGCAGATCAGTCGCCGAACAACGTGCGTTGAACCTACGAAGATTCTCGAAAGACGTGGCGTTCATGGATGATATCCTCATGAAGGGCTACGCCGTGAGACTTGACAACGCTGATCAGGAGTCAGCAAAAGGAAGAAAGTGGTATCTGCCTCACCACGGAGTCAGACATCCAGTTAAAAATAAACAGCGTGTCGTCTTCGACTGCGCAGCAAGCTTTCAAGGAACATCACTGAACCAGCAGCTTCTGCAGGGACCGGACCTGACAAGCTCCCAATAGGAGTCTTGACAAGGTTCAGACAAGAGACCGTGGCGGTCATGGGCGACGTGGAGGCTATGTTCCACCAGGTCAGAGTCAGCGATGAAGACACCGATCTCTTCAGATTCCTCTGGTGGCCTGAAGGGAACTACGAAAAGAAACTCATCGAACACAAGATGTTAGTCCACATCTTCGGTGCAACATCATCGCCAAGTGTTGAAACGTTTGCACTGCAGAAATGTGCAACGGAACACGAGGAAGAGTGTGGCCCTGAAGCAGCCAAAACAGTCAAGAAAAACGTTTAGGTAGACGACTGTCTTAAGTCGACCGCCGACGAAGAGACAGCCATCACTTTTTGTGCCGACTTGAGAAAGATGTTGGCAAAAGGTGGATTTCGCTTAACAAAATGGTCGAGCAATAGCCGAATGTTGCTCAACTCGATCCCCGAAGAAGAAAGAGCCCAAGGGTTTCAAGACCTGGACTTGGACGAAGACAACCTGCCGGTGGAGAGGGCATTGGGGATCCAGTGGTGCGCCGAATCAGACCAGTTCAGGTTCAAGATCAACCTCAAAGATCGCCCGCACACTAGGAGAGGCCTGCTTTCCCTCGTCAGCTCTATCTTCGACCCTTTGGGGTTTCTCGCTCCAGTGGTGCTGCCCGCCAAGATACTCCTACAAGATATCTGCAGGCAGAAGTATGGCTGGGATGAGGAGCTACCAGACAACGTCATCCAGACATGGGAAAAGTGGATCTCAGGACTGCAAAGGCTTGAGAACTTCGGAGTGGACAGATGCATCAAGACAAAGCAGTTTGGAGCTCCAGTCTTCGCACAGCTCCACCACTTCGCCGATGCAAGTCTAGAGGCTTATGGAACAACAAGCTACCTGCTACTGCGCGACTGGCAAAGCTCAAACTGCCCTGATGATGGCAAAGGCAAAGATCGCACCCTTAAAGTCTCCAACCATACCAAGGATGGAGTTGACCGCGGCTGTAGCTGCTGTCAAGATGGACAAGTTTCTCAAGAAAGAGCTCGAACTCGAGCTGCAAGATTCTATCTTTTGGACAGACAGCACAGCTGTGCTGAAGTACTTGAAGTACTTGAAGTACTTGAACCTGACACAGCTCCAAGAATGACAAAGGTGGTCCACACCTAGAAGAAACTTCAGTGAAGGTGAAGAGCTTCGTCGCCCATGAGTCTGAGGACTTTTGATGAACTTTATTCTGAAGGCAAAGCCTCACCTTGGGTGGGGAGAAAAAGATGATGAACCAAAGTCAAGTCTCTGTCACAGGCAGAGCAAAGATCAAGAGCTTCACTTCTTCAGTCTAGTTTAATTTTGAGACTTTAGATTGTGATATTTAAGTTAAACGACATTTAGACGCCTTAAGTTGATATTTTGTGTAATTGTTTCAAGGCTGTTGATAACAATTAGGGGCCAAAAAATGTAGGTGCCTAAATGCCTAGTCTGGTAATTAAGAGTAATTTCAGTTAATAGAAAAGTATTTTGGACCTGTATTTCATGGTGTTTAAATAGATGGATAAATATAGATATTATTATTAGTACAGAAGTTAAAATGTTAAGACAATTCATGTTTATTGGTAAGAATGATTTCTTTGTTAGAGTTTGTTTCTTACGTGATATTTGGCAGAGGGACTTTTAGTTTGACAGTTTTTAGACCCCTCTCTCTTTACCTAGAATTTACTTTATTCATCTCGCTCTACAAGTTTAGGAAACAAAAAAGTGTATAACCCGAATTGGACATTAAATAGTTAATACTACGTTGTGGTCAATGGCTTTCTTGCGTGTGGATGTAGAACGGGAGAATTAAAAGTTTGAGAGCGTCCGAAGATTATGGCATTAACGTGTTTTGGAAACTACACACTCAATGTCAAAAAATCTAACTTCATTATTTTTAGAAAGAAGAACAAAAACATTTCAGACGGAACCAAGATTTGTATCAATAACAATGAACTTGCACAAGTTTCATCAGTGAAGTTCTTAGGTGTCAATATCGATGAGAAACTCTGCTTTAAGAATCATTGTGAAATTGTTTGTAAGGTTTCAAAATCGTTGGGCATAATCGTTGGGCATAATTAAAAAGGGTTAAAAACCAATTAAAGGGCAATTACTAACTTTGTATTACAGTTTAATTTATCCTCACATCTCTTACTGAAATATAATTTGGGCCAGGACTTACCCATCTTACTTACAAACAATCCATAGAGCTCAAAAATCCTTTGTAAGAATTGCAACCAACTCTTCTTATTTAGCCCCAACCAAACCATTATTTAAACAACTGCAACTACTCACAATTTATAAGGTCAACAAGTACCAAACAGGGGTTCTGTATCATTAAGGGGTTCCGCTTGGCATCACTCATGCACTCCCTCGCGTACGTGCATGCGCACTGAATAAATTCCACAAATGTACCTTTAATACCAGTATTAGTCTGACCACACCCCTCATCAGCTTACCTTCATAAGCAGGTGTGTGGTCACCTGCTCTCCTCCTTCTCGCTTTCACCACAAGGAAGTGCCTCGGTAGTACCCCACTTGACGTGTTGATTAGTTGAAAAGAGTTGTGACAAGTCTACATTGTGCTTCATTTTTTCTTCTCTCATATCTGTTGTAAAGAAAAAGTTTGGGTCATAATGTATTCTGCGGAGAGTAGACCCACTAGACCTACTCTTCACCAGCGGTTCTCCATTCCCGCCTCCGTCGTGCGTTCTGGTGCTGGGCTGTTGCCACTTTCGTGGTTGCCGACCCAGCCCAGGAGACAGCCGATGGATAGTTTGCCTCTCCGAAGAGCCGAGGAGTCGGTGCCGTCGCTCCGGCGATGGCCTGATCTCGACTCTGGTTCTTCTGGTTCCAGGGAATCGTCCGTTGGTGAACGGTCGGTTATTTTGGAGCCAGAGGATTTGCGACGCAAACTTTTCGCATCTGCCCGTTCACGTCGCAAGATGGTAGCATGCAGGCGCGAACGGCCTGGGTTTGGGGAACTGCTGGAGACCAGCGAGGATGCGTCCGGCTCTGGATTTCCGATGGAAACTGAGGACTTCATGGAAGAGGCGGACGGATTCTTGTATGATGGTCCCGTGGAGGAGAGTATCCCTCCTCAGGAAACACCGGAGGGGGGAGAAATGGCTCCATGGGGCTCCCTGTTCGAGGATGTCGAGGAACCGCCTTGGCCTCATCAGCAGGATGCCCTACTGTCGGCCACATCAGACTGTGGCTCCTTGACCAGTTGCAGCCTGCTGCATGTGAGGGATGCGGGTTCGGTGGAGGAAGGTCCGCAGGGGGAACTGCGGGCTTTGTTTCCCGAGCTCATGGCGGTAGCCGCCGCCGCAAACGGCGTGCCGCTGCCACTGCCATTGCCTGCACCTGTCCCTGATGATCTCATAGGTCATCGCTGGCAGCGTCGCCCAGTGAGAGGGGTGGACGTTGTCTACCCATTTTTCCCCTCAATGGGGGCCTATGTTCGTCAGGGTCAGGCGGTTTCCAACATCATGGGACTAACCCCCACCTACGTACCAGTTACGCGGGTGTCGGGGTTAGTCAAAGGTATGGGGGAGGGCGTGCCTCGGCTTGACAGTCCGATGGCCGCTCTCCTCTGTCCGGATATGGTGTGGGAACCCTTATGCAAGCCGGTCCTCCAGGGGAAATCGGCTAGGCGATTGGCTTATTGGGGTGACCAGTCATTCATCGCTGGTACACAATCGCTGGCTGCGGCATCTAACATCGCCCACCTGGCTAGATTTGTATCGGGGATTATGACGGGCGGCACGGATCTGAACGAGGTAAAATGCGATCAGATCACCCAGGCGGCAGGAGCTGTCCTGCACCTTTCCCAGGTGCTGGCCATAGCCATGGGGAAAGTGCGCGCCCTGGCTACCCTGGGCCAGCGTCATCTTTGGCTGGAGCAGGCCCGTGTGCCGGAACGGAAGAGAGCTCCTCTTCTGACGGCCGCCCTCTCCGACGCTGGTCTGTTCGGGAAGGCCCTGCGGTTGATGACCTCAACATGCAGAGAGATGGCAGAGGAGAGATCCATCCTCCAACCCCATTTTCCGCCTCCCGTCCTTGCCGGTGGAGTCAGAAGGCTTCCGCGACGTCGAGCTGTCTCCGTCGCCCCTACCACTGCCTCCGCCGCCGCTGCTGGCCCTTCCAAGAAGGCCAGGAGAAGAGACGGCGCTTCTGCTACCGCCGGCCCATCCACGACCGGAGGAGACGGTAGGGAACGTCGTGACCAGCAGACAGTAACCTACCGTCCCTCCGGGGCTCCTCGGGGTGGCAAGACTCGAGCGGCGCGAGGTGGCAGACGCCGCTGAGAGTGACTTTTCCCCTCTGTGTCCCCTCTCCTTTACACCTTCCCCGGCCCCTCTATGATTTTGTGCCTTAAAACATTATAAATAAAGAAGTTCCCAGACATAAGGGGGACTATGTTTTGGCCGAACAAACTGTGTGTTTCTTCAACAATTCATATGGTGGGGTTGTGTAAATATGAATCTGCACTTTTACGTTGTGAGATGAGTCGTGTTGTGTTACGAGGTTAAGCAAGGTCTGCAACATACCCAGATAGCAAAAGGTGTTAATTCAATGTTGATTTATGGTCAAAATGCTTGATTTTTGGTTAAGGTCGACGATTGATGGTGAATCACCCATTAACCGATGAAGCAATTGACTAATGTTGAAAACATGTCATTGAATCAATATTGTTTTGTGGTTGCATTTTAATAATTGAAATGCCAATATCTAATAAATGTTGAATCAACGTATGCTGCTCAACGTATGCTGTCGTCATTGTCTCATCACCCAGACTGCACTGCACTTGTGCCCCGCCTCCCAGAATGCACCTGTGCGGCAGCTTCCTGGCAGCTAGCTACCTCATGTCTCTCTGCATAGTTAAGACTGGTGAGTACTGCATGGCAATAATGTCGATTATTTTGTATGTTGTATGTATGCTTTCGATTGCAAACGCCAGTGGAGTAGTGCCGTGTTCGTTTTTACATGGTAGAGAATATTATATTAACCGTTATGCATGCCTGCTAGCTGAAGCTAATTTAGCTAGTAGCGTTAGCAGTTAGCTATAATGTTTCTTGATTTTGGTGTTTAGTGATATCCACCTGTTGCATATAAGAATATAAGAGGCCAGGTATCAACGTTAGCTCCCGGAACGATAGCCAGTTAGTTAGCACCAGCCAGGTATCAACGTTAGCTCCCGGAACGATAGCCAGTTAGCCAGCACCAGCCAGGTATCAACGTTAGCTCCCGGCTAACTGGCTATCGTTCCGGGAGCTAACGTTGATACCTGGCTGGTGCTAACTAACTGGCTATCGTTCCGGGAGCTAACGTTGATACCTGGCTGGTGCTGGCTAACTGGCTATCGTTCCGGGAGCTAACGTTGATACCTGGCTGGTGCTGGCTAACTGGCTATCGTTCCGGGAGCTAACGTTGATACCTGGCTGGTGCTGGCTAACTGGCTATCGTTCTGAGAGCTAACGTTGATACCTGGCTGGTGCTAACTAACTGGAGCCTGCGCCGGTCTGTCTGTCGAAGACCGAGGGAACCGCATCAGGCTTCAGCTGATTAGTGGTCTTCTGGACAAACCTTCCACCCCCAACAACATAATCCGAGGCAATGAAGTGTTCGCTGGAGATCTTCATTCCCTGTCCAACAGGCTGATCGCGCCGCCTGAGTGCAGCTAACAGTAGCTACTGTCTGTAACTGTGATGCATTTTCTGTTGCAGTCCAATGTTCACCAAAACACACACCCACACACTTATAATTTGTTCCTCAACGTTATATAGACAGGTCATGTTTTGTAAACTAACGTTATGTTTAGAATGGAATGAATACATGGGTCGGGAAAGATAGTTAGCTCAAAGCTAATCCGGCCTGTTTAACCACTAGCTTCTGTTAGCTAATGCTGGCTGAGCAAGGAAACTAACAGTAAACGTTTTTACATGAAATACAGCCCAAAAACCCTGCTGACAAACGTTTGCTTATTAAATACATTCTATACTATAATAATACAAACGTTTCATTGCCTCTCTGTGACGACAAAGTTGTTTAAATAAGGGGAGAAAAGTAGCTAAAACCAATGTATTTGGATGGGACAGGAAGTGCCATTGGCAACCGGAAGTCAGCCGGAAATGGCTACTTTGAGATTGTGCAAGTGGAGAATTATACCTTTTTTTGTAGGCTAACGTCAGTAACGTTTCAAAATGTGGCTTATGCTGTATTCTTTAACAGGATACACTGGCACAATCAGTTAGCTTAGCATTGCTGCTACCATTATGCTTGCTTGCTAAAAAGTCATGGTAAACCAACAACATGGCAGGGTGCAGGCATACAGGCCGGGCCTGTCTCTCTCCCTCCCTCCCTCATGTGTTTGTGCTTAAAACAGTGAATGATGACCGCATGTTCTCAGAGCATTTTCAGAGCACTGTTAAACTGTTAAATGGTCATTTTAAAACTAATATAAGAAATTAATGTATAGTGGTATATTTATGAGGGGAAAGCATATTTGCAACAACTTTTAACATTTATACAGGTAGGTTATTGATAACTAATTCTGTTATGAGTGTCATATTACAGTGACATTCATACAGTATCCTTTGATTTCACATAATTTAATTATTATTTCACAATAAAATGCTGTAATCAAAATCCTCTGTAATATCACATCAGATTTTGTAATCTCACAATAACATAGCAATATTTCACATTTAATTATTATTTCACAATAATAGTAATCAAAATCGAAAGACCATTTGCATATTATTGGTATCTAGGGACATCTATGGACCTCAGGGAATGTATTCACATTGTCAGAAATATTGTGTCTATTGCTTATTTTTATAACGTGATTTTTTCTGTGGCTTATCTAAATACTAATTTGATGCTATGACTATGTTTATATCGCTATATGCTTCATCTCCCCTTTAAGCTTAGGCACTCTTTCGAAGTTGGTTAAGGTTAGAGTTTGTCTTAGAGCATGGCGATAGAACGCCAGGTAGTTTGCAGGCTGTTTGGCGTGCCACTGGTCCTGCTAATGTTGAATGAATGAATGAAAACTTTATTTAACAGATTGCAGAAGGGGTACAATACAGTATGGCTCAATACACACAATTGTTAAGGGGATGCAGACCAGAGAAAGACGTTTTTGTCTCGTTTACATCAGGGTCCCCCATTTTCAATTCATAGTGACATTTATGACATACACATGATGACATTTATGGCATAGGGAGGGACATACATGACATACAGATAGTATATAGTTAGACGTTTGGTTATATGCATGGTATTTTCTAATGAACAATATAACAATAATATAATAATGAACTCTCTTGATATTGATCAAAATGTAGAATTATGCAAGTGTTTCACCCTGCACATTGCAATGCAGCACATTAATCAGGACCCTCCCCCCTTTTTTCTTTCTTTTTCCAGAATCACGTACCAGTTTCAAGAAGCCGCACGTTGCAGCAATTGAAGCAAAGACCTGTTCTAGCCAAGTAAATACCACAATTTATGTACCATTACATTGACTATATAGTTAGACGTTTGGTTATATGCATGGTATTTTCTAATGAACAATATAACAATAATATAATAATGGACTCTCTTGATATTGATCAAAATGTAGAATTATGCAAGTGTTTCACCCTGCACATTGCAATGCAGCACATTAATCAGGACCCTCCCCCCTTTTTTCTTTCTTTTTCCAGAATCACGTACCAGTTTCAAGAAGCCGCACGTTGCAGCAATTGAAGCAAAGACCTGTTCTAGCCAAGTAAATACCACAATTTATGTACCATTACATTGACTATATAGTTAGACGTTTGGTTATATGCATGGTATTTTCTAATGAACAATATAACAATAATATAATAATGGACTCTCTTGATATTGATCAAAATGTAGAATTATGCAAGCGTTTCACCCTGCACATTGCAATGCAGCACATTAATCAGGACCCTCCCCCCTTTTTTCTTTCTTTTTCCAGAATCACGTACCAGTTTCAAGAAGCCGCACGTTGCAGCAATTGAAGCAAAGACCTGTTCTAGCCAAGTAAATAGCACAATTTATGTACCATTACATTGACTATATAGTTAGACGTTTGGTTATATGCATGGTATTTTCTAATGAACAATATAACAATAATATAATAATGGACTCTCTTGATATTGATCAAAATGTAGAATTATGCAAGTGTTTCACCCTGCACATTGCAATGCAGCACATTAATCAGGACCCTCCCCCCTTTTTTCTTTCTTTTTCCAGAATCACGTACCAGTTTCAAGAAGCCGCACGTTGCAGCAATTGAAGCAAAGACCTGTTCTAGCCAAGTAAATACCACAATTTATGTACCATTACATTGACTATATAGTTAGACGTTTGGTTATATGCATGGTATTTTCTAATGAACAATATAACAATAATATAATAATGGACTCTCTTGATATTGATCAAAATGTAGAATTATGCAAGCGTTTCACCCTGCACATTGCAATGCAGCACATTAATCAGGACCCTCCCCCCTTTTTTCTTTCTTTTTCCAGAATCACGTACCAGTTTCAAGAAGCCGCACGTTGCAGCAATTGAAGCAAAGACCTGTTCTAGCCAAGTAAATACCACAATTTATGTACCATTACATTGACTATATAGTTAGACGTTTGGTTATATGCATGGTATTTTCTAATGAACAATATAACAATAATATAATAATGGACTCTCTTGATATTGATCAAAATGTAGAATTATGCAAGTGTTTCACCCTGCACATTGCAATGCAGCACATTAATCAGGACCCTCCCCCCTTTTTTCTTTCTTTTTCCAGAATCACGTACCAGTTTCAAGAAGCCGCACGTTGCAGCAATTGAAGCAAAGACCTGTTCTAGCCAAGTAAATACCACAATTTATGTACCATTACATTGACTATATAGTTAGACGTTTGGTTATATGCATGGTATTTTCTAATGAACAATATAACAATAATATAATAATGGACTCTCTTGATATTGATCAAAATGTAGAATTATGCAAGCGTTTCACCCTGCACATTGCAATGCAGCACATTAATCAGGACCCTCCCCCCTTTTTTCTTTCTTTTTCCAGAATCACGTACCAGTTTCAAGAAGCCGCACGTTGCAGCAATTGAAGCAAAGACCTGTTCTAGCCAAGTAAATAGCACAATTTATGTACCATTACATTGACTATATAGTTAGACGTTTGGTTATATGCATGGTATTTTCTAATGAACAATATAACAATAATATAATAATGGACTCTCTTGATATTGATCAAAATGTAGAATTATGCAAGTGTTTCACCCTGCACATTGCAATGCAGCACATTAATCAGGACCCTCCCCCCTTTTTTCTTTCTTTTTCCAGAATCACGTACCAGTTTCAAGAAGCCGCACGTTGCAGCAATTGAAGCAAAGACCTGTTCTAGCCAAGTAAATACCACAATTTATGTACCATTACATTGACTATATAGTTAGACGTTTGGTTATATGCATGGTATTTTCTAATGAACAATATAACAATAATATAATAATGGACTCTCTTGATATTGATCAAAATGTAGAATTATGCAAGCGTTTCACCCTGCACATTGCAATGCAGCACATTAATCAGGACCCTCCCCCCTTTTTTCTTTCTTTTTCCAGAATCACGTACCAGTTTCAAGAAGCCGCACGTTGCAGCAATTGAAGCAAAGACCTGTTCTAGCCAAGTAAATACCACAATTTATGTACCATTACATTGACTATATAGTTAGACGTTTGGTTATATGCATGGTATTTTCTAATGAACAATATAACAATAATATAATAATGGACTCTCTTGATATTGATCAAAATGTAGAATTATGCAAGCGTTTCACCCTGCACATTGCAATGCAGCACATTAATCAGGACCCTCCCCCCTTTTTTCTTTCTTTTTCCAGAATCACGTACCAGTTTCAAGAAGCCGCACGTTGCAGCAATTGAAGCAAAGACCTGTTCTAGCCAAGTAAATACCACAATTTATGTACCATTACATTGACTACAGCACCTCATCACTATGTCATCTTATTCTCGGGCTAAAAGACGTAGAGTCAACAAATTACTGAGAGAGACAGAGCAGGCTATCCTCACTGATTATAAGTTAATTGTTGCTGCTAATTCAAGGACAAACCATCACTCTTTAGAGAACTACAACACCCCATCTGGTGTTTCACAGCGTAGACAGATGGCCGGCGATGACGGGCAGCTTATGAAAGGCAAGTCTATTGGACATGGTGTAATTCCTCGTGTGATTTGCTGCTTATTTTTATTTCTCACTTAATGATTTTAACTCTTCTTCTGAAGACCTTACCATCCAGAAGATGAATTCAATGCTTGCTGAATTACTTGTCGTGGTGAAGGATCTATCCAGAGATGTGCAGTTCATCAAGACCGAGTTGGCTGAGGGCAACATATCTGGTGGGACCAGGGGACACGGGGTGGCCACCACAACCACTATGCTCCCCTTCCAGCTGCCAATCGCCAGTGAACAAGACTTCAATGAGGCAGAATCATTACTGGAGCAATCAGTCCGTCAAAAGATGGTAATTTATTGAACTGCATTCATTTATCAAATGTAAATCGTTTTAGTGTGGTCTTGTTCAGGGGAAAAATGTGTTTAGCACTTTCTAGTTCAAAACGTGTTAGAGCTTGTATATCTGCTATTTATGAAACGTTTTGAAATTGTTCAAATATACCGTTTACATATGGACAGGAGGGTTAATGTGGTTAAACCTAATGACTGGCATGGGCTGGAATATCAGTGCATGCATAAAGTGTGTGTATAAACAAGTTGGTTGCTCTGTGTTCATAAAATAAACGTTATGCTGTTTCTAACGCAGGGCCTTCATTTTCTTCTCTCTGATTTAGATTTCTCGCCTGGCTTTGGTAGGAGGCACCAATTCAGAGAACCTGATCAGACTGATGTTGAAAACTGCTATGACCAACGCCCTGGCCAGTGGGTTCAACTGGGCTGGAAAGAAAGACAAGCGTTGTTCAGAAAGCAAGAAGCCATTCAAGCACACCACACTACAAGCCTGCATGTTTGGTGAGCTTCCTCCCCTGCAAACTACTTCATAGGTTAAGTTTAGGTAGTGAGGTGGTGATGCTGGTGATTCAGAATATAATTATGCTGTTGCAAAAACTTAAAAAAAAAGTGTTATGTTGGAATAAAGTGATGAAAGTGCAACCTATAAGAAATGGACAACGTAATTGGTGAGCTTTAGAGGTGCATGGATACACATTGTATTGCCTAGATGGTGTCAGGCTAGGCGATTGCTTAATTCTCTTTCCTGTCCAGTCTAACTGGATGCTGACTGTAGCTTGTTACTGTAGACCTACAGAGTGAGTAATTGAGTGATTAAAAAAAATTGCACTCGTGTGAAGTGAGGGGTGCTCTTATCATCGTACATCATCTCACCCACCTCTCTTCCTCACTTTTTTATTTTTGTGTCTATCAGCTGCTGCTCGACAGTTTGACCCCAAGCTGACCGACCAGGACTACAGCGAAACTGTCAAGAAGTGGCTTCGTTATGCGCCAGACCGGGAGGGAGGCATCTCAAGGAACCGAAGTGACCCAAACTTAAGTCAAGCGAACCAGAGTCAAACTTAGGGTACCCCAGCACAGCACACACTGTTTCCCTGGTTCATACAGTACAAGGAATTACCCTCATGGACACTGTTCTTCCATGGACGGCATCTACTTGAATGACTTGCTGCTTCAGCCTGTTCTTGGAACCGAAGTGACCCAAACTTAATTGTCAAGCGAACCAGAGTCAAACTTGGGGTACCCCAGCACACTGTTTCCCTGGTTCATACAGTACAAGGAATTACCCTCATGGACACTGTTCTTCCATGGACGGCATCTACTTGAATGACTTGCTGCTTCAGCCTGTTCTTGCAGTGTTTATTTTTTTTATTTTTTATTTTAACCTTTATTTACCCAGGGTAGGTTCGCTGAGCACGGATGCTCTTTTTCAGCTACGCCCTGCTTCACATTCACAGAGTTCCATTCACACCTGGGAGCTGCCCAGGCCTAACAAAATTAATAGTTGGTTTCAGGTTGCCGACCGACCCTGCCGATTTAGGTGCGACCCAATATATTTTATGAGTTTTTAGAAAAAATTATAATTTTTTTTTTTTTTTTTTTTTTTTAATAAAGTTTCATAGAAATCTTAGTCAAACATTTAGTATTATGGATATTAAACATGCTGGCAGAGTACATGCATCCATGTTGTTGTGAACATTTTAATTAAATAAAGAAATTCCCTATCCATAGTCGCCGTGGGAAAGAATAAAATAAAAAAATAAAATAAAATAAATTCCCTACCTACCCATGGCCAAACTGACAACCAACCTGAAACCAACTATTAATTTTGTTAGGCCCCAGTACAACCACAGTCTGACACTGTTGGCCACTGAGCAACTCCACTGGAGCAGTTGGGGGTTTAGTGCCTTGCTCAAGGGCACTTCAGCGGTTGGTGTTAAGGGTATGGGAGAGAGTTATATGGGAGAGAGTTATAGAAACATTAGGGGTGTAACGGTACACAAAATCCACGGTTCGGTACGTACCTCGGTTTTGAAGACACGGTTCGGTATTATTTTCGGTACAGTGGGGGGGGGGGGGGGGGGGGATAAAAAAAATTGCTTTTCATTTATCTATTTATTTAACTGTATTAAACAATATAAAACGAATTGGCCATAATTGACTGAGCAAACTAATGCTTACTGCTGTAACCTACTAATAACACTTAAGTAAATCTGAAGATTATTATATAGCAGATGCCTTGGAGGATAAGTCGTGGACAACTGTAGATCATCTAAGCTCCACTGTGTTTAAATTCAAATCCTCTGCCATTGTTATTTAACCCTTGTGTCTGAAAACTAAAGTATTATACTCTTATTAGGGGACTAAATTGAAAAACTCCATAAAAAGATTATGTTGAAATAATTTCCCACTTTCTTTTCCATAAATATTTTATTCAACTTCAGCCCTGATCATAACCATTTTTTATATTATTTTTGTAATGAAATACTCTCACTTTTCTGAAAAGAGTTGTTAAATATGACAAAAAAAATAATATGTGGTGGTTATGAACAGGCTGAAGTGGAATAAACAATTTATGAAGAGTAAAAAAAAAATACAAGATAATTAAAAGATTATGCCACATATTATGTTGGCTACAAACATAATCACTGCAAAGTTATCAAACAAATACGAATCTGATCAGACACAAGGGTTAAGTTGTTGTTCCCTTTCTAATTTCCTCAAACATCTAGTCTAGTTAATGTGATCAATATTATTTGACAATTGATGCTTTTTGTTGGACATTTCAGTCAGTGAGCTCATACTTTGAGCTCATAAATTTATAGTTAAAATGATTGAGACAACGCAATCTTGTCTTCGTTGTGCATGAATGCGTGTGCTCACCACACACAATATGTGTGTCACTATTCTGGCAGTGGCTATATATGTATTGTTAATGAAAGCCTGTTATAAGGTCTGTTATTTTTTTTTGTGTAAAAGGTATGGTCACTGGAAGTATGATATGAGACCCTAGAAAAAAAAAAATCATATTAAAGCCATGTTGTCATTTTTGTTCACACATTTTTGGAAATATGGTCATATAAGAATTTTATTATTATTTATTTAACAATAGTGTGTTTAACAGCAGGAAAAAAACATGTAATGTTATGATGTATACATATCAGCAGCAATATTTTAATGTAAAATGTACATTAATCAGTATTGATTCCTTAACTTTACAAGTTACAAGTAGATGTACAAGTTACAAATGTACAAGTAGAGTACCATTTAGATTATGGTTGAATAAACATTGATGTCTAACATTGATTCAATATAAAATCAACTAAAATGTGCATGTAGATTACCATTTAGATGATGGTTGAATCAACATTGATATAGTATCAGTTATGGTTGACACCTAACGTTGATTCAACATGTAAGTCATAGACAACGATCTGTATAATTTCGATGTCAGGCTTCAACATAGATTCAATATTTCTGCCGAACCCTATTTCAACGTTGATTCACTCATTTTTTGCTATCTGGGTACACTCAGTAATAGGTTCTATTAGCTTGATGCTCCACATGCAGGTAGAAACTGGTGTTATTCCATTGCTTGAACTAAGTATATGTGTCTCACAATGCTGTGTTGTTTAGTTGCAGTAATACTCGTACACGCACGTTCCACGGCCTAGCCGTTACTCTCGGTCAGCGTTTTTTGCTATGTACGACATAGTCAACGGGCGTAGGATTCACACACATGCGACTTGTTTTTGTTGTAAATCCTGTTCACATTTTGTGGGTAGCGGGCATTGTATTAGCTTACGCTATACATTAGCTTTCTACCGGAGGTTTTCAAAATGGCTACGGTTGTTTTCTGTGTGTAGGGAACAAAGGGTTTTTTGTGAGGGGGTGTCGAATAAACCCCTCCTTCCCACTTGATTGGTTTAGGGGATTTTTATCTCTTCTGCTGAGCCAGTCAGGGCCGAGCCGGTGAGACGTCTTGGCAGGGGGGGGGGGGGGGGGGGGGGTTATCCTGCCAACTCCTATTACAGAGAGGAGTCAAAAAGGCAGCATTTCCCCCCGTCATAGCGGTGTTGCTATGGCGACGCCTTCCATGAGTTGCGGTGTCTTAAGGTGTCGAGTTAGAGCGTAGGGCTCACGGGTCTGCTGCGCTCGATTTATGTAAACCTGAGTCAGTTGGTCACGTGACTCACGGTTTGCATGTCTTTCTCATGACTACCACTCGTGTGGAAAGGTTTTCTGGGAGGGTCTAGTCTTTACTCTCTGATTAAAGAAGAGTGACTGGATGTAAAATCATGTGAAAACGGGTTTTTTACTCCCAGCTGTGCAGTTGGGTTCATACGGGTGATGCTTCTTCTTTATTATTATAAAGAGTTGGATGTGTCTAGATGGATTGGAAATGGGGGCCCCTGATGGAAACAAGACTAACGTCTTTCTCAGGTCTGCCTCCCCTTACCGATTGTGTGTTTTGAGCCGTACTATGTTGTACCCTTTCTGCAATCTGTTGGTTAAAGTTTTCATTCATTCATTCATGGAGTTGGTTGCATCCCGCCCTCTTGTCGTTCCCCTGGGCGTCTTGGGGATTCAATAATATGGTCTAAATAGCCTATTATTGATGTGGATATGCCCAACGCACACATAGTGCTAACTCAGGATGTTCTGTTGGACATTAGGTAACTGACTGGCGCGCCTTGATTGCTTGGGGTTAAAACAGCGTTTTTATAAAGCAATCGGGATGGGGTTTTTTCCTCTTCCGACGCCCTGTGTGGTTGTCGACGGGTTCTCGTTCATATCAGGGGATGATGACGGAATGGATCTGTACATATGTGGAAGGGTCTCACGCCCTGGGGGTGGGCTGCCGGGCGCGGTTCGCACGGGAACGTCTGAGTGGCGCCTTCTTTTTATGTTTAAGATCAACACGCATATCTGCCCCTTCTCCTGGAGTTGGCATGTCGGCGTGGTTAGGGCACGGGACTGGTTCTGGTCGCGCTGGTCCGGATCAGTTGAACCCGTTGTCCGCCGGGGATGCAGATCTGCTGTTCTGGTACCTTGAGGGACTTGGGGTTTTTTCAGGGGGAAAAATGCTAGGTCGGTCCGGGTGTCGCAGGGTTGGGCGCTATGGAACCCTTGTTGGGTACATTGTATTCTACTCTGTCGTAATGGCTTACGGCTGTGCCAGCCTGTACACGTCCGATCTCGTCAGATCTTGGCCGCCATACAGGTTGGTCTAGGTTAGTACTTGGTTGGGTGACCTCCTGGGAATACCAAGTACGGTGCTGGGGCTGGTTTTCCATTCTTACGCTCTTCTCTTACGCATGGCGAAGAGGGGCCTGTTGGGGTGGTCTTGACCTCCTCGGGGGACCCTGTTCTCCCCGTATCACCGGGCCCGGTCCGAGGTAATGTTTCGTTGACCTGTAGGCCCGGGATGACCCTGTTGGAAACTGGAACACGGGCTGCGGCAGCGCAGGTGTGTTTGGGTTTTTTTCCTGAGGGGTTATGGGACCAACCACCGCATGGGGTAACACCTGGGTGGTTGGTTCTCTGGTGTATTGTTGCGGTGTCAACTCCCGGGTTAACCGGTTTTGAGGGTGCCCCTGCACGTTCATGATGTCTGCCAATCGTGTCAGCCTTCTCTGCCTCGACCCCTCTGGGTGTTTTTTTTTTAGATGGAGCCTTGGTCATGCAACTACGCCAGCATACGCCCCTTCCGCCGGGCGGCTGTGTTCAGCTGTCCTTTCTGGCGCCTGTCTCGTCCGCAGTCTCCGGGCTAGGGTTCACAGCCTGTTGCCTGGTTTTCCTCGGTGCGCTGCCTGCTTCCGTTGGTTAACCTTTTCTTGTGTGCTTACGGCCATGCTGACTGCCTGTTGCAGGGTCAGTGTGCCAGGCAGTGTACTATCGGGGAGGACGGGGCCCGCTCGGCTGAGGGGCCTTTGTCCGAATACGCTGGCGATGTGGGGGGCGGGGCACTGCATGCCCACCTGGTGGGGTCTTGATGCTGGCATCATGGACTTCTCCGGGCCCCCGTTCCAGGGGGTCCAGTCCCTTTGGTGGGTCTGGGTCTTCCTTCGCGCTCCACTGCTACAGCCTTGCCACGGGGTTGGGTTTGCCCTTGACCCCGTGATTCTGGGGGCAGTAACGAGGTTGTTTCCTCCGTTCGTTCCCGGGTGGCATGCGGGTTGTGCGTGTGTGTAGTCGTGGGGTCAAGCCACGGTCTGCTCACCCTGTGCGTTGAGTTGCTTGAGTGCCTCTTCGCACGGTCGGGTCCGTCGCCCTCCCGGTAAACCTCTAATAGGGGGGGTGCCCTCCATTAGGGGGGGTCGGGGGGGCTCGGCCCTCCCTGTTCTGTTGGTTGTGGGGGGCCTTCAGCGGGGTGTATTTGTCGGCCAGTGGCTCCGCTTGGCCTCCCTTTGTGCATGAGTGATGCCAAGCGGAACCCCTTAATGATACAGAACGATAGGTTATGACTATAACCAAGTTCTGTTAATTAGGGGTGACGCTTGGAATCCGACACCGCTGCAGCCCTTGACCTCACCTTGTGGTGAAAGCTTTGGTAGGAGGAGAGCAGGTGACCATACACCTGCTTATGAAGGTAAGCTGATGAGGGGTGTGGTCAGACTAATACTGGTATTAAAGGTACATTTGTGGAATTTATTCAGTGCGCGTGCACGTATGCGAGGGAGTGCATGAGTGATGCCAAGCGTCACCCCTAATTAACAGAACTTGGTTATAGTCATAACCTATCGTTCTTATGTACAAAGTGATTGGTCTTCCTTTATCTTCGCCTAATTTTTCTCAACGTTATTTTGAGTTTAATTCTCATTATCATGCACATCTCACAAGAAGAAATAAAGACTTACGCATTCCTTTCTGTAGGACCTCTGTTGCCAAATTCTCATTTGTTTATCAAGGTGCAGTGAAACATGTTCCACTTTAAATATATTTAAAAGTAAGCTTAAAAAAGAACTACAGATCTTGTAGTCTGTAGTATCCATGTGTATTTGTGTGAAGTCTTTTTTTTTTTTTTACCATTATAATTGTTGTATAATGCTGTATTGTATGTATCTGTGTGTATGAGAGAGGGATATGCGCATGTGTGCATAATGTGGGGGGGGGGGGGTGATTTTTTTTTGTTATCCTATATAGGTTTAAGAGGGGAGGTCGCTTATAAGCCCTTGGTATTTTTTTTACCTTTCCTGCACAATTTAACTGTTCTTCTTTTACTTATTTTATTCCAGAATGTATGTTTGTAAGTGCAAATAACAATAAACAAAATTTGATAAAGGAAAACAGAGATAAAAGCATGTTGTTGAATTATGTTTACCCAAATTTGCTTTCTCAGTTCTCAACTCTTTCTGTTTCTCCACCGCTGGATTGCCATGTGTGCCATCCTGAAAAATACATACAGACCTTTACCGTCCTGTACATTGGCACCAACAGAGTAGGCTTACATGTATTTCACAAACCGTCACGGCAATTTACATTTTAGATACTGATTGATTGATTGATTGAAAAGTTTATTAACAGATTGCAGAATGGGTACAGTACAGCTCAATACATACAATTGTTAAGAGGATGCAGACCTGAGAAAGACTTTCGTCTTGTTTCCATCAGGGTCCCCCATTTTCAATTCATCATATGACACACACGACATACAGATAGACAGTACTGCTACATCTATACATTTATGACATACCAGATTTTCAAATACAGTACTGTTTGTGATACTATCTACTGTAGTAGATACTTTGGAGAAAAGGCTAACTTGACCAGAGAGAACCAAAACAAATGCAGCTTTAGAGATCTTTGCTTGTAGACAAACTGCAGAAATGTTAAAAGCACGGGACTCGCAAAACAAAACACAACAAACATAGACCCAATCAGTGAAACATATTCAGAAGCATTGATTGGTATGGCAAGAATAAAATAGATCCACACATTGAAACTAGTGCTGTCAGGCGATTAAAAAATGTAATCTAATTAATTACAAGATTTGTAATTAATTAATCTAATTAATCGCATTTTAATCGCATAACCATTTTATGCCTGATATTCTATAATCATATTTCAAATTGCATGTGTCCGGATGGCAGAATTCAGTACTGTATCTACAAAACCTTCTGTTTAATCATCTTCCATCTATTAATTTGCTTAGATTTTTCAGGTCTGGTCAATTTGAGCATGGTGTTATTCACAGTCAAAGATTAAATTTTTTTTTATTGATACTCATTTGGTTCATTACAGACTCAAAATAAAAAATTTCAATCAATCACAGCGCAGATTGATTGATTGAATGAAAATGTTATTAACAGATTGCAGAATGG
Organism: Notolepis coatsorum; assembly: GCF_963971535.1. Classification (NCBI taxonomy): domain Eukaryota; kingdom Metazoa; phylum Chordata; class Actinopteri; order Aulopiformes; family Paralepididae; genus Notolepis; species Notolepis coatsorum. The sequence continues at coordinate 147,857,537 of NC_140167.1, forward strand.
GTACAATACAGTACGGCTCAATACACACAATTGTTAACACTTTAAGGACCGGCCACGTATATATACGTGTTTCGGTGCCATGCGGTGTGGACCAGAGCCACGTATATAGCTGTGGCAAGTTGTTATTGTTTTATTCCATATTAATAACGGTATTAACGTCCCTGATCGACTTGCAGGACCTACCCGCATATTTGATTTCCGAAACATGCAATACCGGCCATATCCGCTTAGGGGCGCCATCGCTCCACTGCAGTATCATTGAGGGCGATTGAAAAAAAAAATGTTTACAGTCTGTGGGCGTTTCATATGAGCCAGGATCCCAAACGAACCTTACGGAACGCAGATTTCAGCCTGGAATAATGGGATTTATGATCAGCCAATGGACATATCGATCTACCAGATTCCGATGACTAATGACGAAATGCTGCCGGCGATCACATGGGCTGACGGTAGGATACTATTCACCCAAATTACAGCCGGATTGGACATTGTTGTAACACGCAAGTGATCGATCAGTGAAAATGGCTACTTGAACGCACACTGTATTGCTAATCAATAATACTAATCGGCCTCCCCCCATTTCATCCATAGATGCTCTGTAATAGTCCGGATGCTACGCAGTTTGTTTTATTTCATTCGTATATATACACCAGAAATGGCATTTGATATAACGTGACTAGCCTTTAGCCTCATATCTAGCTCCCCAGAAAAAAGACGAGACGAAAAGTGCGATAAACCTTATATTCACGACGCTGAATATTTTATTTTAGTTTTTTAGTTTTTTTGTATCCACTTTTTCTCCCATTTTCTATTTTTCTCCCATCCCAATTTTCATATCGTCCAATTCAACCCTCCCCTCTCTTCGAATGTTGTTTCTTGCCTCCCACAAGCCGGCTGCAATGTGGACTAAGTCATACATAGCACAAGTCCCCTCCGATACTCGAGGTAACAGCCGTCGCATCTTTTCACCTGCGCGGCTCGATCTTTCAGCGTCGGGGGTCTGGGCTTGGAGGGGCCCCGCCCCCGTCGCTTCTTGATTCTGGATTTTTATTTTCTTTAAGCCATTATGAAGGCACGGTTTATGCACTCAAGTGACAATGAGAATGGACAGATAGCAATACTATAAAGTATATATATAGCTGTTAGAAAGTACATCGGTTTGTTCAGGGGTGTAGCTCCAGATTCTGGGCCCCATGAAAGAATGTATTTGTAGGCCCCCAGTGAATGCGAGAATGGGATTTTTTTTGGCCATTTTTTTTGTTGATGAAAACGCATAATATGGTTTTCACCTATACATTCGGATCAGCAGTTCAGCACCTGCACTGTTGGTGGGTGAGCCTAGTAAAGGATGTCGCATTGCGTTCATCTTCAATGAATGGACCAATGCAATAGTCTACCAAAGCCCCCCCCCTCTCTCTATATATCTCACACACACACACACACACACGCACACTTCAGAAAGAAACATAGTATTAATGAGAGCATCAATAATACACCTGAGTGATGTCTAGTAAAAAAAAAAAAAAAAATGTTTTTTTCTTTTTTGGCCCCCCCCCCAGTGCTGGGCCCTTGGAATCATCCTAAGCTACCCCCCCCTCCAGCTACGCCCCTGGGTTTGTTGACAAAGCTTGGTCCTCTGGACTATAAATCGCCGCGGGACTCTGGTCGCCAAAGTGTTAAGGGGATGCAGACCAGAGAAAGACTTTCGTCTTGTTTACATCAGGGTCCCCCATTTTCAATTCATAATGAATTGTAAGTAAGGGTGCAACTTGCACCGTGCAATCCATTCTTTGTGGATCTAGCCCACAGTATTTCTGACACTGGGAATACATTCCCTGAGATTCATAGATGTCCCTAGAATCTGATACCAAGAACATGCAAATGGACCATATTAAAAAAAAAAAGTCTGTAAATGTGTATTCTACATTCTTATGGAATGAATGAGATACTGTAGGATAATACCATTTAGATAAGCATCGAGTCAAATGACTTACTCACTCAGTGGATCCAGTTAGTAAGGTTTATTAACCAGATCAATCAAATCATTACAACAATAGAGAATATGGCTGGAGATCTCACCTAAACAGACCAGCACCGTCAGTCAGGTAAAAAGATCCCGCTCCCCAGTTGGGGGAACGATTAAGTACCAGGTGAACAAAGGGGGAGAAGGGGGAGGTTTGGAAGGGAGGGGGCGTTGTTTACAAACAGGTTTAGATGTCTCTCAATATATTCCACAATACAAATATATATATATATTTTTGTAATAAATGTTGAGTAAATTTTCATAACGCGATAATTTGTTGTGTAATTAATTAATCTAATTAACGCGATAAACTGACAGCCCTAATTGAAACATTATCTTTGCCAGGATCATATTGGACATGATGATTACATTCTGATCAGTGACAGTCTTAAGGTGCCTTGCTTATTGATTACATACATTACAACACCACAGAAACCACTGATACAATTATCTGACCTGTGCTTCAACGGCAGAGGCCAGGATGTTCCTCTCCTCATTCAGGCATTTGCAGAAGATCATGGCTAAGTCCAGAGGGTAGTCCTGGAAGTGGTGCTAACAAGACAATATGAGTTTAGAAAAGGGGACAAGGGACATACTGAAGCTTGCCAGGTTTCAGGTAGGGTTGCTATGTGGGGCAGCATATTCCAGGAGGCAGTTGACGTACGTCGTCTCTGCCCTGTGCTCAATAAAAGGTACCTAAAAGACAGTTCCGTGAGTGCTGGTTACTTCTGTAACTAATTATGCAAGAACCTGTCTGGGCTGTGCACCCGGTAAAAAACTACTAAGATGTTGGAGTTGTGCCTCTTTAATTTGCATCTCTGATTGAGATCTCAGGCCTGATTGACCCTTCCTGCTATTACACAGCTGCATTAGAACCCAGGTTAGAACCCAGGGGAAGCCAGACATCTAGCAGTCAGCCAAAGAAGAACCTCTTCAGCCAAGGAGATATTAGGTTTAATACTGTAGGCTTCATGCAGGACTACTCTGCGACACTAGCCTTCTACTTCCTGCTTCCGCAAAGCAAGCTGCGTTTCACTGTCGCTCTGCATTTTTTCTCTGCCTATCGCTAATATAATGATTTATTACAGCCCTTTCAACTTTAATTACTCTGTACGTTAACTTCCAGTTCCTATGATACTTCTCCAGAACTGTGAATTTTCTTATCTATTTAGATTTATGACAACAGTACTCCATCGAAAGGACGAGTACGTGGGAGAAATAGCGAGCCGTCTTATCAGCTACACACAAAGGACTTTGCCGGCCACTGAAGGAGGATATTTATGAAAGACGAGGAATACAGAGGTTTCCTTGTTATTTTGAGTTTTAACGAGACGGAAGACGACAGTGGTTTGGTCGTGTGAGTAATAGAGCAACGGAGCGCTCCAGAGCAATGTTTAGGAGAGAGCAACGGACAGCTGTTATATGATACCACCACCACCACCATCATCACCACCATCACCATCATCACCACCACCATCATCATCACCACCACCACCACCAGCTAAGTACCTAGCTTAGCTTCAGTTTAGCCTAACCTGAAAAGACAGTAAATAAGGGAAGATGCCGGGACTCGGCTCTCCCACGGAATGTACTAACTGCTTGAAGATGAGTATGATGATTGTAGAGCTGGAGGCTCGGGTTTCTACACTGCACCAAATCCAACAAGATGAGCGACTCATTGACTCTATTTATGAAGCTACTACAAATACAGCCAACGATACCATGGTTGAGACCTGGCCTGGGCTAGTAGCTACAGTACAGCACCACCCAAAAGACGGTCCTTGGCACAAGCAAGAAGCTAGACCAAAGACCACGTCAAGGATAAAAGGAGAAATAAACGAACCAGGAACACGACTATTACCTCGCCCCCGGTACCGCCAGGAAATAGTTTCAACCTACTCTCGGAAACACGCATATCAACACCAAAAGCAAAGAGACATAGAAGCGTGGCTAACGACGCTAGCGAAGCAAACAACGAGCGGAACGGAGCTCACGCTAACGACGCTAATAGCAGGAATACCGGAGCTCACGCTAACACTAGCGAAGCAAACAGTTTGCATGCCGGAGCTCACGCTAATGCTAGCGAAGCTAACAGCCGGCACATCGGAGCACACGCTAACGACGAGACGACGAGGAAAACAGAGCCACGAGCGACATGGCTAGCAAACACGACCCAGACCGAGCTAACGGCTAACAGCGAAGAGACTATCATGCGCCGAGGAGAACGTCGCGGTAGCCAACGCCGAAGGTACAGGACCAGCGTTAACATGTCGGCTATTGAGAAGGCTAACGAGGCTTCACCAAGGCCACAGGACTGTGGAAAGAACCGGCAGACTAGGCCTAGCCCAAAAACAAACGGCCCCAAAACTGTTGGAAAGAAAAATGCTAACCTCACACAGAAAATAGACTGCATACTGATTGGAGATTCCACAACAAGGTATGTGGAGATGGCAAACACAGAAAATATCTGTCTAGACAATACATATGTGAAAGAACTGGCCGAAATACTTCCAACACTAATCAGACCGGGAATAACAAAAATTGTCATTCACTCTGGATCGTTTGACATCCTGCGAAAGAAGACTGGCACAGAGACTTTGAAAGACGATTTCACACGTTTAATGAACACACTAGACAAACATCAGTCTGTGTACATAGACACTGATGTGTCCATCAGTGGACCAATTGCATGCTTTCGCAGAGGACAAGAAGCATTCAGTCGACTCCTAAATTTTAATTCATGGTTAGGGGCTGCATGTCTTGTACACTGCCTGAAATTCATTGACAACTTCAATGTTTTCTGGAATAACCCAGAACGTTTTCAAAGAAATGGCTTCTTCCCAAATCGCTTAGGTTCAAAGCTCCTAGCAGCAAACATGCGTCATGCCCTAATGGCCTCCAAGAATATTAAGCTCATACCAGCACGAGAGATAGTCATGAAGGACACAATCTCACCACGAAGTATCATATCACACAAGGTCATCTCGTCTGATCAAATGTCCCCGAAAGCACAGTACAGTCAGTGCAGTGCAGTATAGCACAATTGCCATGCCATCTCTCATAACATACCGGTAATCATAACCAGCCAATGGCATGGTGAAAAATATACGCCATCAATGCGTTTACCTGCTATTAACCTCAGGGCCATCACGGTCAAGCCAAAGCAGACCTCCTCTAAAGAAGTCCAACAAATAAAATTAGCTTTCCTAAATGTCAGATCACTGAATAATAAAACATTCTTAGTAAATTATCTGATTAAAGAAAATAACTTAGATTGCATCTGCCTAGTAGAGACATGGCTAAATAATGACACAGCTACATCAATAATGATAGAAGCTTGTCCACCAGACTATAACTTTTTTCAAATACCCAGAAGAAATAAAAGGGGCGGAGGAGTTGCAGCAATCTTCTCCTCAAAACTCTTGTTTAGAATCACAGAACTAGGTGAGTTCATGTCAATGGAATATCTTGCCATTGAACTAAAAACAGAATCAACTATTATTGTCACAATATACCGCCTGCCTAGACACTCACCAATATTTATACAGGAGCTCTCTGAACTGATCTCACTATGTGTTACCGGATATGATAAGGTGATCCTAAATGGAGACTTGAACATCCATTTTAATAAGAAAACAGACTCCAAAACTATAGAACTAAAAAATCTACTGGATAGCTTTGACCTAATACAGCATATAACAAATGCAACTCACAGGCGTGGGAATACACTAGACTTAGTTATAACAACAACTGGGCTAAGCATAACAAATATCTCAATAACTGAATTACCTCTCTCCGACCATCACTGTATATTTTTTGATACTCAAATAACCCTTACTAAAACAAAAAAAGAAATCATAGTTAAAAAGAGGCTCCTAAACGACAAAGCTGAATCAAAGTCCATTGATCTTATCAGACTACATGAACCACACAATCATGACAGCTCTGCTCTCTAAATGAAATGGTAGAAAATCTCAATGATGCAATGTCATCTATATTAAATTCTGTCGCCCCATTAAAAACGAAAAAGAAGAAAACTAGAGCCTCGCCCTGGTTAAACTATAATACGGTCAACAAAGAAAAAAGGAAATGTCGTGCAGCGGAGCGAAAATGGAGAAAAACAAAAACCACCATATGCTGTGATATATACAAAGATGCTTTAACTGCTTATAATAAAACCATCCGCTTAGCAAGGAAAGATTACTTCCATAAAATCATTACAGAAAATGCTGGAAACTCCAGAATCCTCTTTTCCACTATTAATGTACTACTCAACACTGCCCCTACACCTCCTCAGTCATCAACGGTTAAGTGTGAAGAACTTGCACTATTCTTTAACAACAAAATAACCTTGATCAGGGCCAGCATTACTCATAATGGAAATAAAGCTGATTGCGGCAAACCGCGCAATGTAACCATGAGAAGTTTCACATGCATCACATTAGATGTACTCTGCAAAACTGTCTCAGAATGTAACTCCTCCACCTCAGACATTGACCCTATACCTACAGCTTTCTTCAAACGGGTATTTAATAGTGTTTCAAGCCCTGTGCTAGATATCATAAACACTTCCCTTAGGACTGGTATTTTCCCGGATGCCTTTAAAACAGCAGTTGTAAAGCCATTACTAAAAAAACCTAACTTGGATAGTAATGAAATGGCAAATTATCGTCCAATATCCAACCTACCATTCATTAGTAAAGTACTTGAAAAGATAGTTTCAGTTCATATAAATTCCTTTCTTGAAGAAAACAACATCTTAGAAGAATTTCAGTCAGGATTCAGAAAATATCATAGCACTGAAACTGCCCTCACCAAAATAATCAGTGACCTCAGACTAAACTCTGACGAGAATAAGATCTCCATCCTTATCCTGTTAGATCTCAGTGCAGCATTTGATACAATCGATCACGATATTCTAATCGATCGTCTTGAAAACCATGTCGGTTTCTCAGAACATGTGCTGGGCTGGTTTAAAACATACATCAGAATGGAGATCACTAGGAGATCACATGTCTGATATATACGACAACAACTATGGAGTTGCACAAGGGAGTTGCTTAGGTCCTTTACTCTTCTCCCTTTACATGTTACCGCTGGGTGATATCATCAGAGAACATAATGTAGATTTCCATAGCTATGCGGATGATACACAACTGTACATATCTGCTGAACCAAATGAAACAGCGATTAGCTCCATTACAGACTGCTTACTGGCAATAAATAAATGGATGAGTAAGAACTTCCTGAAACTAAACGAGAACAAAACTGAAATTCTAATTATCGGCTCCAAAACTAAAAAAGAAACATTAATAAAGAACCTGGGGGGACTAACCCCTTGGATCAAATCTGAGGTCACTAGTCTTGGGGTTATCATAGATTCAGAACTGAACTTCAATTCTCATATTAGCAAAGTGACGAAAACATCGTTCTTCCATCTCAGAAATATAGCAAAAGTACGACCATTTATTAATCAGAACGATGCTGAGAAGCTAATTCATGCATTCATATCTAGCCGGTTAGACTACTGTAATGCACTTTTCACAGGTCTCCCTAAGAAAACCACAGAGAGGCTTCAGCTAATCCAAAACTCTGCAGCCCGACTGCTAACTAGAACCAAAAGGAGAGAGCACATTAGTCCAGTCTTAGCTGCTTTACACTGGCTTCCTGTAACATTTAGAATTGACTTTAAGGTCCTTCTCCTTACATACAAAGCTCTAAATGGACAGGGACCTAGCTACATCGCCAACACTCTAATAAATTACACACCAGCAAGAACACTGCGATCATCAGCTGCTGGACTACTAGAGGCTCCCAGAAGCAGTCAAAAGAGGATCAGTAATGCAGCCTTTATCAACTATGCCCCAAAACTATGGAACAAACTACCCCAAAACATCAGGGAAGCCAACTCGCTAGACATCTTTAAAAGACAGCTTAAAACCTATCTCTTTGCTCAGGCATTTCACTGATAGATATCTGCTACCACCTAGTGGCAAGAGGAAACATCAGGGATATCCTGACACAACTTGTATTTACCTGCACTATTCTTACCCTGCCTACTCTTATACACTGCCTATCAAATTCATGTGTCGGTTATTGCACTTTTTACTTCTTACTGATGACTATTTTTAAACTAAATCATTTTAAACAATTTTTATTATTTGCTAGATCCAAATGTGAAACACTGTGATTATTTGCCATATCTTGCTATGCTCGCTCATGCCTGTATTTTTTATGTCCGTTCTATTTTATAATTGTTTGACTATTTTTAAACTGAATCATTTTAAACTATTTTTACTATTTGTGTTACTGAAAACTGTAAGCGGAGAGCCTATTGGGATGCTAGATCCTAATGTGAAACACTGTGATTCTACCTGTCTATCTTTTTATGCTCGCTTATGCCTGTATTTTTTACTGTTGTGAAGCACTTTGAACTGCAACCTCTGTATGAAATAGCTACAATAAAAAATTATTTAAACAGTTATTCCCTTCATTTCCTGTAGCCAAAGTGATCATGAATTTCATGCTTGTTTAATTATTCGATTTAATTATACTCCTGGTCACTGTTAAAAATGTCTCGAGTGCAATACGATAGCAATTCTGGTTCCATAATAGCACTCAATCGAGAGAGCTGTCTTACCTGGATGTTTTCTTTCATCCTTCGAAAGTTATGCTGCTGCAAATAGTTGTTTTCCATGACAAAGCGGCTCTGCTGTTCTTCCAGCTGATGCAGGTACTCGTGAAAACAATCTGTGGCTTTGTGGACATCTTCAGTCACCAGATCCCTGCAGGGAGGTCAGACATGATATTCAAAGCATGCTGAAGAGGTCAAACTGGGGATCATGTACCTTGCCTCACTATTCTGCACAGTTACCAGTGTTTCCTCTAGGTTTTCAGGCAGGGTGGTAGGTCCGTGTACGTTTTGATAGTTCGTTTTTCGTTTCAAAAGGAAAAACGAAAAAACGAAAAAAAACGGAAATACGAGGTGTTTCCTATTTCCGTTTGAAACCAAAATCGAAAAAACGGGTAAAAACTGAAATACGGGCCTGTTTTTCGTATTTTGGTATCAGAATCAAATGAAAAAAAGGAGTCAATAATGGGCCGTGTACGTTTTGATAGTTCGTTTTTCGTTTTTGATGTGAAGAATGGAGAACGGAACCACGTGACAAGTACATTTTTCAATGTAAAAGCCATGCACGATCTAACGTTAACGAATATGTATAACGTTATGAATAAATACATAAATACATGCATACAGATCTATACCAGGGTAACGTTATGATACATACATTTTTTGTTTTGTGCATTTCATTTAGACATGATATTTTATGTGAAGTAATAGCCTAATAATATGGAAATAGCCTGTGTGGTCTGTATCCTAGTTCAGTGGAGTGGTCGGCAATAGGCGGCTCGCAGACCGAAATAGGTCCGCCAGCAATAATATCTGCCGATCAGATTATTTTGAGAATATGATTTGTGATGAAGACTCGCTTTATTGTATCGGAATCGGGAGACTTGGGTAAAGTTAGAAAGATATTCACAGATTCGAATTTCCGCGTCAATAATTCTTAAGCGAAATGTTTTTAAAACACAAAGGACACCTCTTTCCTATCGTAGTAAGGTAGACAATGAGCTACAACCTTACTTTCACCTAAACGAGGCGAGCCGGCCTCGGAGCTGTACATTTAATAACTAATAATAATAAATTGATCTATATGTGCAGTCGGCCTTGACGAGGCAAGTGCGCAGCCAGGGACCGTCTAAAAAGTGCAACACCGAAAAGAGGCACTGCAAAAAGATTGATTGATTGATTGATTGATTGATTGATTGATTGAAAAGTTTATTAACAGATTGCAGAATGGGTACAGTACAGTACAGCTCAATACATACAATTGTTAAGGGGATGCAGACCAGAGAAAGACTTTCGTCTTGTTTACATCAGGGTCCCCCATTTTCAATTCATCATAACATATATGACATACATGACATACAGATAGACAGTACTGCTACATCTATACATTTATGACATATCAGATTTGCAAATACAGTACTGTTTGTGATACAAAAATGTCCAGAAAAAGAGTGTATATACATTTGGCGTAGAAACTGTACATTGGAGGAGGTTGGGTGGGTGGGGTGGGGTTGGGTGGGTGAGGGCTGTACATTGGAGGTGGGGGGGGGGGGGGGGGTTGGGTAGGGGACACACACACATTTTACACTGTACATTGGAATACTGACAAAGCCTTACTTGGTCATTTACTGTACAACTAGGTTAGGACATTTGTAGGGGCCAGTTTCGAATTGCAGTCTCACGTAGGTGTTTTTTGAGAGTGTTTTTGAAAGTGGGTAGTGATTCACATTCCTTTACAGCTTTGGGTAGGGCGTTCCACATTGATGTGGCATAATTGCGAAACGTGTTTAGTCCCTTGTTTGAGCCGAATCTGGGTTTTACATGATTTGTGGAGCTCCCTCTGGTGTTGTGATCGTGGTATTCACTGACCTTTGGGAAGTATTTTGACATGTACATGGGTACCTTGGTCGCGTAGTGTATCTTGTAGACCAGGCCCATTGCAAGTTGCTGTACTCTGTCGTCTACTCTAAGCCAGTGTTTCTCAACTGGTGGGCCGCGACCCAAAAGTGGGTCGCGGGGCCATTTTGAGTGGGTCGCGGATGTGATTATTATTTTTTATTTTTTTTAATAACTTTTTTGTGGCAGAATATTGTAGTGAACGATTGTGGGTCATGCGCATGCGTGCGCAAGCACAGGAGCGCTGTCAGCAGAATTCAGCAGAGTAGTTGTTTTTAATCTAATTGTTAATACATATGTATCGCTATCAAAGAATGCTCCCACTACAGAATCATTTTATATGACCTCACTACTCACTCCATGTATACTGTATGCATATGGTGAGCATATTTTTATACTCTATCATAACATTTTTATGTAAGATTTCTGGGGTAAGGTATTTCAATACACCAATATATCGCTATCAAATAAACTCAGAATTCAGGGAACAAAACTGTTGCTTTTAACCATGGATTTATTTATATACACTCCATGTATACTGTATGCATATGTTGAACAAAAAAAACATTGAACAACATGTTATCAGTTATCAACATTCAAACTTATTTACAGTATTTATTTACAGTTTTGATTGTACAGTTGTACAGTTCCCCCCCCCCCCCCCCCCCCCCCCACCCAACCACCTCCAATGTACAATTCCCCCCCCCCCCCACCCAACCTCCTCCAATGTACAGTTTCTACGTCAAATGTATATATACTCTCTTTTCTGGACTCTTTTGGTATCACAAACAGTACTCAAATTTGAACATCTGGTATGTCATAAATGTCTAGATGTAGCAGTACTGTCTATCTGTATGTTGTGTATGTCATATATGTCCTGATTAATTGAAAATGGGGGACCCTGATGTAAACTCTCTGGTCTGCATCCCCTTATTATTGTGTGTATTGAGCCGTACTGTACTGTAGTCTGTACCCATTCTGCAATATACTGTATCTTAGTCAGGTACAAGCCTAGTGTACAATTACATGCAAATATTTACATGCTTATACAGTAATAAGTTATGTATGTACAAATATGCGGTCCACCTGTTCTCCATTGCTATACAGACCAGGGTCGGGATAAGTATTATTAACACACAAGTGATTTTTGATGCATAAAAAGTGATATTATTAACACACAAGTGATTTTTGATGCATACAAAAGTGATTTTAAAACAAGATAACGCTAAACTCAGGCCTATATCTTTTTACAGCTGCGTGTTACAGCTGGATGTCGTCAGCTGGGAGTCACATCGTCACATTTTGGTGTACGACATTTTATCATCTACTTTATACATGCTTTATACATTCTGCTGCAAAGCCAATTACATGCGAATATTTACATGCTTATACAGTAATAAGTCATGTATGTACAAATATGTTTTAAGATATTGCTCACCATCAAAATCTGCATATGGCTCGCCGACAACAAACTATCATTACACATGGGCAAAACAGAGTCCATTCTCTTCGGTTCAAATAACAAACTCAGCAAGACCGACGGCTTCTCGGTTACAGTGGGTGACAATATTATCACAAGGAAAGATGAAATTACCTACCTGGGTTCCATCCTAGAGGCTAATCTTTCCTGTGACAAAATGGCATCCAATGTAATAAAAAAAGTCAACCAACGAATGCAATTCTTGTACCAGATCTCCTCTCTGGTAAACAAGAATACCCTGAAGACTCTAGCAGGAGCACTCATTCAAGGGTACTACGACTATGCTTGCACCTCATGGTACCAAAGCACCTCAAAGGCACTAAAAACAAAATTACAAACATCTCAAAACAAACTGGTCAGACTACTGCTTGACCTGACTCCTAGAACCCACCTCACCCCTGCCCACTTTGACAACCTAGGATGGCTTAGAGCAGTGGTTCTCAACTGGTCTAGCCTCGGGACCCAACATTTTCCTTAGTCATTAAGTCGCGACCAAAATTTTTTAACCACTATGATTTATTTCATTTTTTTTGCAGTAATACACAATATTTCATGCACTGTTAAAAACATGAAATAAACACAAAGTGCAACAAAAGTGCAACTAGGGTTAAAAACGCAATGAAATAAAATAAGTAAGGGATAATGTATGTCTACGAGGTCATTGTCGCAAAATAATTGACCGACACGGAGTTTAAAATACCGAGGCGCCGCGCCGAGGTGTTTTAAACGTAGTGAAGGTCAATTATTTTGCGACAATGACCGAGTAGGCTATACATTATCCCGCTTATTACATGGCTAACTTACTAACAATATACCTAATTCATTTGACAAATCGCAGTTGTTCTGTGGCTCTGTCAGCCCAAATAAAGTGATTATTATTATCGCGGGCAGCCTCTGGCTCCGCTGTCAGTGCAGCGCTATACATTATCCCGCTTATTACATGGCTAACTTACTAACAATATACCTAATTCATTTGACAAATCGCAGTTGTTCTGTGGCTCTGTCAGCCCAAATAAAGTGATTATTATTATCGCGGGCAGCCTCTGTGTTCTGGCTCCGCTGTGTTCTGGTTCCGCTCGTCGCTCCGCCCCCTGTCATCGCCGGCACGGCAGTGTCTAATTCAGTAGGAGTTAGATCATTTTGTGTACTGTACTGTGTAGGGACTGTCCTGCTCCACTAGGGGCAGGCTTTTCTCATTCACTAGGCTGGGGGCGGGGCTGGCTTTTCTAATTCACAGGAGCGATCTTTTCTACTCTACGTTGGCTTTGAGAGTTGTGTTGTGTGAATGAATGAAAACTTTATTTAACAGATTGCAGAATGGGTACAATACAGTACGGCTCAATACATACAATTGTTAAGGGGATGCAGACCTGAGAAAGACGTTTGTCTTGTTTCCATCAGGGTCCCCCATTTTCAATTCATATCGACATTTATGACATACACAACATACATGACATTTATGGCATAGGGACATATAGGTATTTAGTACTGATACATTTGTGACATAACCGGTATTCAAATATACAGTACTGTTACCCCTAGATCCTGACAGAGTATATGATGGGGAGGGGACTGTACATTAGGAGGGGGTGGGTGGGTGGGAGAGAAATATACATACGGCGGGGAGGGAATATATACATGTTTGATTGATTGAATTGATTGAAAACTTTATTAACAGATTGCAGAATGGGTACAGTACAGTACATAGATGTAGCAGTAGGCCTACTGTCTATCTGTATGTCATGTATGGGGACCCTGATGTAAACAAGACGAAAGTCTTTCTCTGGTCTGCATCCCCTTAACAATTGTGTGTATTGAGCTGTACTGTACCCAAACTGCAATCTGTTAATAAAGTTTTCAATCAATCAATCAAAACAGCTCAATACATACAATTGTTAAGGGGATGCAGACCAGAGAAAGACGTTTGTCTTGTTTACATCAGGGTCCCCCATTTTCAATTCATCATAAACTGTACTGTGCAGGACAGTGATGCAACAGTAGCAGGACAGTACATCACAGTGATGTAGCAGGACAGTGATGTAGCAGGAGTCAGGACATTGGATCACAGTGATGTAGCAAGAGAGTGGATCACTGTGATCATTTTGTGTAGTGTACTGTGTAGGGACTGTCCTGCTCCACTAGGGGCAGGCTTTTCTCATTCACTAGGCTGGGGGCGGGGCTTGCTTTTCAATTCACAGGAGCGATCTTTTCTACCACATTGTACAACAGAACTGCCGAGTCCCGAGGCTGGTAAGTGCTAGTTAAAATGTACAGTAGTGCACAAACTCTACGTTGGCTTTGAGAGTTGTATTATACTGATATAAAAGTTATGCTGTAGGTTGTATGTGGGAGGGGGGCGGGGGGCTGCGTCGCCCACAGTATTTGGTTAACGTTACTGTGGGAAGTTATGCTGTAGGTTGTGTATGGGGGCGGGGGGGGGGGTACTTCGTCCACGGTCTATTTAATTTAACGTTATGTACAGTAGTTGTGTTTGTGTATTAACAGATTGCAGAATGGGTACAGTACAGTACATAGATGTAGCAGTACTGTCTATCTGTATGTCATGTATGTCTGTCCTGATGAATTGAAAATGGGGGACCCTGATGTAAACAAGACGAAAGTCTTTCTCTGGTCTGCATCCCCTTAACAATTGTGTGTATTGAGCTGTACTATATTGTATCCATCCATTCTGCAATCTGTTAATAAAGTTTTCAATCAATCAATCAAAACAGCTCAATACATACAATTGTTAAGGGGATGCAGACCAGAGAAAGACGTTTGTCTTGTTTACATCAGGGTCCCCCATTTTCAATTCATCATAAACAGGGGTGTAAAAAGTACCCAGAAATTATACTTTACTACTACTATTATACTAAGTACACTGTACAACTGTACAAGCAAAACTTTACATTGGAATATTGACGAAACCATACTTGGTAATTTACTGTACATTGGAGGGGGTTGGGTTAGGACATTTACAGGGTCCAGTTTCGAATTGCAGTCTCCCGTAGTTGCTCTTTGAGAGTGGTTTTGAAAGTGGGTAGTGATTCACATTCCTTTACAGCAGGGATCAGCAACCTTTTTGATACGAAGTGCCATTTTAAAATGTTCTTGTTAACCAGTGTGCCATATCAATGTTAAGGTTAATTATGAAACCACATCACAATGTAAATCTCCAACAGATCTGTAATTCTATTCCATCCATATAGGCAACGTGCATAGCAATAGTTTTAATAACCATTTTCCTCTCATAAATATATAAGAGAATGCTGCCGTCTTTATGAGATGCTTGCTTGCCATACCTGGACACATTCAGCCTTGTCTGCCTCATCCTTTAAAGTTCTCATGTTTGGTCTCAAAATGGCGTTTAACACTCAATGTTCGGCAAACAACAACAGACTGACCCTTCTCATTGGCTCTGACCATGAAATATCCCTGGTATATCAGTCAACCTACAGTACCATAAATAACAGGCTGTGCAACTGCCAATGGCTGTGAAAGAGGTAACTGCATGGGGAGGTAACTCAACATTTCCAAAAAGGTTCCTCTTACACATTTGCTAGTGTGCCATGTTGGTTTAGATAATGTGTACCAATGGTGGCACTCGTGCCTAAGGTTGCTGACCCCTGCTTTACAGCTTTGGGTAGGGAGTTCCACATCGATGTGGCATAATTGCGAACCGTGTTTAGTCCCTTGTTTGAGCCGAATCTGGGTTTAACATGATTTGTGGAGCTCCCTCTGGTGTTGTGATCGTGGTATTCACTGACCTTTGGGAAGTATTTTGACATGTACATGGGTACCTTAGTCGTATAGTGTATCTTGTTGACCAGGCCCATTGCAAGTTGCTGTACTCTGTCGTCTACTCTAAGCCATCCTAGGTTGTCAAAGTGGGCAGGGGTGAGGTGGGTTCTAGGAGTAAGGTCAAGCAGTAGTCTGACCAGTTTGTTTTGAGATCTGCCAGGTTATGACATTTATGCTTCTACCTAAAACCAGGTTATGTGAGTAGCTGGGATTGGTTCAGGTTCTGATATTGCTGTACAGGCCAAGATTTCACTGATCGCTTTAGTACTTAGACACATAGCACTATGTTGTATCCTCTCACCAGGCTCCAATGCAATGGGGCACATTTTCACATGATGTTGCTGTCAATGACGCATTATACAAAATGGTCATCAGTAGTGGCCACAGAAATAAACCCATATTCCATAATGGGACTTGAGTATACTGAATATTTGACCATACCAAATATCTCATATAAAAGGCCTTCTAGTAGGCCAGTTGACTAACTCACATAATTAGCATCATATAGCCACAATACTAACTAACAATGCTTTACTTTTTCTCTTTCCTTGGCATGTCTCCCAGGGGGCCCGGAATCACTACTTACTGGTCTGTTTAGTCCTATCTCATTCCTCATCTCTCCTGCTCCATCCCTCATCTGCTGACTGTGGTCATCCTGTCCTGGGTGTGTTTGGTCTCCTGCTCCACTCTTCTTCAGGCTCTGTGATCCTGCACCTTTTTAGGGTGGAGGATATCGGCAGCCATTGGACGTGGTTGGCTGCCTGAATTTAGCTTAAGTCTATTGCTCTTTTTGCCCAACAAAGTAACTGCAATTTTTTTGAGGACCAGCACCATGAAAGGACAAGACAATCTGAATGTGTGCACATAACCTCACCATGCTCACTGAGAACACCTGCACAATGAGGATTACAGTTGATCACAAATGATGTGCTTGTTTATGTGTTGTGCTTGAGTGTTAGCTTGTGTGCTATTTGATTGTTATTATTTACACTGTTTCTAAACAACTCCTAACTGATCAGAAAAAGATACTGGAATATGTTGTTTCTTTACACATATGTTGAATTATGTAATTGGTTTGTCTTTTTTATTGGTTTGTCATGACAAACCAATTACATAATCCAACATATGTGTAAAGAAACAACATATTCCAGTTAACGGTATATTTTTTTAATGATTCGTTACGGCGAAATCAATACTTCCATTTGTATAAATTGCATTAAGCGGACCTTAGTATTGCTGCCTGGCTGAGGGGCTTGTTGCGGCTCATGTGCATGCGCACGCTCGGCCAATCAGAGCAACGCGGAAGGGCTTGTTGCTTACCGAAAGTATTCACGCGGTTGGGGCTCCTTTTGCACAAATTACTGCATCAATACAGCTAAATATATACTTTTCCACGATATTCTAATTTATTGAGCTGCACCTGTACATCACTGTGCTCAGGAGGCAAAACGATGTCTAACATGCCTGCCATGTATCACAAACAGTACTGTATTTGCAAATCTGGTATGTCATAAATGTATAGATGTAGCAGTACTGTCTATCTGTATGTCATGTATCAAGTTTCAAGTTCAAGTTTCTTTAATAGTTGTCATACAGAAATACAGAATACTTTTATACAAAATGCTTCTTTCTGTTACGCTCCAGAGACTGTGCTAGACAAAAGATAAGTGAAATAAAATAGTATAGCATGTAAAAAAAATAGAAGTAAAAATAGAAGTCACGTACGTAGACACAGTGTAAGGGCCATATGAGTGTTTTGATTATGTCGGTAGCTTCTCCGATATATATATATATATATTTTGTAATTGTGTTTAGTTTAAGGCACAATTAGGCGCCGGTGTGTAGAGGCCAAGGCCAACTTGTTGGATTTGTATTGCTAGAATATTAGAATTAATTTTGTCTAGAATAGTGTCTTATTTATGTTTGAACACTAGAGGGCTCACCGCCTCCATTATAGCCAGCTGGAAGTCATGAGATTACTTGAATGTAATTCAAGCATATATACCTTTAGGAGGTGAACATGAAGTAGTATTTTAACTTTGGGTGGAATAAAGTTTTAGAAACATTTGGGATGAATACACCTTTAAAGCTATTTGTGGGAATACACATACAAAAATAAAAACGAAAGAATGGAAAAACATGCAGAACTGATCGCTAATGCTGTCACGTCCCTGATGAAGATGAACAGGAGCACTTGGATTGGCAAGGTATTGTATTGGAGCGGACCCACGACAGGATGAAGGATGACAGGATGGGTCAAGCGCAGATGACATTTCAATGGCAACCCCCCCAAAGGAATGCGTGTGTGCTGCCCATCTCACATGTGTTACAAATAAAGACTTCATAGTCCCATTTCATTCATTTATTCATTCAAACGATTTGGGGTTATAAGCTTTAAACGGATTTGGGGAAGACACCATAACACAATTGGGTATTCGAACCTTTAAAACCATTTGGGTGGAATACACCTTTAACTGTCCTGCTACTGTTGCATCACTGTGATGTACTGTCCTGCTAACCATTTGGGTGGAATACACCTTTAACTGTCCTGCGACTGTACACCTACTGTACTGATACTGTACACATACTGTACTGCTACTGTACACCTACTGTACTGATACTGTACACACCTCCTGCACATTGTGATGGGGCTGTCCTGCTAACCATTTGGGTGGAATACACCTTTAACTGTCCTGCGACTGTACACCTACTGTACTGCTACTGTACACCTACTGTACTGCTACTGTACTGCTACTGTACACCTACTGATACTGTACACATACTGTACTGCTACTGTACACCTACTGTACTGCTACTGTACACACCTCCTGCACATTGTGATGGGGCTGTCCTGCTAACCATTTGGGTGGAATACACCTTTAACTGCCCTGCGACTGTACACCTACTGTACTGCTACTGTACTGCTACTGTACACCTACTGTACTGCTACTGTACACATACTGTACTGCTACTGTACACCTACTGTACTGCTACTGTACTGCTACTGTACACACCTGCACATTGTGATGGGGCTGTCCTGCTAACCATTTGGGTGGAATACACCTTTTTAACTGTCCTGCTACTGTTGCATCACTGTGATCCACTGTACTGCTACTGTATTAAAACCTTTAAAACAATTTGGGTGGAATACACCTTTAAAATCATTCGATTTGGGTTATAACCTTTAACACTATTTGGGTGGAATACACCTTTAACTGTCCTGCAGCCATTTTACCACTGTACTGTACAGTCCTGCTACATCACGGTCCTGCTAACCATTTGGGTGGAATACACCTTTAACTGTCCTGCTACTGTTGCATCACTGTGATCCACTGTACTGCTACTGTATTATAACCTTTAAAACAATTTGGGTGGAATACACCTTTAAATCATTCGATTTGGGTTATAACCTTTAACACTATTTGGGTGGAATACACCTTTAACTGTCCTGCAGCCATTTTACCACTGTCCACTGTACTGTACAGTCCTGCTACATCACTGTCCTGCTAACCATTTGGGTGGAATACACCTTTAACTGTCCTGCTACTGTTGCATCACTGTGATCCACTGTACTTCTACTGTATTATAACATTTAAAACAATTTGGGTGGAATACACCTTTAAAATCATTCGATTTGGGTTATAACCTTTAACACTATTTGGGTGGAATACACCTTTAACTGTCCTGCAGCCATTTTACCACTGTCCACTGTACTGTACTGTACAGTCCTGCTACATCACTGTCCTGCTAACCATTTGGGTGGAATACACCTTTAACTGTCCTGCTACATCACTGTGATGTACTGTCCTGCTACATCACTGTAATGTACTGTCCTGCTACATCACTGTCCTGCTACATCACTGTGATGTACTGTCCTGCTACATCACTGTCCTGCTACATCACTGTGATGTACTGTCCTGCTACATCACTGTCCTGCTACATCACTGTCCTGCTACATCACTGTGATGTACTGTCCTGCTACATCACTGTGATGTACTGTCCTGCTACATCACTGTCCTGCTACATCACTGTGATGTACTGTCCTGCTACATCACTGTCCTGCTACATCACTGTCCTGCTACATCACTGTCCTGCTACATCACTGTGATGTACTGTCCTGCTACATCACTGTGATGCTACATCACTGTCCTGCTACATCACTGTCCTGCTACATCACTGTGATGTACTGTCCTGCTACATCACTGTGATGTACTGTCCTGCTACATCACTGTGATGTACTGTCCTGCTACATCACTGTCCTGCTACATCACTGTGATGTACTGTCCTGCTACATCACTGTCCTGCTACATCACTGTGATGTACTGTCCTGCTACATCACTGTCCTGCTACATCACTGTGATGCTACATCACTGTCCTGCTACATCACTGTCCTGCTACATCACTGTGATCCACTGTCCTGCTACTGTTGCATCACTGTCCTGCACAGTACAGGACACAAAATGATTTAACTGCCTCTCGTCTAATTGCACTGAAACAGTGTGTCAGTGGGCTTGATTGCGAACAGCTGCGCTCTGCGGTCATTATTGAAAAATCTGCGGTCATTATTGAAAAATAATGACCGCAGTCGGGGGGCTATTGACCAATCACAAGCAAGCATTTCGGCGAATGTGAAAACGCCATGTAATAATAATAAATAATATGCTTCTTAGCAGATTTCTTAGCTTAACATAACAGACCTAAGTTTGGGGGAACTAATGGGATAACTGGGGTTGCAACAAAAGTGCAACTAGGGCTAAAAACACAATGAAATAAAATAATAATAATAATAATAAGTAAGGGATAATGTATGCCTACGAGGTCATTGTCGCAAAATAATTGACCGACACGGAGTTTAAAATACCGAGGCGCCGCGCCGAGGTGTTTTAAACGTAGTGAAGGTCAATTATTTTGCTACAATGACCGAGTAGGCTATACATTATCCCGCTTATTACATGGCTAACTTACTAACAATATACCTAATTCATTTGACAAATCGCAGTTGTTCTGTGGCTCTGTCAGCCCAAATAAAGTGATTATTATTATCGCGGGCAGCCTCTGTGTTCTGGCTCCGCTGTGTTCATGGCTCCGCTCGTCGCTCCGCCCCCTGTCATCGCCGGCACGGCAGTGTCTAATTGCACTGAAACAGTGTGTCAGTGGGCTTGATTGCGAACAGCTGCGCTCTGCGGTCATTATTGAAAAATCTGCGGTCATTATTGAAAAATAATGACCACAGTCGGGGGGCTGTTGACCAATCACAAGCAAGCATTTCGGCGAATGTGAAAACGCCATGTAATAATAATAAATAATATATCCTTCTTAGCAGACTTCTTAGCTTAACATCCCAGGGAACTAATGGGATAAATGGGGATGTTTGCTCCTGACAAGAGTCTCAAAGTCTGGGGTGATGGTAGACAAAGCAACTCTGAGGTCATGCTCAATGTCCAATCTGTTCCTCTGCTTTGTCTTCAGCTGGACCAGAGCTGAGAAGCCACTTTCACAAAGATAGGTAGTGGGTAAAAAAAAGTTATTAAAAAAAAATAAAAAATCACATCCGCGACCCACTCAAAATGGCCCCGCGACCCACTTTTGGGTCGCGACCCACCAGTTGAGAAACACTGGCTTAGAGTAGACGACAGAGTACAGCAACTTGCAATGGGCCTGGTCTACAAGATACACTACGCGACCAAGGTACCCATGTACATGTCAAAATACTTCCCAAAAGTCAGTGAATACCACGATCACAACACCAGAGGGAGCTCCACAAATCATGTAAAACCCAGATTCGGCTCAAACAAGGGACTAAACACGTTTCGCAATTATGCCACATCAATGTGGAACGCCCTACCTAAAGCTGTAAAGGAATGTGAATCACTACCCACTTTCAAAAACACTCTCAAAAAACACCTACGTGAGACTGCAATTCGAAACTGGCCCCTACAAATGTCCTAACCTAGTTGTACAGTAAATTACCAAGTCAGGCTTTGTCAGTATTCCAATGTACAGTGTAAAATGTGTGTGTGTCCCCTACCCAACCCCCCCCCCCCCCCCCCCCCACCTCCAATGTACAGCCCTCACCCACCCAACCCCACCCCACCCACCCAACCTCCTCCAATGTACAGTTTCTACGCCAAATGTATATACACTCTTTTTCTGGAAATTTTTGTATCACAAACAGTACTGTATTTGCAAATCTGATATGTCATAAATGTATAGATGTAGCAGTACTGTCTATCTGTATGTCATGTATGTCATATATGTTATGATGAATTGAAAATGGGGGACCCTGATGTAAACAAGACGAAAGTCTTTCTCTGGTCTGCATCCCCTTAACAATTGTATGTGTTGAGCTGTACTGTACTGTACCCATTCTGCAATCTGTTAATAAACTTTTCAATCAATCAATCAATCAATCAATCAATCAATCAATCAATCAATCAATCAATCTTTTTGCAGTGCCTCTTTTCGGTGTTGCACTTTTTAGACGGTCCCTGGCTGCGCACTTGCCTCGTCAAGGCCGACTGCACATATAGATCAATTTATTATTATTAGTTATTAAATGTACAGCTCCGAGGCCGGCTCGCCTCGTTTAGGTGAAAGTAAGGTTGTAGCTCATTGTCTACCTTACTACGATAGGAAAGAGGTGTCCTTTGTGTTTTAAAAACATTTCGCTTAAGAATTATTGACGCGGAAATTCGAATCTGTGAATATCTTTCTAACTTTACCTAAGTCTCCCGATTCCGATACAATAAAGCGAGTCTTCATCACAAATCATATTCTCAAAATAATCTGATCGGCAGATATTATTGCTGGCGGACCTATTTCGGTCTGCGAGCCGCCTATTGCCGACCACTCCACTGAACTAGGATACAGACCACACAGGCTATTTCCATATTATTAGGCTATTACTTCACATAAAATATCATGTCTAAATGAAATGCACAAAACAAAAAATGTATGTATCATAACGTTACCCTGGTATAGATCTGTATGCATGTGTTTATGTATTTATTCATAACGTTATACATATTCGTTAACGTTAGATCGTGCATGGCTTTTACATTGAAAAATGTACTTGTCACGTGGTTCCGTTCTCCATTCTTCACATCAAAAACGAAAAACGAACTATCAAAACGTACACGGCCCATTATTGACTCCTTTTTTTCATTTGATTCTGATACCAAAATACGAAAAACAGGCCCATATTTCAGTTTTTCCCCGTCGATTTTGGTTTCAAACGGAAATAGGAAACACCTCGTATTTCCGTTTTTTTTCGTTTTTTCGTTTTTCCTTTTGAAACGAAAAACGAACTATCAAAACGTACACGGACCGTGGTAGCCCCCCCTGGTGGTAGCACCCCCAAAACTATCAGTGTCGTCGAATGGACGTGTTGTCACATACATGGTCTAGGGATGTCACAATTTGAAATTACGTTGGTATGATTATCGTAGGAGGAAATTGACGTTTTTGCGGTTTCCATGATTATTATTATTAAAGGTCCCCTCCACTCAAAAAGGCATGACTTTGACTATACAGATTGTTATTTGTGCAGAACTTGTCGCCAGAGTGCCCTTTTCAAATAGTCCTGGGCACCGATCATGGTTGCTATTGCCCAGCTGGCCACACTGTCATCCAGGAAATGCTAACTGCTAATGTGAAACTCTTATTATGAATTGATACATCTAGTGATTTAATGCGCAAAAACAATCGTTTTTTTCAACTAATCTCTTAGTTATAACAAGATTGTGTAAGGTAAGAAGTGTTGTGTTTGGGGGAAACAATTTTTTGCTAACCGTTCAGGTGGAAAAACAAAGCAGCCTGGGGGAAGACGTGAGGGGGCGGGGGGAGGTGTTCATAGATCCTTGCATTCTCAATGAGGGCAAAGGTGTAGGGATGCTGCTAAGACAATTGCAGTAGTTTATTGAACATTTAAGGTGGAAAAACCATACCAAACTAATTGTTATTAAATATACAACATTTTGTGTTAAAAATATGTGTGATGAGGGCGGCTACGTGGCGTAGTGGGCAAGGCGCTCGCCACGAATGCTGGAGACGCTGGGCTCGCCTGTTCGAGCCCAGCGCTCTACATTGCTTTCAGTTTAGCTGGTCGTTCATACTAATACACATTGGCCGTATTAGGGGGTGGGAAACTGATGGGTGGGGATCGGGCGTTGTGGACAGCGACTCCTACAGGTCGGTTGGTGCGCCTGCGCAGTAGAATCAGGAAGTGTCGGGGGCAGCGTGAGCCTCCCACGCGTTACTCCTCGCCACTGAGAGATCGAGCTGCGCAGGTGAAAAGATGCGACTGCTGTTACCTCAAGTACCGGAGGGGACTTGTGCTATGTATGACTTAGTCCACATTGCAGCCGGCTTGTGGGAGGCAAGAAACAGCGTTCGTGACAGGGGAGGGTTGAATTGGATGATACGAAATTGGGATGGGAGAAAAATATAGAAAATGGGAGAAAAAGTGGATAAAATGTGTGATGGGGATCTTTAAAATGCGTTTAAAGATTATATATATACGTATTAGGGGTGTAACGATGCATCTATTAATAGAAATGCATCGATTCTAATGTGACAATTTGAGAATCGATTATAAATCAAAATTAATGTTTATTTTTTTTGTGTATTGTTTTTATTGACCTATAGTCTATTCATGCTGAGTGAATCAGTTCCCCCAGCCACATTTGTGTATTAAAGATTTTTTGGGGAATTAACTGATAGAAAATGTATAGAAAATGTATCGAATCGTGGTCAAATTAAGAGATTTCATGATGCATTGAATCGTTGCCTGAATAATCTAAATTAAGCATTGTGAGGTCGCATCGTTACACCCCTAATACGTATATATAAATAAAAGTCTATCATCCTTTTGAATAAAATAGTCACAGGATGCAGGATCTCTTTTTCT
This sequence comes from Notolepis coatsorum, assembly GCF_963971535.1. Classification (NCBI taxonomy): domain Eukaryota; kingdom Metazoa; phylum Chordata; class Actinopteri; order Aulopiformes; family Paralepididae; genus Notolepis; species Notolepis coatsorum. Next base: position 147,882,276 of record NC_140167.1, read on the forward strand.
GCATCAGCGTTTTTTGTCAAATAGCTTTATACTTCTGTGGAAACAGAAAACACTCCCAGACACGCTGTGCAGCTCCTAAAACATTTAACTAGGTGCCAGGCACTGCAGACGATGAGGAGCTAATGATTGAGCTTGAGCAATGGAGGTGGGATTTCCTGTGTAACCACACAACCTAGAATCTGTGGATAGAGAGGGATGGTTCATTTAGCCAGTCTTCGTCACCTCGTAAAGTTAGAAATGTATCATGTGACTAAGTCATATTTACAAGGCGATTGCGTTCGAGTGCTAACTCGTTAGGATAGATCACATCCAAGACAGTAGATTCAGCCAGTGTATTAAACCTTTCTTGATGCAGGTGGTCTGATCAACTTTTAAGAATTCCACCATGTTGGTATTATATTTATGATGTCTCATGATACTCCATGTACATAATAGTTTTTTTTGACACCACAAAAAGTGTAATTCCAGTGATACATCACAACTCGTAAACTCGGGTATCATGGAATTAGAGTTTCCCACTTGTAATTACTACTTGGTTGGCCGTTCAAGTGCAACTTCCTGGTGGTAAATATGATACATTATGTATATATATATTTGTTTTGTAAAGTTTTAAACACATTGGAATGCGTCCATGGCCCCTCGATGCATGTGTTGTGCCAGATTATGTCGGGGACCCGATGGACATCAATACTGGACATCGCAATCAGAATCATCAGACAATTGGAATATTCTTTTTGGAATAACCCAGATCAAAGGTAAGGACTATCTGACGTCAATTCCACCTTGATCCTACAATGATTTCATATCGATCCAGCCGATCAACGTATGTAGTATTCAAAACGAATGCCGTTACTGGCGATCAGAGCATCAAAAAACTACCCCTCCCCCCTTTGATGCATTCATGATGAAACATAATACCCATTATATACCTTTGATTTGGAAACAGTAGCATGTCCAGGCGAGCAACGCGAACGCATTTAGCAAAATTCACATATCGCTCCATAATGCAGTTTCCAGGAAATAGCCAGGATCACTCTGAAACTATACAATATTCACGACAGGGTAACACACGAACGTATACATGAGCCATAGTATTGTCTCCATAGCTATAATATAGAATATAGATATAGCCCTGCAAACACTGCGACGCACAGTAAAAATGCCTATCGTTTAGCGTGGCCCAGTGAGAACGGGATAAGGATAATAGCTGGCTGAATGAGTTAAACGTGCTATAGATAACATTTTTATGTAATCTTTTAATTTTTTTAGTATTGCTTTTCCCCCCCAAAACAATTATTGATTAATTAATAATTAAAAAATGTTTGGCGGGTCCAAAATGAATGTTGTTTGTAACTGAGGGGTACAATTCCCTGACTGTATTGATAAGTATGGTATCATTAAACCACTACCGCTTTATGTACTTTAACTACTGGCCACACAGTACATGATATAGATATGATGAACACTTTCCCACCTGATGAAACCAAGTCCACACAAATGTATCCGTCGAATCTTTAATATATAGCAAAGGGTATATACAACGTTCACGTAATGACATTTATGATTTGAATGCACTTGTAAGGCAAATGAGTATTCGTAGGCAAATCAACATTGAATGTCCAATCTCTGGTTACGCAGGAAGCAAGTATACAACCTGGTTCTTTAGGGAACTATAGCGATGGTACTTAATGATTATAGCTGGATACACTAAAGGGGGTCCCGCTGGTTGTAAGTCAGTAGGGGGGGGGGGGGGTTAGGAGAGCCGCTGGCGATATCCCATCTGGCCAACGATTTCTTGGGAGAATTCAGAGTGCTGAACACGGTGCCCACAGAACCTTGGTCCACAGATGAATACAGTTGGGCCCTCTTGTAGACGGTAGCTGCCGGTCCACAACGAAGAGACGTGAGGCGACATCACTCGGGTTAGAGCGCCGTCTCACCTGGACTCCTCTCGGGGGTAGTTCCAACACTTACCAGTGTTGGCTGTTATCCATGGCATAATCAAAGCACCCAAAGCAAGTAGATAATCCAAGCCGTGTAGGGCTCGCAGTCGTCCGGGTAAGGTAATCCAATGTGCAGGTCCACTCGTCCTTGCCCAGAACTCCTCGGATGAAAGCACCACACGTGGTCTGCCCAGCCTGGCTAAGACTCTAGATAACGCGAGGAAAACGATGGGGGTACTGCTCACTTTATAACTCTAACCGAACGATGCACCATACATAATAGACTATTATTAACTTAATAGAAATACGTCCCACTCGACGGTATAGTGCCAAACTATGACAATTCAACTATTAATCCACACGATGTCTCAATGCCATTCTGAGGCCAAGTTGACCATACTGCACCACACGTGTATCGTGGGTGAGGCTTAACGTCTTGCCACTAGGTTGGAGGGTAAAGAACTAAGGGCTAAGGGAAGTTCTACTTTACTTGCGCCATATATATATGCGCTGTGAACAAATAGTACCATTCGTATTTCGGCAGACGTATTCCTACGCGGAACCGGGGCTAGTAACGACATGTTCGTCGGCACGATTGAACTTGAACCAAGGGGCTTGGCTGCTGGCGCCAAGTTCTTGTCCAATGAGAGAATGAAACTATTATGGGCTGTTAGTAGACCAAAGGGATATTCAGTGTATATGTACAAGGAATATACAAGGGATATCAAACGATATACAAATACTATTAAATATATATCCATAAATAAATATATATATTCGGTTTAATCTGATCCTTCACAACATGTTGTTTACATGTTGCATGCATGTATCCCCTCCCTACTTCCCAGTTCCCCATGTGGAATGCACCCGATTGGATAATGACATGCTGGTGCTCTAGTGCGACATCTGGTGGCTGAATGTTATCTATAGCACCTTTAACACTTGAAGGATTTTCCACCAAAGTACACCCGCCATAATAGTTCTTAATGAAACACAAATGAGGTCTGTGGATTATCTTGAGTGACTGTCATGATTTCTAGAAAGAGACATTGTGGCTGAGTTTTGCAAATTTTGGTTTTGTTTTTGTGACAGCAGACATCTCTAGGCCTAACAAAAAAAATGTTTGGTTCCTGTTGGTTGTCAGTTAAGGCCATGGGTAGGTAGGGAATTTATTAAATATTTTAAAATAGTCCCACGGCGACTATGGATAGGGATTTTTTATTTAAATTTTTTTACAACAACATGGATGCATGTACTCTGCCAGCATGTTTAATATCCATATATTGTTGCTTTTATACGGAATGTACATGTACTAAACTAAACGGTTAAAATACAAAGACACTGTACTACAAAAGTACAATGTACAAAAATGCCACCCCTAAATACTACTCACTAAATATCCCGATATTAGAGAGCTGTGCAAATATTGTGAAATACTGCTTTTTATATATTCTCATTCTTGACATGAACTGCACTTTTTTTACTAAGATTTAATTAAACTTTATTGTAAAAAGAAATAATAATAATTTCCCCATACGCTCATAAAATATATTTGGGTCGCACATAAATCAGCAGGGTCGGCAGGGTCGGTCGGCAACCAAAACCAACCTATTAGGCCCTACGGCAGATATCTCTGCAAATCACACCAAAACAATCTGGATTAGGGCTGGGCGATTCTTGTGAATCAAATGTGAATCACGATTTTTCTCTCTGGCTGTAATTTACGACAAATAGCTCTTACCTGTGGCCGGTTGGATCCCAAAAAGGATTTCCAAGTTATTGATCGCCATCTGGTAGATCGATATGTCCATTGGCTGATGATATATTCCTTTACTGCATAGTGAATTCGGCATCGCAAAAGGTATTCCAAGCTACAGGCTACACGTATAGATTCCAGCTAACAGTAAACTCCATTCAAAGTAAAAAAATAAAATAAAGCACCGTTCTGCCACAGGGAACACTGCATTATCGAGACAGCGCCCCTACGAGGATCTGCCCGGTAATGCACTTTTCTCTGCAGTGCCGCTCGGTGACATTGAGTAGGTTATTAAAATGGAATAAAAGCCAAAACAACCTTGCGGCCCTCTACCGTTGGATTCAAAACACGGACATGTACGTGGCCGGGCGGGAATGTGTTAAGCATGGCGCCCAAACACGTATATATATGTGGTTGGCCATGAATGTGTTAAACAGACAACATAACATATCAAAGTGCTTGACTTAAATATAACTAGGGCTGTCAGTTTATTGCGTTAATTAGATTAATTAATTACACAGCAAATTATCGCGTTATGAAAATTAACTCAAATGTATTACAAAAATATATATATATATTTGTATTGTGGAATATATTGAAGAGACATCTAAACCCGTTTGTAAACAACGCCCCCTCCCTTCCAAACCTCCCCCTTCTCCCCCTTTGTTCACCTGGTACTTAATCATTCCCCCAACTGGGGAGCGGGATCTTTTTACCTGACTGACGAAGCTGGTCTGTTTAGGTGAGATCTCCAGCCATATTCTCTATTGTTGTAATGATTTGATTGATCTGGTTAAGAAACCTTACTAACTGGATCCACTGAGTGAGTAAGTCATTTGACTCAATGCTTATATGGTATTATCCTACAGTATCTCATTCATTCCATAAGAATGTAGAATACACATTTACAGACTTTCTTTTTTTAATATGGTCATTTGCATGTTCTTGGTATCTGATTCTAGGGACATCTATGAATCTCAGGGAATGTATTCCCAGTGTCAGAAATACTGTGGGCTAGATCCACAAAGAATGGATTGCACGGTGCAAGTTGCACCCTTACTTACAATTCATTATGAAATAGAAAATGGGGGACCCTGATGTAAACAAGATGAAAGTATTTCTCTGGTCTGCATCCCCTTAACACTTTGGCGACCAGAGTCCTGCGGCGATTTATAGTCCAGAGGACCAAGCTTTGTCAACAAACCGATGTACTTTCTAACAGCTATATATATACTTTATAGTATTGCTATCTGTCCATTCTCAGTCACTTGAGTGCATAAACCGTGCCTTCATAATGGCTTAAAGAAAATAAAAATCCATCGGTTGGTTGTCATTTTATAGCGTCGTGAATATAAGGTTTATCGCACTTTTCGTCTCGTCTTTTTTCTGGGGAGCTAGATATGAGGCTAAAGGCTAGTCACGTTATATCAAACGCCATTTCTGGTGTAAATATACGAATGAAATAAAACAAACTGCGTAGCATCCGGACTATTACAGAGCATCTATGGATGAAATGGGGGCGGCGGGGGAGGCCGATTAGTATTATTGATTAGCAATAGTGTGCGTTCAAGTAGCCATTTTCACTGATCGATCACTTGCGTGTTACAACAATGTCCAATCGGCTGTAATTTGGGTGAATAGTATCCTACCGTCAGCCCATGTGATCGCCGGCAGCATTTCCTCAGTCATCGGAATCTGGTAGATCGATATGTCCATTGGCTGATCATAAATCCCATTATTCCAGGCTAAAATCTGCGTTCCGTAAGGTGATCAAAGATGGAGGATGTTCGTTTGGGATCCTGGCTCGTATGAAACGCCCACAGACAGTAAACTTTTTTTTTCAATCGCCCTCAATGATACTGCAGTGGAGCGATGGCGCCCCTAAGGATCTGGCCGGTATTGCATGTTTCGGAAATCAAATATGCGGGTAGGTCCTGCAAGTCGATCGGGGACGTTAATACCGTTATTAATATGGAATAAAACAATAACAAACTTGCCACGGCTATATACGTGGCTCTGGTCCACACCGCATGGCACCGAAACACATATATATACGTGGCCGGTCCTTAAAGTGTTAACAATTGTGTGTATTGAGCCGTTCTGTATTGTACCCATTCTGCAATCTGTTAATAACATTTTCATTCAATCAATCAATCTGCGCGGTGATTGAATGAAAATTTTATTTTGAGTCGGTAATGAACCAAATGAGAATATCAATACATTTTTTTTTATTATCTTTGACTGTGAATAACACTATGCTCAAATTGACCAGACCTGAAAAATCTAAGCAAATTAATAGATGGAAGATGATTAAACAGAAGGTTTTGTAGATACAGTACTGAATTCTGCCATCCGGACACATGCAATTTGAAATATGATTATAGAATATCAGGCATAAAATGGTTATGTGATTAAAATGCGATTAATTCGATTAATTAATTACAAATCTTGTAATTAATTAGATTACATTTTTTAATCGCCTGACAGCACTAAACATAACATATGAAAGTGCTTGACTTAAACTTAAAAGTCTCTTGTCCTGTTCGAATCCAGCTCACAGCTCCGGGGTTGTCACCAGCTTGGCTGGCCGTTCACACTAATACAATTGGCAGTATTAGAGGGTGGGAGAAGCTGGCGGGGTGGGTCCGGGTCGTTGTAAACAGCGACTCCTACAGTTCGGTCGGGCGCCTGCTAAGCGCGGATAGGATCTAAGTGGGATAGTGTGATCCTTCCACACGCTACGCCCTCTCAGTGAGAATCCGCGCTGCCAGGTGAAAAGAAGCGGTTGATTGGCTGGACGTGTGTCGGAGGAAGCACGTGGTAGCCTCCACTCTCCCAGACCGACTGTGGGGGGTAAGTGCGCAGCGACCAGGAAGGGGATTTGGAATTGGCATAACGACTAACATTGGGATGGGAGAAAATCGGAGGAAAAAGGAGGAAAAAAATAAATAAAAATAAAAAGTCTCTTGTAACATACAAAATAACTCAAATCAGAATCGTCATCATTTAAAAAAGTTAAGTAAAAAGTAGAAATCGTCATAATTTAGAAATGAGATTGCATAGGTCGATTAATCGCCCAGCCCTAATCTGGATGGACTGATAGCACTCTGGATAAGAGGAAAAATGTGTTTCTTTGTTTGATTAACTGCCCCATTAAAACCACGTACCATCTTTTGCTCTCGATCCAAGCGCTGAGGTACTGGCGGATCTCCATAGTGAAGGTCTCATCATACAGCTGACTCACCTTCTCCCAATGTGGTGAACTAAGCTGCTGCAGCTGCAGCCACTGGGCCATCTGAAGCAAGTAACAGAACAAAGAAACAACATATTCAAAAGTCAAGATCAAGATCAAACCAGGACCGGGCCAGGACACATTCTCTTATAAAGAAGGCAATCTACAACCTATGTTATAATGGATGTTTATTGTTCACACAATGTCACGTTTTTAATTCGTAGACTCCTTGCCCCCCCTCCCACAGGCCACACGCTGCTCTTGCCCCCAGAGACTGACGATCAGGACAACCAGACTATCGCACTCGAACACCTCACAACCTGTATGTCAAGAGAGGGAGTTCTATACGGCATAGAGTTCCCCTGTCTGCTCCTCTGTATTGGCCATACATCCCGCCCATCACGCACCCACATAATAGGCCGCACACAGACTGACTGTCTATTCTTCTGATAGGTGTTTAATCAAAGATCCCCGCTTTCTAGTCTTGCACAAGGACCAATCAGCATGGGTATGGGCAGGTTAATTTTCCATTGATGGGGATTTGATGGCTGTTTTTAAATAAAGGGAGGCCGCAGGATTAATAACGTTAACATTAGTTCGGCCAGAGAAACAAATATACTAATTAAAATGGTTGGACCTGCAAGATTGGTACTTTGTAGGTCTGCATTTGAAATGTAAGGAGTAAAAAGTATGTTTTTTTTCTCTGAAATGTAAGAGTAAAAGTACAAAGTATACAAACGTAATAATACTTGAGTAAAGTACATACCCCAAAAACAGTATTTAAGTATTGTAACAAAGTACAATTACTCAAGTATTTTACAACCCTGTTGATTAGTCGAACCTCATCCGAGAGGCAGAGATTTTGTCTGAATGAGGAACTCCACCTGCCTTGTTTTATATAATTTGTTGATGACGGATTGTTACGGACCCTGTCCTTATGTATATATATAGTCAGATCAATCAATCAGATTTACTTATATAGCACATTTAACATGACACATGTTGTGAAGGATCAGATTAAACCGAATATATATATTTATTTATGGATATATATTGAATAGTATTTGTATATCGTTTGATATCCCTTGTATATTCCTTGTACATATACACGGAATATTCCTTTATTCTACTACAGCCCATAATAGTTCATTCTCTTATTGGACAAAAGGACCAGGCGCCAGGGACCAGCCCCTGGCGTTCAAGTTCAAAGGTACCGACGAGACATGCCCTTACTAGCCCCGGCTCCGCGCAGGAATACGGCTACCGAAAGCAGAGTGGCACTATTTGTTCACCGTGCATATAAATATGGCGCAAGAAATGTAGAATTCCTCTTATCCCTTACCCTTCTACCCAACTAAGTAACAGAACGTGAAGCCTCACCCCACGATACCGCGTGCGGTGTAGTATGGCCTGTTTGGCCTTAGAATAGCAGTGAGACCTCGTGCGAATTAATAGCTGAATTGCCAGAGTTTGGCACCGTATTTCTATTAAGTAATAATAGTCTATTATGTATGGTGCATCGTGCGGTTAGAGTTCTAAAGTGAGCAGCACCCCCATCGCTTCCTCGTGTTATCTAGAGTCTTAACCAGGTTGGGCAGACCACACGTGGTGCTTTCATCCGAGGAGTTCTAGGCGAGGACCGAGTGGACCTGTACATTGGATTACCTACCCGACGACTGCTGAGCCCTATGCGGCATGGAATATATATTTGCTTTGGTACTTTGATTTGTGGAGCGGATAATCGCCAACACCGGTGAGTGTTGGATCTACCCCGAAAGGAGTCAAGGTGAGACGGCGCTCAGACCAGACTGAGGTCGCCTCGCTTCTTCTTCACTGTGGAGCTACAGCTACAGCTACAGCCTACAAGAGAGCCAAGGTGTATTCATCTGTGGATCAAGATTCTACTGCACTGTCTTCTGTACGTGAAGTCTCCCTAGACATCGTTGACCAGACGGGATACGGCCGACGGCTCTCCTACCCCCCCTACTGGCTTACAACCGGCAGGACCCTTACAGTATATCCAGCTATAATCATTAAGTGACCATAGATATAATTCCCTAAGAGCCAGGTTGTATACTTGCTTCCTGCGTAACCAGAGATTGGACATTCAGTGTTGATTTGCCTACGAGTACTCATTTGCCTTACAAGAGCATTCAAATCATAAATGTAATGGTGAATATTATATGTACCTTTTGCTATATATTAAATATTTGATTATTACCTTTGTGTGGACCTGGTTTCATGGTGGGAAAGTGTTCATCATATTTAGATATCGTGTACTGTATGGCCAGTAGTTAAAGTACATAAAGCGGTAGTGGTTTAATGATACCATACTTATCAATACAGTCAGGGAATTGTACCCCTCAGTTACAACACGTGTCAACCAAAGTGCTGTACAGAGGGTAGATACACATAGATACATATTGACAACAATCACACTCCGTTTTATGGGAGGGCACACAGGCAAACGCATAGGAAAACAGGGCATGAGTCAGTGAACGGGAAAGGCTAGTAGGTAGAAGTGGGTTTTGAGCCTAGATTTGAAGGCATTTATCGAGGGGGCAAGCCTAATGGAGGTGGGGATGCTGTTCCACAATTCAGGGGCTGCGACAGCAAAGGCACGGCCCCCCCTGAGCTTGAGGTTAGACCTCCGGACTGTCAGGAGCCTCTGATCGGCTGACCTGAGGGACCTGGTGTTGGAATAGGGGGATAGGAGGTCTGAGATGTAGGAGGGGGGGGGTGACCATTAAGGGCTTTAGAGGGAGTAATGCATAATATCTGTTGTATATATAGGCATGTTTTGTTTGTTGTTGTCTTGTCTCCCTCTTGTGTCTACATATCCCCATTCTCAGGTGTCTCAGTTCCAGCAGCAGCTGGTCAATTACCATTTCACTCCAGCAACAGCAACAGCAGCAGCAGCTGAGGCACGTCAGCAATCAAGCTCCACACCCCTTCATATATCCCATTGTGTGCAGTGTTAGGCCATGTCCCCACGTATCTGGATCTTTTGCCAAATGCACATTTTATTCCACGATTGGGCCTTTCATCCACACGTAAAGGGTGTTTTCAGAAACATTAACGGAGATTTTCTTAAACGCATTTTAAAGTGAAGATTTTCCGAAATATCCGTTCAGTGGATCCGTGCAGCCACTGTAAACCTATAGTCTAGATCAGTGGTCGGCAACCTGCGGCCTCGAGGCCGCATGCGGCTCTTTAGCCAATCAGCTGCGGCTCCCTGGCCCAAAAAAAAATATCGATGTCACACTGTGACACTGAAATGAAAAGATATTTCATCAACTAAGATATTTAGTCAACAAAAGGCTTACCTGTATGCCTGATATGTGGTGCGAAATTTGCGATCAACGAAAAATTTACTTTTTATTTTATAGATTTTCCACAAATAAGGGAAGGACTCTAATAGAGCTGCATAGTTCAGGGTTTTATTTCAAAGTAGGTCTACAGTACACATGGTAGTCTTTTTTCAAAGTAGACTACGTTTATTTTATAAATGTTCCACAAATAAGGGAAGGACTCAAATATACCTGAATAGTTCAGGGTTTTATTTCAAAGTCGGTCTACAGACACCAGTGTTTTGTCTCCTCTTCTGTTTTTTATTAAAAAAATAGGTCTACACAGTAGGGCTGACCTTCGATTTTTTTTGGCAATCGAAGCTTCGGGGCCGAGCTTCGATTTTAATTCGAAGCTTCGAATTTAAAAAAAAAACTATTCATTTTTTTTTATAATATTTTTTTTTTTTTTTTTTTATCTTATGTTGTGGGACTTGTACAGCACTTTGGTAAACTTTGTTGTTTTTAAATGTGCTCTATAAATAAAGTGGATTGGATTAATGAATTAAGTAGCCCCTTTCGTGACTGTGACACAGCCAACACGGCTGTGTGATTTAATTCAAGGTGGATCGCTGTTGTCGTTTGAACAACTTCAGATTTCATGGGAACTACCAATCCCCCAAATCAAGAATGTTTAACACTTTGATTGCCTAAGGTTAAATTCATGATATACCATCCCTTGCCAGCTCTATTTGTCTATGGAGAAGTTCCCCTTCTTTGCAGGGCTATAACTTTTTAAATTCTATTGCTAGATTGCCATTATTAGGGCCCATTCAAGGTCCTATATGTATTGTTCATTGTGTAGCAACGTTAAACTTTTTCATTCACATATTCATAGTAAAATATGGTCTAAAGTATAAGTATGTTTTCATCTCTTTCTGCAGCTTTCTCCAGAACATGATTTATAGCCCCAAATGCATTATATTGATGATGAAATACAGTTTGGTAGGAATCTGTGCGAGATCAAAAATGTCAATTGGACGTACTTCTAGAAGTTTCTACGTATCATCTGATGATGACCGGATGGGCAGGGGATCGTTTATAATTCCGTGGGCAGCGTTATATCATTCATCTAGTGTGGGTGATATGATCATCAGAGCAGTTTATATCGAACACGTTCAAAAATAACGCTGAATCTTACCGTATCTTCCTCGCGCCGTTGGACGATGAGCGTGGAACTGAAATATTCCTATTATGGGATGTAGAAATACGCGATCTATTTCCAGGTTGTATAATAGTATATACGTCCAAATCATGTTGTTTATCGAGTTATTGGCAACGGATCGCTATGTATTGTGTCGAGATCGAGTCCCGGGACCTATAGAGAGTGCCCGGAAGTAATATGGACGATCAGCACTTCATCCACATGACTTCCTGTTTGGCGCTTCTGCCGATCGGCCACCAGATGGCGCTCTTGAACCGCTACAGAATTGAGAGGAGCTCAGAACTGTGTGTGAAGGCTGCAGAGGGGAAATATCATTCCGATCACAGATTTTTGAAATATTGATATTAAAGACGAGTTACGGCGTCCTCGGCAACTTGAGCATGGCGGGGAAGGACGCCTAAACACGTTTTCGGCACTTAAAGTGTTAAGATGAATGAAGTAAGATTTTGATTATTTGAAATATGGCCTGTGTAGACTAAACTATGCACAGAATTATGTCAGTCTACAAGGTCCGGCAATGTAGACCTTGTAGACTCCACTACAGACCAATTATCAGTGAATGTTCATGCATTTTTAAGAAGGGCTACTTCCACAAAAAAACAAAGAACTCACCAAAACATCTCAGTAGCACCTTATCTAAATGTTCTATTTCATATGAGATTCATATTTATTTATTTATGTATTGCATGCATTTCTACATTTTATTTCCTATTTTGTTTATTCATCCCAGTATCTTTCTTTCTTATGTGTGGAATTCTACAAGGCATTTACATTCACATTTACATTTAGTCATTTAGCTGACGCTTTTATCCAAAGCGACTTACAAGTTCTGTACGACAAGTCATCAGGAAGGGCACAACTCTATCAGCTGAGTAACAATATTCATCAAAGTGTTGCGTGTTACAGTGTAGGTAATTTATTAGGACAAGTGCATGACAGTAAGGTTAGTTAGGGTTAGACTTTTTTTATTTTTTATTTTTTTATTTTATTTCAGATAATGGTTGAAGAAGTGCGTCTCTAGTCGACGGCGAAAGATTGGACGGGATTCGGCTGTCCTAACTGGGGTGGGTAGTTCATTCCACCATTGTGGGGCAAGGACTGAGAATAGGCGTGTAGGTGGTGTATATGTGTTTGAGGATGATATCCTTCAAACAGGCAATAGTAATGATATAATTTGGGCAGTGCTGAGCTGGGTTACTTTCCTCCAGTGTATTTGTCCCCCGGCCCCACCCAATGGCCCCATGCACACACACACACACACCGAAGTAAAAAAATAAAAAATAAAAATGATTTTTTTTTTTAAACTTCGATTTTTTTTTTATGTTCGAAGCTTGTGCCATCGAACGAAGCTTCGAAGTATTTAAGACAGCCCTACTACACAGCCAGTATTTTTTCTCCACTTCATAAGAGTTTGAGGTTTTCCTTTGTTATAACAGGTAAAAACAGCAATTAAAAAGTCAAAAATTCTCTTTTTGTTGCTTTATAATCCCATTAATGCAACAAACTGTGTGCTATAAGTATAAAGTATAATAAATCGCAAATTACTTTGGGTATGCAATTGTCAGGTGTTTTATGCTAAATGTGGGGTATGCTTGGGGATATATAAAATGTTATACACTGTGTTATCTTCATTTTAAGGGTAAATAGGTTGTGCGGCTCCCTGAGCATTTTATTTTGTGGGACGGGGGAAAAGTGGCTCTTTTGATAGTAAAGGTTGCTGACCCCTGATAAACGATGACGCCACAGCTCACTACGCATGCTCAGACTGTTGTTCTATCTATGGCAATACAATAGGCACCCGTAGCCTTGAAGCGCACAGAGGTAATAAGATGGACAGCGCCTGGTGCTGAAATGACAGAAATAGCATGTAGTTTCTTCCCCCTCGAATGTATATATTTTCTCTTATTGATCTCTGCCTCTTAAGCAGTACTGTATATTTGTATATCTTGTATATCATTCATAAATGTCTAGATGTAACAGCTACTGTATACTCCAGTGCCGACAGATCCGGCCATCAGACGCTGCTTGCGTGGGGATCATCCCTATGTTCCCCGGGTCCTATGTTCCCCGCTTTGATTGATTAATAGATTGAACATTTTATACATTTTTATTATTTTATTAATTATTAATGTCCACCTTGTTTCGACCGGTTAAGCTTAGGCCCTCTTTCGAACTGGTTAAGGTTAGAGTTTGGAATCAGGGCTGGTGGTCTAACATTTTCAATCAATCAATCAATCAAAGCGGGGGAACATAGAACCCGGGGAACATAGGACCCGGGGAACATAGACATGCTCCCCTTGCGTGTAATTGGGATGCATCCATTATACTGGACATTTTCGTTTACATAAGTAGATTTTTAGTTTTTGTTTATTTATTAAGTTATAAACCGTGTTTCGAACGTTTTTGCGGTTGGTAAATACACGCTTTTGATTTATTTAAAGGTGACATGTACTATAAATGTCATTTTTCAGTCTCTAGCATTGTATTATAGTAATAGGAGTTCGTATCAATGTGTTTTAGTGTCTAAATACCATATTGGCGGATTGCACTGATTCAGCTCAGCCCCTTTCCTCCTCCAGTAAATCAGGCCATTTTGATTTGAACGTCTGAGTCACGTCATTCGGATGCTGGGTAGCGCACAGTGATGTGATTGGCTCTGTGGTTGGAGCTAATGCCCGCCCCCATTCTACCTAGACTAGACAGCTAGTCAGTGGAAGCCACTTCCTCATGCTGCGAGGCGGAGTGGGGCCCGACGCCTCTGCGTGCGCCCTGGAGGGAGAGAGAGATGGAGAGAGAGGGAGCACTTGGGGGGGGGTGACCTGCTGCGTGGCACACGGGAGAGGGGAGGAAGGGAGGCCCACAAGCTCCCTCTCTCTCTGTCTCTCTCTCTCTCTCTTTCCCTCCGGAGTGTGTGCAGAGGCGTCGGGTTTCGCTCTGGAAGAAGCTCTCTCTCTCTCTCCCACCCCCCCCCCCCTTTCTCTCTCTCTCACCCCCCCTCTCTCTCTCTCTCTACCACTCGCAGACTGTGTGGGCTGATTGTCACTCAAAGTGCTTATGGGCGGAGCCAGGCCATAACAGCCTGAAATCTTGAAGCTGGAAAATTATGGTTTTGAGTACTTTATTAGAAATATAAAACAATGCATTTTTTTGAAAAATACCTTACAGATGTCTTCAATAGACTAACAGGAATTGTGTAAAGTTGCCCAAATAGTGTTAGGAATAGCAGTACATAGCCCCTTTAAGTGGCGAGTGACGTTTTTTTCGTCCGCTTATTTCTCGAGAGATATCATACAATGTCAATGTTGAGTTGAGATCACAATATCGCGATTCCGAAACAAAATAAGGCGAGGCATTATGACAAACTGTTGCAAAGATATTTAATGTTTTGCTAAACATGTCTAGTTTTGCGCCCGGCTTCAGTTAAAAGCCAAAGCATTTTTTTTTTTTTGTATTGATATTTTTGCACAAATCTTTCCAATATTCACAAGACATCTTCCCACAGCATAATATGCAACATCCAAGATTTGTCTTTTTCTTTTTCGTAACATCATACAAAAGACTCATACAAACACATTAACAACTGATATGGAAATTAAAAAAGCACTTACAAAAAACAACATTACTATACATTGTGCATATATATCCCTGATGCACATACGTTACATGTAGACCGATCTACCTGCGAGCAGGTATGTGCTGCATCTTCTATCGGGATGCCATCTTTCTCCATAGTGCATGTGAGAGGATCAAATATATGTAGGTGTGCAGCCAAATTGCATTCTAAATTTAGTTAATAGATGGCGCGACAGAAGATATCTGCACACGATGCTCTCTGATGTTGCGGATAGTTGAGGATGTCAGCACCACACGTGAACAGTACAATGCAATTAATGAATGTCTTGTTGTAATTAGTAGTATATATATAGTTTGTGATAAGGACTCGCCATATTTAGTTTCAGAATCCGGAGATTGTGATCTCAACATTGACATTGTATCTCTCTGTCGCCCAGTGCGCAGAAGTAAAGCATTGAATCGTGACATATCTAGATTGGTTGTTTCCTCAGTCTGGACTGCATCTAATCCACCGCTATATCTATCTATTTATTATCTATTTTATGTATGTCAATATAGCCAATGGAAGTGCTAGGAATGGTCACGTGGGCTGGGGGAACCAATGGACAATTCCTATCGTTTCTCAATCGTCCTGACCGCTCGTACCACTATGGTATTTGAGATATCGCTTATCGCCACCTACTGGCCCGCATGCTTGTTGGAGCAATTTATATGCGTTTGTGTGTTTGCATCTGGATCCGTTTTTTTTTAACACCGTCGTGTGGACGAGGACTTCTTTTTAAACAGAGCCTGAGAATATCCGTTTGGCAAAAGATCCAAATACGTTGGGACATGGCCTTAGTTAGCTCTCTGGTTCATGGTTGTGGTAACTATCTGTGTCTTTGTGGTAGAGCTCTTTGTGTCTTTTGGTTATAGAGCCGAGGCTCTTAGGGTATGTTTTGGTAAAGAGCTGGTGAAAGCTCTGTCTCTCTGCGCTGTTAGTTTATAGGAAAGTATCTTTAGAGTATGTTGTTTTGTAGTAATGGGTATTTTGTGTAGAGCTGGTCAAAGCTCGGGTTCGTTGCGCTGGTAGTTAGTATCAATATCTTTTGTGTAATCCTTTTGGTGTAGAGCTGGTGACAGAGCTCTGATTCATTGTATTGTGTTTAGGTCATTATAGTTTGTTGCACATTTCTGTTCTAACCTGTATATATTTGTTTGTCACCCAGCATATGGTGATTGTCTTTCTTTGTATTAATCTTTTGTTTCGCACACAGGGACATGGAGGACAGGAAGATACCCTGGGTCTACATTTTGCATCACGTAGGTGACCTGATGTTAAAGACACCAGCCTTAGAGTGAGCACCGCCGGCGCCACCTGTACTTTTGGGCGTCCGCGCCTGTAAAGGGGAGGGTGAGATTTCATTTCCTTTTGCATTTCATTTGGTGCCACTGGTAGTCCTCCTTGATCTGTGTTTTGTAAATAAATACTATTATTTAGCAAATCCTTTCCATGGTTGTGTGTCACTGCACCCTCACCTACCCTGTCTGTGGCCTTGTGTTGCGTCCCCTTACTGGGGTGCGTAACACGGATGCATATTTTTCTGATCCAGTTTACCATTTATGTATAAATTAGTATATTTTGATGTAGGTTAAGGATAAGATGATACTCTTTTGGGGCTAATTTCAAGCTTAACCACCAGTAAAATGATCATGCGATGTAAAGTATATGGTGACACATGACATTTGTACATCCAATTTGGTATTCATTAGTGTTAGTGATGCACCGATGTGAAAATTGTGGCCGATAGCGATAACCGATATTAACATTGCTGTTCTGGCCGATACCGATATTTACCGATGTCGATATCTCTGTAGAAAACACTTTTTTATGATAATCAAATAAAGAGCTATTTTCCAAAAAAGCTTTTTTTTCTTTTTTTTTACACTTTTGAAACTGCTGCTGTCTCACTGTTGGAACTGCTACTGTTATACTGTTGGAACCGACCACGGAGCAACTGACGACTGTTCTGTTTAACCTTTAATTCACTATCACTTTCATTTGGACAACAATAAACCCTGTACACATCGTAAGTGGAGCAACTGTGGACATTCAACTCATTTAACATCAACAACTTTGGTACAGTGTAAAAAGGCAATAGCGGGTGCATCGTGGACGACTGTCAGCACACAGAGGAATGACAGTCGGCCACTACAAAGTTTGAAGGTCTCCTCCTGAAAGAAGGACGTGGGAATACAAAGTTTGAAGGTTCCCTCACAACAGAAGAACGTGAGTGAAAAGAAGAAAGTTTGAAAGTGTCCTCACGACAGAAGGACATGAGTACAAAGTTTGAAGGTCTCCTCCTGAAAGAAGGACGTGAGTACAAAGTTTGAAGGTTCCCTCACAACAGAAGAACGTGAGTGAAAAGAAGAACGTTTGAAAGTGTCCTCACGACAGAAGGACGTGAGTACAAAGTTTGAAGTTACCCTCACTATAGAAGGACATGTGAGTATAAGGTTGGACAACCTCCCTCACAAAAGGTAACCAGAGGTAAGAAGATTTATGAAATACACCTCTGTTGATGAAGACCTGGATAAAGGAAATGGATAGTAGCGTGAAGAGCAAAAGCCTTACGTGAAGATAAATAGTTTGAACGCTATCCTGAAATTGTTTGGTGGACGCTGCTGTATTTATGAATGGAACTGACTCGGGACATTGCTTCCTTGCGAACGCTGTGGAGAATTCTAGCGTCGGACTAATTAAATTGTGATGCTGTGGATTATAGAACGGACTATGCGCCGTATTAGAAAGTGGAACCATTACAATTAATATTGTCTGGAAGTGTGGAAACTGGACACTAGATGACGCAATGAACTATGATTTAATTCCTATATATAATACAACAGTGGACAGTGCAACGGAGAATTAAATGTGGAACCATCACAATTAATATTGTATGGACGTGTGGAAACAGAATAACGTTGACACATTGGCAACTGAATGATTACGACATTGTGGAAGGATATGGAACTGACGATGTGCCGTATCGTTTAGAGGTGGAGCCATCGTAATTAGTGTCGTCACTGAACGTGTGTAAACTGTTCTCTTGGACATTGATGTAGATGTGTGGCAAAAGCTATAACTACATTACTGCATTCATAAGCAGGAAGAAACGCAAACCCTCTTTGACGTCACGCTAAGTGAATGCAACATTCAAGTTACAAAAGGATAAATAAAAAATAAAAAGAATACAGTAACAATGTCTGAAGCCAAGATGAGGAAGAGGCAAACCAGCAAATCTGTACGCCTTGCCCATTTATACGCTTTAAACCTTAAAGATTTGAAATTGGTATTGGAAAGAATAAATAACAACGCTGTAGCCAAGATGAGAAAGAGGCTAATTGCAATTAAAGAAGAAGCCGTGCTAAGAAAGGCTGAAGATGAAAAGGAAATCTTATGGGTACGCTCTAGGCTAAGACAGGCTGAAGACGAAAATGAATGCTTGTTTATACGCATTTCCACTGTAAACTTGCTTCAGAAACAACAAAAAAATGGGAAATATGAAACTGTCCTTGCCAATGTAAACCTTAAAGACTTGAGACACGAGTTGGAAACCAGGATAAAGAAACAACAAAGTGATAGGAAATTGGAAGAAGAAAAGTTCTTAGCCGAACTTAACCGAGCAGCCAAGCAAACGGCCAGGCGGGCATCATCGATGGGAGTCTTGGCTGAGAGGCGCAACATTGTACCGGCCAATGATAATGTTTTTACTAATCACCATCTTGATTTCAGCTCCAAGGAGTGCGAGCACAAAATACAGAGTCCAGAGTCCAGAGGAGAGGACAGCGATGAAGAAGAGGACAGTGATGAAGGAGATGAGGACAGTGATGAAGAAGAAGAGGGCAGCGAGCATGAAGATGAGGATGACTATTCGATCGCGCCTCATGTTCCCTCCAAGAAGTGGATGGTGGAGGATGACCTGATGGGTCCTACCCAGAGACTTCCTCAGAATGAACCAGATGACAATGGTGAGGAAGAGGACGATGATGATGACGTCGATGATGATGGTGGTGAGGAGGACGGCGTCGATGACGTCGATGATGGTGGTGAGGAGGACGGCGTCGATGATGATGATGATGGTGGTGAGGAGGACGGCGTCGACGTCGATGATGAAGAAGAGGACGCCGATGACGAAAACAAACTGCATAGCCAGAGTGATGAAGGAGAGGAGGACAGTGATGAAGACGAGGAGGAGGACAGTGATAAAGAAGAGGAAGAAGAGGTAGAAGAGGTGGACCAGTGGCCAAGCCATACTGCTAAAACAAGATGTGCTACCCCTGCTGGTCAAAGCCGGCATGTGCTGCCAACAACCTCTCATATCCAAGCCCCTCAGTCTCACACTGATCTACATCAAACAAGCATAGAAGTGCATCTCCCAAAACGTAGCTCTACTCTGCAAGGACCTGCTGAGGTCAAGAGTGTTGGAGGAAATGCCAAGCCAACGGGAAAGAGCAGAACCAAGGTAGAAGTATCAGAAGAAAAGGAGGCGTGTTCAGATGAACACCATGACAAAAGTGTTCTGATATCTGATGAAGATGAAGAGGATGAAGGACAAAAGACGGTTGAAACGGGTATGTCAACCGGCAGTGGAATGGTTTCTCTGGAAGCCCATGGTGTTACCGGGGCCGGTGAGGACCAAGCACTTGCAATCATGCCAGTTTCCAGGAGAAAGAATTACAAGAGAAGACGGAGCAGGGAAACCTGGGAAAGCCGGCTGAGACTTCCTGACCGACCGACCGCTGACAGTCCTGATTAACCCTGGCGGAGAGTCACAACATTGAACTTTGAATAGACATTGGCTATATGCCTGTCGGAGCTTTATGGCTCTGTTTGTTATATTAAAAAAAAAGGAAAAAAAAATTGAATATTATTGAGTTACCTTATCTGTTACTTGACTCACTAACTGATTTGTTCTTCCCATGCTCAGGGACAACAGGTGAAAACCACAGGACCCAGTCAAGTTTCTTTATGTTTAGAATTGTGATTTCATGTTGTTTATTATTGAGGACATTGGCATTGACTGTAAGTTATGTCGGCTTCTTTGCCTCTTTGATAAATATATATAATTTTATAATTGTGTTTTGGTGCACAATTAAGGGGCCGGTGTGTAGAGGCAGAAACCGACTTGGTGGATTTATATATTATTATATTATTATTTATATATATATTATATTATATATATATATATTAGAACCTTTAGACTGTCTTATTGTTAGAACCTTTAGACTGTTTGGCCACTAGAGGGCTCACCACCCATTGCAGCCCACTCCTATAAATGGCCAAGGTGATCAACGGAATCTTGTGCACCTGCTGAGGACTTACCTTCAAACGCTGTCTCACTGTTGGAACTGCTGCTGTCTCACTGTTGGAACTGCTGCTATCTCACTGTTGGAACTGCTACTGTTATACTGTTGGAACCGACCACGGAGCAACTGACGACTGTTCTGTTTAACCTTTAATTCACTATCACTTTCATTTGGACAACAATAAACCCTGTACACCGTAAGAGGAGCAACTGTGGACATTCAACTCATTTAACATCAACAATTTTGGTACAGTGTAAAAAGGCAATAGCGGGTGCATCGTGTGTCAGCACACAGAGGAATGACAGTCGGCCACTACAGCCTTCATGGTCGCTCAGGCGTAGCCTGATTGAAAACTTTATTAACAGATTGCAGAATGGGTACAACACAGTACGGCTCAATACACACAATTGTTAACACTTTGATTACCGGCGATGCGGTGCGCCTTACCGCCGTTGAATGCCAGCACCCACTTCAATTATAGCGTTGTGAACGCATAATCTGTCTTAAATTATGGCTATGTGTCTAATCTGCCCGTCGTATATATATTTTTTTTTTTTTATAATCGGTTAATTTCCGTTTTATAGCATTTTGAAAAGCCCTCATTTTTCAGGAAAATATAAAGATTCTGTGATAAACGGCATTTAATGGAATATTCTGGCATACACAAAAAAATTTCATAAAATTTTTCGGCCTATTTATTAATCGTTTTCAAATAAACGCTAGATTATCGATAGTATATGTGTAAGTTTATGCACGCTAGAGAAGCGATCTGAAAAATATATTCTCTCATTTCCTGATCACACTCACAGCCACACACACACATATGGGACACGTTGATATATAGGTGAAAACAGATCCGATTACCTTAAAGGGGAGATGAAGCACAGCAATAAACACATAGTCATAACATCAAATTAGTATTTAGATAAACCACAGAAAAAAATCACGTTATAAAAATAAGGCGTTTCTAAGAAAAAACGATTTGTAATGTCCATTTATGTAGCATTTATGAACATTTTGTTGCTGACGTCACGGTGTTGGTTTGGTGTATACACTGTGGGTTAGCTGCATAGTAAACATGGACTGTCGGGTCAGTCAAATGTTGCCTACCAAACAACGACCGCGTGGTTCTTTTTGTATTGCTCCTGGCTGTTCAAACTAATTTACAGTGTGAAAGAGAGAGGAAAGGTGGTTAATTTCCACAAACTACCAGTGAAAAAAACAGTGTTGTTGGCATGTTGGCTCAGGCTGGCTGCACTCAGGCGGCGCGATCAGCCTGTTGGACAGGGAATGAAGATCTCCAGCGAACACTTCATTGCCTCGGATTATGTTGTTGTTGTTGTCCAGAAGACCACTAATCAGCTGAAGCGGTTCCCTCGGTCTTTGACAGACAGACGCAGGCAGTTCAGCGTCGGGACCATTTAGCCTGCTGGCTACATAGCTCCAGTTCAACCAGCGTCGGGACCATTTAGCTTGACCGGGCAGGGTTTTATTCACAGCAACCTGGTGACACTTCACACAATGAAGGAGAGTAATATCAATTGTCAATAAATAGCACTTCATACGATATCAATTGTCAATAAATAGCACTTCATACGATATCGATTGTCAATAAATAGCACTTCACACAATGAAGGAAACTTTATCACACATCAATAAATACCACGTCAAGAACTGTATAAAAAGGGATATCAAACTTCTCACAATGAAGTAAACAGATATCCTACCACTCGGTGATTCAACTTGTGCAAACTGTGCATAACCACGGCATCCATATGATAATGGCACACTAAGCCTGCCCGTGTTCACGTCTGAGAGAGGTACCTTGTACATGGGTTGGTGTTATGGTGGGGGGGAAACGGACACACAAATAAACAAACAAACATACATGTAAAGAAAACTAATCCGGCCCAAGGGCAAGACCCAATTCTTTTTGCCCGTCTACCGGCCCATTGGTGTTTCACGACAAGAGCAGCTGGACCACTGGTGCTCTGCCGGGAAACAAACACAACAGTATTAAAACACTTTATTATTAAAACAATAACACACATAATTATTAGACAACATTACATGCTAAAACAAAGTTCTACATTTAAAATACCTGTTCCCGTCGGTGGTCCTATTATCCTACTACTTTCAATCCCGCTGGGAACCAGGCAAGTGATCTGGAACAAACACTCCATGTCACACATATTGCCGAGCACATTAAAACCCGCTATTCCTATACCATAATACTACCACTGCCTACCTTAGCGTGTAATGCTTGTTCCTGCATTCCGGAGTGAGGTGTGCACCTACCTCACTGCACCGGCCGCAACAAACAATTCCAACTAACGCCTTCTGTATTTGTTGCTGTATAGGTTGCTGTTTATCAAAAAAAATAAATAATAATAATTGTTCTTGTTACTGACTCGTGTCAATCTTCCATGTTTTCGCTATAGTGTGTAGACCTTGCTACACATGTATTTCGTTCATATTGTTTATGGACAATGAGATGGGAGTGGAACTTTGTACATGCCCTTTGGGCTTTGTTCCCTCCTAGCACTGTTTTTTTAAATAATGTGCTAAATAAATAAAATAAACTAAACATATGAAGCTAAATACTCTGCTCTCACATTGTAGCTTCCTGGGGGCTTGTTCAGAGGAGGCTGCAGGTAGACGTGCTGCAGGTAGAGGTGCAGATAATTAGGTTGCTGTTTATCATAATGAAGCTAAATACTCTGCTCTCACATTGTAGCTTCATGAGGGCTTGTTCAGAGGAGGCTGCAGGTAGCGGTGCAGCGGAGGCAGGCTGGGCTGGTGCAGAGGAGGAAGAGAAGAGGAGAAGATCTTTGATCCTCCTTGCTTCCTCAGCGGGGTCCTGCCGTAGATGTCCAGATGGACCCTTCCTGAAAGAGACATCCTTCCTTCCAGGGAACTTCTTCATTATTGCCTGTACAAAGCAAAACATCATGCATATTATAATTAAAATCACGTCACGTCTCAGTCCAGCGAAGAGACCAGAGAAAGACTTTCGTCTTGTTTACATCAGGGTCCCCCATTTTCAATTCATCATAACATGACATACATGACATACAGATACAGTACTGCTACATCTATACATTTATGACATACCAGATTTACAAATACAGTACTGTTTGTGATACAAAAAGAGTCTAAAAAAGAGAGTATATGATAACGTTAGCACACTGGCTCATTGATTTAACTCTACTGTAGCAAGCCAAGTTACTATGGGGGACCCTGATGTAAACAAGACGAAAGTATTTCTCTGGTCTGCATCCCCTTAACAATTGTGTATATTGAGCTGTACTGTATTGTACCCATTCTGCAATCTGTTAAATAAAGTTTCATTCATTCGTTCATTCACTTACCGATCTTTGTGCAGCTTAGTTCAAGTGTCGAACGAAGTTGGACGTTGCGCATCTTCATCTGTGATCCTCGAACCGCACGTTTTGCATACTGCGATTCGTTTTTTGTTTATCACCGCATAGTTTTTATAACGAAACGCAACAATCCTGGGTAGCATTTTACATTTCGCCGTGAACTCAGCTGTAACATTATTACTGACTGTGGATCGCTCGTGCTATCGCGCAACGTGATTGGTTGTTTCAAAACAAAGTGGGTCTGGGAAATGAAGTGTGGATTCGCGCAAAATGAATAAATATATATACATTTAATAACGTTAATTTTTAATCGTTGGGCATGGGGGGAGGTATCAAGTCTTTTCAAGTCAAGTGAAGTTGCGTAGCAACAACAGACAATAAGTTGACTCAGAATAATAATAATAATAACTTTATTTGTATAGCACTTTTCATACAGAGGTTGCAGTTCAAAGTGCTTCACAACAGCAAAAAATACAGGCATAAGCGAGCATAAAAAGATAGACAGGTAGAATCACAGTGTTTCACATTAGGATCTAGCATCCCAATAGGCTCTCCGCTTACAGTTTTCAGTAACACAAATAGTAAAAATAGTTTAAAATGATTCAGTTTAAAAATAGTCAAAAATTTTTAAAATAGAACGGACATAAAAAATACAGGCATGAGCGAGCATAGCAAGATATGGCAAATCACAGTGTTTCACATTATGATCTAGCATCCTAATAGGCTCTCTATTCAGTAATACTCCTGTAATTCATGAACAAATAATCACAGTGTTTCACATTTGGATCTAGCAAATAATAAGAATAAAATGATTCAGTTTAAAAATAGTCATAAATAATCAGTGTTTCACATTTGGATCTAGCAAATAATAAGAATAGTTTAAAATGATTCAGTTTAAAAATAGTCATCAGTAAGAAGTAAAAAGTGCAATAACCGACACATGAATTTGATAGGCAGTGTAAAAGAGTAGGCAGGGTAAGAATAAATACAAGTTGTGTCAGGATATCCCTGATGTTTCCTCTTGCCACTAGGTGGTAGCAGATATCTATCAGTGAAATGCCTGAGCAAAGAGATAGGTTTTAAGCTGTCTTTTAAAGATGTCTAGCGAGTTGGCTTCCCTGATGTTTTGGGGTAGTTTGTTCCATAGTTTTGGGGCATAGTTGAATAACTCATGTACAAATGCCGATATGCCCTACTTTGTTTACTTGTTTATTGCACAATGTCGCTCTATTGGTTGGATTCTTATTATATATTATTACTATTGTATTATGCACATCGTTGCGGGCAATTTCATTTTATAAATAATAAAAAAAATATATATTAGACCCGCTGGGATTCGAACCCCGGGCGTCAGCTTGAAAGGAATAACCTTAAACCACTAGACCACGGTACTAGACAAAATATATCAATTATAAAGAGAGCCCACCTGGCACTACACAAAATATACACATTGACTGCTAATTCGACAGGTCTTAACGGTTTAATTATTTTATTCAGCAACATTGCGTACACAAACTTATTGTTACCAAGAAGCATTACACTAACGCTTTCTTTTGATGAAATGAATGGACAAGAGAGCCGTACGTCGGCCATCTAATGAAGTTAGATTTGACACGTTTTAATATATACACTTTGACTGCTGAATTGACACGTTTAACTTATTCATTCTTTAATTCAGCAACATTCATTCATGCAGTCTGTAGACATACTGTAGGACGTTGTAGCATCCTATGAATGAAGTCACCAGCTGTAATGGAATTGAATGGAACTCGAGCTTAGTCCAGCGCGGAGCTCCTCCAATGAATGAACAAAAAGCCGGCGCGTCGGGCAGTTGTCACCAGCTGTATGAGAGCGCCCCCGCTGGTCATTGTTAACATTAACCTCGCAAAACGGCATCATAACGGCAGGCAAACAGCTGTTCCTGGACTTTTCCCGGCTGTATCTGTAGGTAACTAAAAGTAACGCTAGTAAAAAGGAGGAGGAGTCTATACGGACTATGTATTGTATTTTGGTTTGCTAAGCGAAAATGACATCCCTGTGACATCACTGTGTTTAGACCAATCGGAAATATGATACAATATCAATATAAAAAGGACTGTTGCCCATTCAAGAGACAGACTTTTTTGAGAGATTTTGAAGACTTTACCATTGTGTTACTCTGGAAGACAAGATGCAGGTTTTGGCTTGCAGACACCAGGCACAAGCCGTGCCAGATGAGATGTTTTGTTTTATACTTCTTTTAACTAAATTGGAAATTTTCCAATGAAGTCTCTTTTGTAACTTGTCTTTTCTAATTAAAAATACTTCTTTATAATATATCTTTTTGTATCCATTCTTCCGACCAGACGGACGGGTAAGCATTGAAATGTGTTTTGCATTGTAACTTCACCCTTTGCGTTCTGATTTATGATGTAAAGACTTTAGAAACCAGCCGACAACCACGCGGTCCCGTAATGTTCCTGATTAATGATGTAAAAACTTTAGAAGTGTGGCTTTATCCATACGGAGGCCTAAGGAGAAAAATGTATATGTATATGTATACTAAAGGTGGGTTCTGTATAAATGTGATTATCAAGTAACACCATACAGTGGTAATACGGCCAACCGAGTAAGTTAAAGCAAAATAGAATAAAATATACTCCGCAACTCCAATCAATCAACCGTATGACTGGGGGGGACGGAGGGGTGCCTGTGTGTGAGCCTGGGTCGGCTGGGTTTAAATCCTGCAGTTTATAGACGCATTGAGTCCTAGACATCACAGACGTTGCAGGACGCTGCTTGAAGTTGAGATGCGGACCAATGAGTTATGGGATTATCAATCTGACCTAGGCTTATGACTCGCATTTAACATGGCGTCCCTGGCGTTGGGCATTTATACTAACTGAATAGGTGCTAACGGCCGAAAATTAATTACAGATTTGACAAAAAATTAAAGTAGAAAGCTCTACTGGCGACTTGAGTGGAAGGCTCTACTCGGGGATATCACAAATGAATAGAAAGCTCTATCTTTGTGATTAAAGCAACGTTTACTCACAACTAAAGGGTAACGTAATGTTTATAGAGCTCTGGGGGGAGTTACAAGTGCAACATAATTTCATGCTTTGCTCACAGAAAGGCGAACTGGATGGCTACCTAGCCCAAAGATATGTGAAGCGCAGCCAAAACGGCCGTTCACAGAAAGGCGAACTGGATGGCTACCTAGCCCAAAGCTACTGTATGTGAAGCGCAGCCAAAACGGCCGTTCACAGAAAGGCGAACTGGATGGCTACCTAGCCCAAAGCTACTGTATGTGAAGCGCAGCCAAAACGGCCGTTCACAGAAAGGCGAACTGGATGGCTACCTAGCCCAAAGATATGTGAAGCGCAGCCAAAACGGCCGTTCACAGAAAGGCGAACTGGATGGCTACCTAGCCCAAAGATATGTGAAGCGCAGCCAAAACGGCCGTTCACAGAAAGGCGAACTGGATGGCTACCTAGCCCAAAGATATGTGAAGCGCAGCCAAAACGGCCGTTCACAGAAAGGCGAACTGGATGGCTACCTAGCCCAAAGATATGTGAAGCGCAGCCAAAACGGCCGTTCACAGAAAGGCGAACTGGATGGCTACCTAGCCCAAAGATATGTGAAGCGCAGCCAAAACGTCCGTTCACAGAAAGGCGAACTGGATGGCTACCTAGCCCAAAGATATGTGAAGCGCAGCCAAAACGGCCGTTCACAGAAAGGCGAACTGGATGGCTACCTAGCCCAAAGCTACTGTATGTGAAGCGCAGCCAAAACGGCCGTTCACAGAAAGGCGAACTGGATAGCTACCTAGCCCAAAGCTACTGTATGTGAAGCGCAGCCAAAACGGCCGTTCACAGAAAGGCGAACTGGATGGCTACCTAGCCCAAAGATATGTGAAGCGCAGCCAAAACGGCCGTTCACAGAAAGGCGAACTGGATGGCTACCTAGCCCAAAGATATGTGAAGCGCAGCCAAAACGGCCGTTCACAGAAAGGCGAACTGGATGGCTACCTAGCCCAAAGATATGTGAAGCGCAGCCAAAACGTCCGTTCACAGAAAGGCGAACTGGATGGCTACCTAGCCCAAAGATATGTGAAGCGCAGCCAAAACGGCCGTTCACAGAAAGGCGGACTGGATGGCTACCTAGCCCAAAGCTACTGTATGTGAAGCGCAGCCAAAACGGCCGTTCACAGAAAGGCGAACTGGATGGCTACCTAGCCCAAAGCTACTGTATGTGAAGCGCAGCCAAAACGGCCGTTCACAGAAAGGCGAACTGGATGGCTACCTAGCCCAAAGCTACTGTATGTGAAGCGCAGCCAAAACGGCCGTTCACAGAAAGGCGAACTGGATGGCTACCTAGCCCAAAGCTACTGTATGTGAAGCGCAGCCAAAACGGCCGTTCACAGAAAGGCGAACTGGATGGCTACCTAGCCCAAAGATATGTGAAGCGCAGCCAAAATGGCCGTTCACAGGACTGCAAGCTAACTAGCTCACCATCGGCTAACAAGCCAGTGCTAACACCCATGAGCTGGCCCTAGCCAGACAAGAGCTAACTAGCTCACCACAGGCTAACAAAGCCAGGAGCTAACAGCAGGCTAAGTAGCCGGAGCTAGCGACCAATGCTAGCTCAGGAGGAGCTGGCACAACCAAAGCTAGCACAAGAGAAGCTAGCTCGCATGTTGAGACATCTCAAAAGACTGGAGATCCCCGAAAGGGCCTCAATGGCGCAACGGATGGAAAGAGGAGTAAGGACCCCCGGTCAAGATCCAGGGGATAACATGGTGGAGAGACTGATCCCACAGGTGCGAGACGGGAGCATGTCTCTCAGTGTTGCAGCCGAATCAGTCATGAATGGAACACCTATGCAGGGATCATGCTTACTGCTTGAAAAGCTATTCGGAGGAGTCCCAGGGGGTAACCTACTGGCAGTCCGATGCGCAGCATGGTCACCAGTTACGTATTGAGTGTATGCTGTATGACCAAGTCAAAATGCTATCTGACAAAAGGGGGGCCTCCCAGGAGCTTCCCCCGAAAACAACCAAGGAGAGAACAAGGAAAAAGGATCCTTCCGGCATCGAATACCTCTCTGCAGACGACTGGGGGGCATTAACCCCAGAACAGCAAGCAGAGACGAGGGCAAGAAGGGAGGAATCCAAATCCCGGAAGAAGAATTACCTATACCTACCTCCAGACGAGTGGGCCGCATTAACCCCAGAACAGCAAGCAGAAAGGAAGGCAACAAGGGAGGAATTCAAATCCCGGAAGCAGAGATGAGGGCAACAAAGGGAGAAATTACCTTCTGGGGCCCTGACACATGACACTCAAGCAAGTGCAAACTGCACTTGACATACCGCTCATCTGTCAAGAGGAATAATATATAGTGTTATTGTCATTTAGGAAGAAACATGACATAGAATACTACATGCATTTTGTATATATTTTAAGTATAATATGTAAAGATGTCCGTCCTTGCTCTAAACCCAGAGTAAAGTAAAGTGAATTTGTAATCTATTTCATTCAGAAGGGATTTCCTGACAGCAACCATTTGGTAGGTTAGCACCCTACCAACCATATCAGCTGCATGAGATGTACACTCACCAGTGCCTATGGGTAACAAATTGAGACTCTGCAAACTCTCCTCAAGCTTAGCACCTTGACGCGGGGGGACAGAGTGAGCATCAGGGTCTCTGTATCCGACGGGCCTATCAGATTTGTGGAGACTTGGAAGCCTCAGCATACAGGACGCTGCGGTGCTTAGGCGACCAAGTCACTGGTTTATAGGTCTGTCAAGACGGATTGGAGGTTCCGGGGCTTAGAACATGAGTTTAAGTGAGTTGGGCTGTATACTAATTAAATAGGTATCAACAGCCGAAAGAATATTAACTGAAATAACTGCTGTCAGGTGCCTCTGGAGTAGAATTAGTTACAGATTTGAGTCAACCTTACTCAAGATTGATCTTATCGGCAGAACCTCTCCAACCAAGACTCTTCCTAATGTTCGAGATCTGGAACAACGGTGACGTAGATGGTCTGCAGAGCGCAGCAGACAGCCAAAAGTAAATTGGTAAAAAAATCTATCAGGAACAAGAGAGGGTTGATAAGTAACAGCTTGAAGTAGCGTTTACTCACGACTAAAGGGTAACGTAATGTTTACTTACAGTCGAAAACGTAGAAGGTTCTACTCAAAGAAAGAATCACACTTAAAGTATATTTTTGTGATTGCAGTAAAAGTTTACTCACGACTAAAAAGTAACGTAATGTTTACTTAAAGTCAAAAACGTAGAAGGTTCTACTCAAAGAAAGAATCACACTTAAAGTATATTTTTGTGATTGCAGTAAAAATTTACTCACGACTAAAAAGTAACGTAATGTTTACTTACAGTCGAAACCTAAGTAGAAAAATAGGTACCAGGTTACCTGAACTAGAAGTAACCTAATGTTTACTTAAAATCAGAATAAGTCCTGCATAAGTCCTGCTACTGTGACGGAAGTGGAACCAGCGTAATAATACAGGCTGGTGTTATCAGCAGGAGCTGAGTCTATAAGAGGCTACATAGCCTGAATGTACAAGCTGGCTAACTAGCCAGAGCTAACACCAGACATAACAGTAACTAACTACCCAGTCTGGAACGAGACAAGCACAACACAGGGTCGACCCCCTGTGCAAGCAGGAAGTGGACGGAAACAACAGTCCGAAAGGTCTGTGAACAATGTGCGCTGGTAAGGGGGACAAAACCTGAACCGGTGCCATCGAGACGAATAGCAGTATCTGAGAGCAGGACTGAAACTACTGGAGGAAGCGGGTGTAATGGCCCAATACTCTGTACCCTACCAGCCCGATACGAACGGGGTGGCAGAGAGAGCTGTACGCAATATGAAGGATCAGATGATCAAAGTGAATATGTTGCGATCCTGGAATGAACCGACCTCCCTCCTTAGGATACACCAAGGAG
This sequence comes from Notolepis coatsorum, assembly GCF_963971535.1. Lineage (NCBI taxonomy): Eukaryota > Metazoa > Chordata > Actinopteri > Aulopiformes > Paralepididae > Notolepis > Notolepis coatsorum. The sequence continues at coordinate 147,912,973 of NC_140167.1, forward strand.
ACCGACAGTACAGTTCGGACCGGAAGGATCAGAACCTGCCCTATTTCGGGCCAGGAGCATTCTTAGACGGGGGGGGGGGGGGGAGTTCCCCCGGAGTCAGCGGACGACGCAGCGAATGGCAAGGAGGAATATACTGACTCAGGTCAGAACTCGGAAATGGAGGAAGACCGGGATAGGTCAAGCTCCAGAGCATCCTCAAGGTCCTCATCTAGACCTCCCAGACCTCCCAGACCTCCCAGACCTCCGAGACCTCCCAGACCTCCCAGACCTCCCAGACCGGACGGAGAGACATCGGCCTGGACCCAGGGTACAGGGCGACGAGAGCCCTGAATGGACCTGAAAGAGAGAAAAGAAATGAGTCCTCTGTGGACTGTATCTGTGATGTCCTGCGAGGCCTACGGACAGGGTCACACGACCAGGCCAACCACACTTCAATAGAGGACTGCTGCTACAATTCTCGGGGATCCGTGGGGTCGCCCGAGAAGTGACAATTCAACCTACCTCAAACTATGGGAGAGATCCAAGAGGTCAGAGGGGGTGACCCCAAGATGACCAAGATGACCCCAAGGGGTACCAAGATGGCAGTGTGTGGAGAGTCACGGCCACGTGACCCCGCAATCGCCATCTCGTCCCTCCAGTACATACGCTATTAACAGGGGAAAGCTGAATCCAGATTTTGGATGGACAGAGGCTACACATGCTAACAACATGACAAACGGGTCCTGTTCACAGGATCGAGCACCGCATGTGGACGAATGGAGCAAACGGAGGGACATAACTCAATTTGCGATAGTACTGGGTACCATTATCAGGCGTGCAGCTGAAGACGTAGGAGAGGCCGTGAAGGATGGAGTGGGAGATGTTTGGAATTTTGCAACTTCCATGATACAGACAGCCAGGGCGGTCATTCTGGGGATTGTGCGGTGGGCCCTCCTCTGCATTTTGATAATAGGGGTCATTATTACAATAAATCTACTACGTCATATGGGCCTCTTCTCCCGGTCAGGGAGGGCCGTAAATTATGTAAAAAAGAGACTGTGGCCTTCAACTATGACGGCGCCTCTTCTGAAGTGATGATAAAAAGGACCAGTGCTTTCTCTCTCGCACACTAGTCAGAGACGCTGAGACGCATAGACACAACAGCAACTAGGAGGATGGCTGTTAAGGAATATACCATCTTAAAAGACGAACTTCTGCTACATGGTGATAGCGTACTGGGTATTTTGGATCGTGACCCCCACGTTCCTAGGAGAGCGACCCTCGTGTCATCATCACCAAGCCTGGTTTCACCAAAAATGCCTGACCAGGGCCAGCCAGCAACTACGATTACACCACCGGAGGATACACTGTCTCTGGCCCTAGGAGCAACCTGGTTGAAGAGGATTTCGCTCCAAAGAGGAAAATGGGTCGTTATAGACGACAGCCAACGATCTCAGTTATATGCAGAAAACGGAAGAATGATGACGACTGAAGAGCTTAAGTTGCCCGCCAGTTGGGCTGACATAGTGGGCATAAAACCAGGGAGAAGACCTTATTCCGACCCCTTCACCAGGATGCCGTTCGAGGATTTCTTCTACGTGGACTGGGCGTCAGAAGTGAGATCCAGTAGGGCCCATGTTCTGGTGGGAGGCAACTGGACCGGTATTCTCCCGGCCTGGGTGAAGATTTACATGGTTACCCGAGCGGGTGACCCACATTTCGGCAAGACCTGGGCCACCGTGGAGAGCTGGGGAAACAGCTGTGAATATTTTAGGGTGGATTTGATCTTTTACCCTAAGATGAGCACGTCTCACATCGATGCTGACTCTGGATTCCGTCAGGCGCGGAGGGATCCGAAGATTTATCCAGTCCAGCCCTCCACCGAGCACAGAAGTGTGGTCAGTCAAGAAGTCAGGGGAGGTGAAAAAGGTCACAGCCTGCAAGACCCAAGATCGATGACCTCTCGACCCGGGGGGTCAAGACAAGAGGTCCCCAGTACAAGTACTTCACCACCATCAACCAGAGGCTGGGCGGAGTATGAGAGGCCAAAGAAAACTAGAAAGTCAGCCAAGTATCCAACAACACCTTACCAATAAAATAAAATGTTGGTAAAAATATAATCAAGAAAAGCAAAAGCCCTGTTCTCTAAAAAAGAACAGTGATTTCTATTCTAAATTTTTTGTTGTTTATGTAACAATATAGCCGTATATACCTATTTTTCACATGTAATTATATGCTTCATTATTCAATTATTCAATTGACGATGGACAATGACCTCCCAGGATGACAGAGAGGGTGTGAAGTGCCACAGAACAACAGTGACACTTTTGGAAATTGACATCCTGATTCGTTCCTATATAACCAGTATATTCTTTTATAGACTTTAAAAACTGAACTCTGGTTGGAGGATAGTGAAATGATGGTTCTGCTTAAAAAATGAAACTGAGCCTTTAATGTCTGCATAGAAGGTGTCTGTGAGAGCAGGCCCGCAGTGGGGAGTTAACCTGGGGAATGTGGCCCCGAGGATGCAAAAGCAGAGGAGAGAAAGCTGTAATGTTAACCCTTACAGAAGGGAAGCAGGACGGACATGCATGTATAGTCTGAGGTGATGGGGCCCCCGGGGAATTAAAGGTTGAGGTTGTGAAGTTTTAGAGTAACGGGGAGTCTTGAAACGATAGAGAGAATCTTAAAAACTATATAACAATTAAATTTTTAATGTGTACAGTAAAAGTTTTCATAATGTCATGCTTATAATTAACTGTCAGTAGAGAATAATACTAAAATGATGTGTAAAACTGTTTTCTGGAGGAGGGCATCTCTAAGGAGTCTTGATAAGAAATCTTATGGATGGCCTCGCCCGGTACTGCCTGGTACCATACCACGTGGTTACCACAGACAAACCAGTTGTTTGTTCTGAAGAAATGAGGGACTTTCTCTTACTTAAAAAAACACTAGGTAACTAAAAGTAACGCTAGTAAAAAGGAGGAGGAGTCCATACGGACTATGTATTGTATTTTGGTTTGCTAAGCGAAAATGACATCCCTGTGACATCACTGTGTTTAGACCAATCGGAAATATGATACAATATCAATATAAAAAGGACTGTTGCCCATTCAAGAGACAGACTTTTTTGAGAGATTTTGAAGACTTTACCATTGTGTTACTCTGGAAGACAAGATGCAGGTTTTGGCTTGCAGACACCAGGCACAAGCCGTGCCAGATGAGATGTTTTGTTTTATACTTCTTTTAACTAAATTGGAAATTTTCCAATGAAGTCTCTTTTGTAACTTGTCTTTTCTAATTAAAAATACTTCTTTATAATATATCTTTTTGTATCCATTCTTCCGACCAGACGGACGGGTAAGCATTGAAATGTGTTTTGCATTGTAACTTCACCCTTTGCGTTCTGATTTATGATGTAAAGACTTTAGAAACCAGCCGACAACCACGCGGTCCCGTAATGTTCCTGATTAATGATGTAAAAACTTTAGAAGTGTGGCTTTATCCATACGGAGGCCTAAGGAGAAAAATGTATATGTATATGTATACTAAAGGTGGGTTCTGTATAAATGTGATTATCAAGTAACACCATACAGTGGTAATACGGCCAACCGAGTAAGTTAAAGCAAAATAGAATAAAATATACTCCGCAACTCCAATCAATCAACCGTATGACTGGGGGGGACGGAGGGGTGCCTGTGTGTGAGCCTGGGTCGGCTGGGTTTAAATCCTGCAGTTTATAGACGCATTGAGTCCTAGACATCACAGACGTCGCAGGACGCTGCTTGAAGTTGAGATGCGGACCAATGAGTTATGGGATTATCAATCTGACCTAGGCTTATGACTCGCATTTAACAATTCTCTACACCACTTCTAACCACATTGTCAATTTGGATTCATTGAGACCCAAAACTAATTCATTGAGAACCTAAACTAATCTAAAGTTATATTCTCTGCTTCAAAGTGGTTATGCTTTGGCCCTCTTTCGAAGTGGGTTATGCTTAGAGTTAGGGTTAAGGTTAGGGTTAAGGTTAAGTGACCCTTCGGCGCTAAACCAATCAGAGAGGGTCTTCGCTGTACGGGGCGCACAGGGCTAGTCAATCAGAGAGTAGGCGTGTTCGAGATGGGATAGGCGGACGCAGATCTGCGCAGGTTTTACTACGGCCTCGCCAAGTGCGTTGCATGACGGTTAGAATGTTGTCCGACTTGCTCTGAAAATCTGACGAGGCGAGGCGCGGAACTCTCGCGGGAGCGAGCCACGCACAGCCTTCAGAGCGAGGCTCCACAGTACCTCTCACTCGGCTGCTCCCAGCTGGGAAGCGACTTGCTACGGTCGCGCAAAGCGCCTATTGGCTCAGAAAAGTTGTCAGTCACCAGCCACGTGACAGCCAGGGAGTTATGAGACGTTTGATTGATTGATTGATTGAAAACTTTATTATGTTATGCGTTATCATCATCATATCATCATGATAAACTTCAAGCTGTCAGACACACACACACACACCAGTGGCGTAACTCTCTCTCCAGGTGTGCGGGGGACAGATTTGTGGGCGTGGCGAGTGACGTCGCTGGGGGGGGTTAGGGCCCCCCCCCCCCCTCTCTACCTAGATTTCTTTTTAAATACCAGGGGTGCAATACCGCATTTTCCCAGGCTGTGGCGCCATTTCTCCATGTAAACGACACACTGAGCTCATACATACAGAATGTCCATTGCATTCAGAGATCTCCAGGGTTCAAACAACCAAAACACAATTATCCTCCTCTAAACCAGTAGGAATGCCTTTAATCTCTGATGGCTCCCATTGTGAAATGTATTTACAATACAAGGATGTTACAATACTTCCATTGAATATGACAACAACAACAACAAAAGCTATAGAAGTTATGTTTATTATTGGTCAAATTATTCATAGTCTTCCCCTCATGTAAATATTTTGGGTTTTTATCTTTTTAACCAGAGTTATACTGCAGTTTGTAACGTAATGGTCTTTGCTATGGCAAATTGCTCTTAGAAATGGGAGTCAAGCAAACTTGTTAAAGTGTACAGCATGTGAATCAAATGTGGGATTGTTGTGACAAAGCTACAGCATAGAATTCTAAAGAAGCAAATCAAAATCCTTACTCCTGATTCCCCCAAAACACAACACTGCAGTAAATGAACTCATGCTGAAATTCTTCTTTCAACATGAGATCACTGCAATAACCAGAGGAACGTGCCAAAAAAACAGGGTCCAACTCATCTGTGAACTAAAGAGCACTTTCAAGCATTTCTAATTGCCACTTCATCTGCAGAAAATGAAATGTCATGTTTATCTCCAATCCAGTTAAAAGAGTTTCTCACACCAAGAAAACCTATTTTATCTTTTAGTGGAATGAACATTGCCGGCATCAGAATACATTTGACTTCTGGTCTTCATATAATCTATCAACAAAACGGGGGGAACAGAATGAAGAACAATTAAAACAATTTGCGATCATGAAACGTTTGGAGTCTAGAATATCTGATGAGTAATCGTAAACATTATTCTTTTAAGTATAATTTTCTTCTTCTATGTCACACACACACACACACACACTGCTGGTGTCGTCACTGCTGCTGGTTTAGCTCTAGGCGACAGCATAGCAAAACTTAGTTTGCTTTGAAGAAGTAGCTTTCTCCTCTTGGGCGACGGTGCCATCTCGTTGTTGCATGTGTGGTAATATTGCCTTTGAATTTCATAATTAATATGTGTGAATAAATTAGAGAACCATAATGCAAAAAGCCAGGTGTACCCTTTCAACAGTAGAGGGTGTTTTAAGTGATACTGGTGTTACAGAAACAGTCAATAAACCCCCACTAACAAATGTACTCAGTACTCAGAACAAAGAGACAAAGGTCACACCTACTGTGACCAGATTACCGCAGAGGACAGCTGGTCTAACCAGAGACCTCATACTGGCTCTGACATTATAAGACAGGACAATCTATTAATCAACTGTTTAGTATCAAAAGGTCTCATATGATGTCTGGTATCAGTCTAAGAAAGCACTGACTGTACTTGGATGATATTAGACATCTATAGCCATATAGAAGGAATGTTAAAGTTATATATTATTCATTTAAGAGGAGATTTGGCCACACCAAGGAGGGGGGGCCATCAAGACCCCCCCTTCTGTTCACTGACGGAAGACAACACCAACCCCCACAGAGACGCCCAGGAGATCGAGGAGGTGGGGGCAGCCCCCCCCCCCCAGAGAAACCCAGAGGTGGGGGCAGCCAGCCCCACAGGAGACCGCCTGATTGGACCAACTGTATTAGTAAAATGTGCTATTATTGACCAGAAATGATAGTATATAAGAGCGAACATATTGGCAGTTCAGGAGCCCAGACCACCCCAACCCCAGGGTCTGCGGCTCCACCCCTCCCGACCAGAGAGACTGTGCTGTTTTTGATGTAAGTAAGCCGGATGGAACCACTATGTTTGGTTAGAATAGAATGTAACTTAGCTTAGAAACCAGGCTTACTTATATGCAAAAAGGGCTTACAGTATTTTCAATGTATGTTCAAATTATGTTAACAAATGACTGTTTTGTGTACCTGTTGGGGTTTGAGATGCAAACCGTGTTGATTCTTTGTACAGAGCAGACATGTTAATGTTTTCTGATAATCCTTGTATGTGAAAGGCAACCTTTTATTCACTCTTGGCCCTGGGTCAAATAAATCAGTTGAGTTGAACTAGAGTTCTGGTTGTCTGGCTTACACGTTTATTTCTCATCTGCTTTAAGTCAGATGAGGAGACCAACAATTCTATCACTTATGATCCTTTCTCCTCCTTCCAGATAGCAATCTCATTGTACTGTACAATAACCTTAGATTATTGTAGGATTCTATAGAAATATACTACAGAAGTGGTGCCGTTCCACCCGCCCTGTTGTGCCCCCCCCCTGAAGATGTGCGGTGAGGTCTATGTGGCAGGCTGCTCAGAGCCATGACCTTGCTTGTATGTTGGGGACATGCAGGAGAAGAGCCGGGGGTTGTTGCGTTGCAATAAGGATAGTTGCAGTGCAGGGTTTTGCTGTCTGGATGGAGGACAGAGAGACAGGATGAAGGCTGGTTGTGTACGCCACTAGTTGGGACCCAATGGGGGAGCGGTGTTTAGGTTAGTTTAGGTTAGAATAGCCAAAGGTAAAGGGATCGCGCTTGTTATGCAGTAAGCATACAAACATGTGCTTTTGATGTTTGTATGTTTATTCAGACACAGGAGGCCGTTCCCGGCCTATTCGTTTGAGGTTTATGGCAGTAAGTATGGGCAGCATATTTGGTGCCAGGCCCTTGCGGACAGGGGGATAGTATTTTTTATTTTTTGTTGGAAGTAATAGCTTAGGGGGATAGGTTAGGGATAGGTAATTTATTAGAAGGCGAACGCGTGGAGCGGTAGAACGGAGAATAGTCACAGATATGCAGGAAGTGGGACTGTGAAGTGGTTATGGACATTAATGGGTAATGCAGAGTAGTCAGATCTTAAAGAAAAGATTATAGGGTAAGGTAAAGAGTCTGATGAGAGAACCGTGATTGTAGTACAGGATTTCCTGGTTCCACAGTGAGAACAGAGGTTGCCTCATGGGATTCTCGCCCAGGACTTAGCAGCCGTCGAGGGGGAGATGAGGGGGTGAATAGGGTGTGCGTGGCGATCAGAGATCACTCGATTGATGGTATTGTACTGCGCGTCGGCGTGTGGTCCTGATCAGGCCACATTCGTCGTTGTGTTTGGTAAGTACGATAGGAGTACGCCCTGGGATACAAGACAGGCCGTGTTGTTCCAGGGAGCGTAGAAATGTGATGGTTATTTTTTTCGTGAATCTGTACAGTGAGTGGCCTGGGTGTACGTCTTGCTGGGCTAACGCAGAATTTCCGTTCGTTGGCGCCTCTCGAACGGCAGGGTACGGAGGTTTTAAACGTCGGCGAGCGATGCAGATGGAAGTTACAGGCCCTATAGCCAACGCTGAAACAGATCCGCGGATTCAGATGGATATGTAAAGAAATGCGCTAATATGATGAGAGATCGTCACGGGTCGCGAGATTATAAACGTGGTATGGTGATATAGGTGAACAGGGGCTTGTTCGAAGCCAGCGCGTAGGCTTTTGAAAATATTGATCAGATTAGCCAGACACCTCGAAAGTTTAACAGGGAGGGGATTTTTTCTGAGAATATCAGCCGATCTAACTATAGTCGATCCGATATTGAGGGTTGATTAAAAGGGTAGGCGGGATTTGCTTGTTAGCCGTGAGAAGGGTAATTACAGAAAGCAAAAAGCCGCAGCAAATCCGATTAGAACGTGTTTGGCAGGCTTCAGCGTCATATTTCGACACGTTCGTCGTGGCAAAAACGGGGACAGTAGCTCTTAGACAAATGTAAGTGTACATTGCGTGTATTGTATGTATGCAGAGAAGCCTTGGCGGGGTTGTTGTGTAGTTTTAACGTGGATCAGGGTGGTATATGAGTCTGGAGCGAATCATATTGGAGATTGGGGCTAACTAGCTTAGCTCTGTGGAAGAACCGCGGTAAATCTAGGGACGTTAAGGCGGCGAGGTGAGAGAATTGACGAAACACTGTGGCGGCAATTGCAGGTAAGAAGCGAATCGAGGCGTAAGTTGAGGAGATTGTGGCCGTTTTGAGGGTTATATTTAATGTGGTAACAATTGTGTACGTTATTATGGTGAAGGAAGAAGTCGCTGCTTGATGACGTCATGGTGTTGAATGGAGAGTGTGAAACGTCCGCTGTGCGTGGAGCCGGGCGAAGAGAAGGGTAGGAGAATTGGTTTATGATTCGTGTTGGACTGTGTATGCGGCGTTGGTATGTGAGAGTGTTTTAAAGATTATTTTCTTTTAAAGTAGTTTGTTATTTAAGCATGTGTGAGTTGTTTATTTTTTAGATTGGTACTGAGCGGATTGAATGAATGTACGGATCTCGAACGTCGCATGGTGCGCGGCGCCCGGGGGCACATTGAACATAGCATCAGGGCTGGCTAGGCTATTTAGCTTGCATGCGGCTGTTTTGTGAGTTTGCGGGCGATGTATGTTATGATTCGAGTTTTGAAAGTGATGGTTAGAAAGTGTTAGAGGACGCGGTGGTTGTCGTGGAATTGTGTTGAGTTGAAACGGAGTGTTTTATGATATTAGTTATGCTTTGTCGCGATACATCGTTCTGTGTGCGCCGTTTGCGCTACTGCGCAGGCGCGGTACAGCGCGGATCACTGCATTCATATTAATTCGCTCAGAGGGTGAATAACAGGTGAGGGAATATTGTGCATTGTGTAAAATGGTTGTGTTTGTATGTTGTGCATTCTTTGGGTTGTGAACAGTGTTCTGGGAGTGGTTTTGGTTGTGTTGCTACAAGTTTGTGTGGCAAAAGGGGAGAGTAGGTGCAGCATGTGATTAGACAAGGGGAGATAGTCAATGAGGGGTTACTTGGGCTGCAAACAATGCAGTGAGCCTATCAAACAAAGAGGAGATGATTTAATATACATGCCCATACTAATCTGGGATTCACAAGCCAGCTACACATTGAACCTGTAACACTGGGCAAGAATATGTTACACAAGAGTATAGTCTTGACCGAGTAGGGTTTGAGAGCTGAGTTGGGAAAGCACTCTACACTGAAAAAGACATATTGCTTGCGTTATATTTGATTAAATACATCTACATTAGAATCACATGTCACCTATATACAGAGCTAACGTTCCCAGAATATTCTGTTTAAAATTTTTGAGTCTTAGCATGATTGGAACTTAACTAATAATAATGTTTAATTTCTAATGAGTGGCGTTTGATAGAGATGTTGATATTTGTGTTATGCATGATTAGTGTTGTGCAAATATGTGATTTAAAAATCTGTATACAATGGAAATTATTTTGAGATTGTTTATGCTTGTATGAGGTAAATCTTTAATACACTGTTAATATGATTAGTGTAACTGAGGGGTACAATTCCCTGACTGTATTGAATAAGTATGGTATCATTAAACCACTACTGAGTTATGTACATTACTACTGGCCATACAGTACACATGTATATGTGATGAACACCCACACAATAACACGGCTTAACGAAGAAAGTCCTGTTTGTAATATTTATTAGAAGAGCATCAATATTATCTTACATCATTGATAATTAGAGTCGCGCTTATAAGGCGAAGAATGTGCATGAATAGGTCAAGAGCGTAAGTCCATGAGCATATTACGAAGGGGATAATTAATACCACCTGTAGCATAAGAATTATATAAGGTACACTCGTAGGTCAGCTGGAGATACTAGGGGGGTTCCCTCCGGTTGTAAGTCAGCAGGGGAGAGGATTTGTCGGTAGCAAAAGTCTGGATCAACGAGGAATAAAGAGACTCCAGGTACAGGAGACAGTGCAATAATCCCTTGATCCGTAGACAAAGCAACAGCTATTCTCCGGTATGCACTGCAGCATGGATGAAAGCCAGCCAGCCTCAGAGTCCTAGAGGCGGGCTGGACGGGGCTCCTCACAGGGTAAATCCCACACGGTAGTGGGGGTAGACGATTCTCTGCTCCAGCAGCCACAGGACCAAAGCAATATAATCCAGCCGAAAAGGGCTCTGTAGTCGTCGGTGTAGGTTATCCAGTGTACATATCCACACGGTTCTCGTCTAGGGCTCCTCGGATGGCGGCACAAGGTTAGGCCGCCCAGCCTGGATAAGCACACTAGCTCGGTACGATGGAACGTTGGTAATGCTGGTCACTGTAGAACGGTAGTCGCACGATACACTATACATAATAGACTATTACTTAATAATAGAATAGGTCGAACTCGACGATACAGCGTTAAACTCTGACACTTCAGCTATCAATTCGCACACGGTCTCAAGGCTCTATTTCGGGGCAAAACGGGCCCACTTAACAGCACGTTGTATCGTGGTGAAGGCTTCAACTTGTTACTAAGATTAAGGATAAGTGCATCTGTATCCACCTGCGCCGTATTTATACGTAAGGTGAATAATCTAGTACCAGCCTTATTTCTGTCTCGTATTACTGCGCAAACCTGGGCATGTTGAGACATGTCTTAGCGGTGACTTTGAACTAGACATTGGGGGTATGGCCGTGGCGCCTAGGGGAGTCGCTGTCCAATAGGAGAACGAATATTATGGTCTGGCCTGTACTAGGTAAAGGGATATTCCGTGTATATGTACAAAGAATATACAATATATCTCAAGTAATAAATATATATATTCGGTTTAATCTGACCCTTTGTAACAGCCGCCTCCTAATTAGTCCGCACCTAATTAGATAAGCAGAGACAGATTAACCGCACTGTCCACTACTCAATGTCCGTTGTGAGGAGTAGGGCAATTCACAAAGTCAGGGGGTCATGGTCGTCATTAAGAGAGTCGGGGAGCCTTGGCAACTCTATCAGCCTCGCCACGGGTGTATGTCCGCCCCTGGACGAGCACTTCTGCCGCTCTGACCTTTCCGTCGGCACCAGTGATCACTTTGCTTACGCGGCCGGCCGGCCACATAGCTCGGGGTAGTGACTGGTCGATAATCATGACGACTGTGCCCTCCGTCAAATTGTCTCTTTCTTTTACCCATTTCTGGCGGGTCTGTAGAGACGGTAGATAGTGGAGGAGGAAACTGTTCCAAAACTTGTCAGCCAATACTTGACTGTACCTCCACATTCTTCGGCCGTTCGCTTCTTCAGGTCTGTACACCTTCTGTGGGAGCGCGGGGTCCAGCCGCTCCATCAAGAGAGTGTTGGGGGTGACTGGGTCGACATCTGCTACATCACTTGAGACATAACCGAGGGGCTTTGAGTTCAATACTCCCTCGATCTCCGTGAGGACTGTCGTGAGGACTTCTTCCGCCACGGTCTGGGCCCCAAGCACGGCGTACAGGGCTGTCTTTATTGAACGTACTTCTCGTTCCCAAGTTCCCCCGAAGTGAGGGGCATTCGGGGGGTTAAACTGGAAATCAATCTGAGAGGGAGCGAGGTGGGTCTTAAGTTCTGGGCCCATAGCTTGGAAGCTCTCTCTCAGCTCTCTTTCTCCGCCTTTGAAGTTTGTCCCGTGATCAGACAATAATATAGACGGTTTTTCTTTCCGCGATGTGAATCTCCGGAAGGCCATAAGGAATGAGTCCGTACTCATGGTTGGAAGGAGTTCCATGTGTATCGCTCGGGTGGTCATGCATTTGAATACAATACCCCACCGCTTCTCCGTCCCTCTTCCTCTCTTCACATACAGCGGGCCGAAACAGTCCATACCGGTGGAGTGAAAGGGCTTGTCGCAGAGTCGGAGGCGACAGGGGGGTAGGTCAGCCATCCGGGGTATACTGGGCTGTGCTCGCCACTTGCGACAGTCTAGACAGGTTCGCTGGAAGCGTCGTACTGCTTCTCTTCCTTGCAGTATCCAATAGCGACGTCTGATCTCCGCGAAGACTCTCTCTGCCCCGGCGTGGTGCACGTCCTCGTCGTATTTCTTTATGATGAGCTCTGTGACCTTGTGTCGGCTGTTTAAGACTATCGGGAACTTGACGTCATCCGTTAAGTCTGGGGCTCTTCTCAGACGACCACCCACTCTGATGAGATTATGGGCGTCGCTCTCAGGGGCTAAGTGGTAGTGAAATCGACCTTCCCTGCTCCTTGGTCAGGGGTGTGTGTCTATAATGTAGCGAGTCTGTTTTGAAGCGCCAGACCAGTCCCAATGTCATTTCTTGGGCTTCACCTGGGATGGTCGCCATCCAGGTCTCGCTGCTTGCTGCCTTGTCCTCTGGGGAGAGGCTGCGCAGTACTTGAGGGTCGCTGCTGGCCCACTGCCGGAGATCAAAGCCGCCTTTGATCAGGGAGGCGCGGAGCTTGAGTAGGAGGGCCTCGGCCTCTTCTGGCGTCGAGATGCTTTGCAGACAGTTGTCCACGTAGAAACTCTTTTCTACACTTTGTCGGACCTCCTCATCAGCTACTGGGTCCTCTGTGACATGTTTTTGCAGTGTGAACGTAGCACAGCATGGGCTGCATGTGGTTCCGAAAGGGAGGACTTCCCATTGATAGATGGATGGTTGCTCATCCCCGATCCTCTCTCTCCAAAAGAACCGCAGCAGGGGCTTGTCCTCTTCCACTAGTCGCACCTGCAGGAACATCCCTTTGATGTCGCCGCTGATGGCCACCTTGTTCTGGCGGAAACGTAGCAACACGCCTAGTAGAGAGGGGCCGAGTGTTGGGCCGGGCAAGAGCTCTTTATTCAGATTTTGTGATCCGATCTGGTAGCTGCAGTTAAACACAATACGATCCTTGCCGTTGTGGTGGACCTTGTGGTGGGGCACGTACCATGATTCGCTCGTCTGATCGGCCTCTTTAAAGTCAATTCTCTTTATGTGTCCCGCTGTGATTAGCTTGTCAATCTCAGCGCGGTACACAGTAGCTTGAGCGGGGTCTCTGGCTAGGCGCCGCTCTGTGTTCAGTAGATACCGCTCCGTCGCTTCTTTTGGGGCGTGGAAGGTAGGCATACCCTCTCGCCTCAGGAGTGGAGTTGCGTATCTCATCACTCCGTTGACTTTGACTCTCTTTGTCCCCTGCTCGAGGAGGGCTATGGCATAAATGTCTTCCTTGGAACGAATGTGTTTCTTTTCGTTCTTAAAGAGCATTGTCTCTAATGTCCATAGCCTCTCGACGTGCTGTAAGAGGGCGGTGTCTTCTTCTGTCACTCTGGAGTGGAGGCAGCGAGTGGCTGCTGTTCGGTGGGGAGACCTGGAGAGGGGGCCTTGTAGTGTCCATCCTAGGCGGGTCTCGACTGCTGCTGGACAGCCTCTGGGCCCAGTGTGGACCCGGTCCATCGGGACGATGAGGTGTGCGTGGTCGGATCCTATGAGCAGGGTCGGGGTGGCGCCGTCTATGAGCGGGATAGGTAGTTGACGCAGGTGCACGTATTTATCCATCAGCTTGGCGATGGGGTAGGTGTTCCGCGACAGGCCTATGTCTTGGCTGGTGAAAGCGTTAGTGATCCTATACCGTCTCTCTGGCTGCCCGCTTGCTGCGATAGTGAAGGAGACGTTCTCACCCTTGATCGTCTTCAGGTATCTTCTTATAGTCCGAATCGTCATTGTTTCTTCGCTCCCCCGCAGCCCCAGCTGGGCCGCAGCGGATGCGAGGAGGAGGGTCTTTTCTGACCCGTCGTCAAGGACGGCGTAGGTGTCCATGACCTTGTCCTCGTAGCTTAATGTTACGCGGACCACCTTCAAGAGCACCCGGGCGCCCCCGCTGCTGGCGGGGTCAATGTACATGACGCTTGCTTTGGTGCTGCTTGAGGGTGCGGGTTTTCTTCTGTTACTGTCATGTAAGACGTCCAAGTGGGCTTCGTCACACCGACTACACCTCTTCTTTAAGCGGCACTCGGCTGCCATGTGACTGCGCGCACAGCGGTAACAGCGGCGGTTGGACTTTATCCATTGACTCACCTCGTCGGCGGTCATCTTCTTGAACGTGTCACAGTGTGACAGCCAGTGTTCCTTTTCGCAGTACTGGCATACAATCTTCCACTTCTCTTTCGTCGAGGGGGTGCTGTGGTTCTTGTTACGCGGTACTGATTCGGCTTGGTGCATGACGGTCACCAGCCTTCGATTATCGTTTGATCTCCTAGGTCCCTCTCTGGAGCTTGGTACACTCCGCACGAACGTATCCAGTCGTAGGCTGCTGACTTCTCTCGCCAGGAAGTCGGCCAGGTCTAGGAGGGATGGCTCGGGACCGTTGGGATCACGGTGGTCTCTTTGCCGCCTGAAGCGCTCTTGTCGGGCGGGCGGAAGCTTCTCTAATATCCTCTCAACATTAGAGTTTGCGTACAGTTCGTGCCTACCCTTTTCCTTTTGTGCCCCCAGCATCCCTACCAGGGATTGTACCTTGATAGAGAGGTCATCCAATGAGCGATTGTCTGTGGCTGGGGGTAGACGGTCAATATTCCTTATCTCTTGTATTACGTAGTCCCATATGCGTCCATAACGTTGGTCGAGGGCTACCAGAGCCGCGGTGTATGGGGTACTTGAGTTGGAATATGCCAGCGCTATATTATGCGCTCTGGGCACCTTCAGGTGCTTGAGGAGGATAGCATACTTGTACGTCTCATCGGGGACATCGGACATCATAGTCTCTAAGCACATTCGTAGCTCCGTGTACTGTGCTCTGTCCTCGTGTGTGAAATCCGGGAACGTCGGTGTGCCAAGGTACGATGCCATGGATGGCTGGCACATCGGTGAGCGTTGGGGGAGAGGCCTCCTAGGCGAGTCTCCCCATACGTGCTGTCGTGGGCTGGTACTTGGTGGGTACCAAAGCCCGGGTACCCAGGTGCGGTTCCTCGGGGCTGGTGGTGCGTCAAACTCACCCTTGAGTTGGGTCGGGGGTCTGTAACGCAGGGCCTCGGGGGTAAAGTCTGGGCTGTACAGGACCTCCTGGTCCTGTGGAGTACGATGCTGCTGGTGGGCTTGACTTTCCTCCTCTTCCTCTTCTTCTTCCTCTGCTAGGTCTTCTAGATCTGGTCGTCTATTCAGTCTCTCGGCGGCGTAGGCCGGTTCTTCCCTGTTGCTGGGTCTCGCATGGACCGGTCGGGGAGGGGGTTCGGAGACGTGTATAGGCTCTTTCCGTTGGCCGGGCTCCGGGTCGCTTGCTCGGGTAGGGGAATGTGCCCTAGACCCTTGTCTTGACGAGGCCCTGGAGCTCCGTGAGGAGGGAGGGGGGGTCGCCCTGGCAATCAGTTGCTCCATTATCTGCGCTTGTAATTGGTCGCGCTCGGCTTCGCGCTTGATGTGAGCGAGGTCGCGCTCTGCTTCGCGCTGGGCTTGGGCTGCTTCGCGTTGTGCATTGGCGGCTTCGCGCTGTGCATCGGCGGCGGCGCGCTGGGCTTCGCCGCGGTCTCTTTCCATATTCTCTTCCGTCTGGAGGCGTCTGGTCTCCAGGCGTATGCGGTCGTCTTCGCTCCTTTGCTGCGCCTGGAAGCGCTCTCGCTCGGTCGCAGAGTGTTCGCGTTCACTAAGGGCTTGCGCTTGGAGTTGCGCGTGGAAGCGTTCTCTTTGGTCTGCAGATTGTTCGCGCTCACTCAGTTGTTGAGCCTGCAGGCGGTCTCTTTCCATGGTAGAGTGTTCGCGCTCACTTTGGTGTTGCGCTCGGAGGCGCTCTTGTTCCATGGAAGAATGTTCGCGCTCGCTAAGCGTCTGTGCTTGGAGTCGATTGCGTTCAGTGGAGGCTGCCAGGGTGGCGATAAATGCCTGCGCCAGCATCTTGTCCGCCTCGCTGGGGGAAGACACTGATGGAGGTGATCGGCTTCTGGCAGTGCTCGTTGGAGATCCGTTCTCCTGTCGCGCTCCGAGGAGGTCCTTCTCCTGGGTGCGCGTCTCTTCTGGTAGTGGGTCGGGTTCCGTCCCTGGAGCGCTTTCTTTATCCTGGAGCTCTCCGGGGGCTGTCCCGTTGATGTTGTCGGGGGGTAAAGTCATGTCATGTCCCTCCTGGTCCCCCCCGTGAGCTTGGTCAGTTACGTTAGAACCCACTAGGGTCTCTACTGGCAGGGTCGCCTGATCGGTAGGGTTTGACATACTTTTACTATCCGCTTTTTCCGCATTTAACGTCTATATAAAGCTAGGTAGTAGACTGGCAGCGTAGTCCTCTAGGTAAGAAGGTGGCTGCGGTCTGCGCTGCAGGCGATCTAGCTTAGGAGAACCGTTTGTGGAGTGTTCATCGCTGGCCATGTCAATATTAATATTATATTAATATTACACTAATTACCATCCGGCTCGAAGGACCAATTGTAACTGAGGGGTACAATTCCCTGACTGTATTGAATAAGTATGGTATCATTAAACCACTACTGAGTTATGTACATTACTACTGGCCATACAGTACACATGTATATGTGATGAACACCCACACAATAACACGGCTTAACGAAGAAAGTCCTGTTTGTAATATTTATTAGAAGAGCATCAATATTATCTTACATCATTGATAATTAGAGTCGCGCTTATAAGGCGAAGAATGTGCATGAATAGGTCAAGAGCGTATGTCCATGAGCATATTACGAAGGGGATAATTAATACCACCTGTAGCATAAGAATTATATAAGGTACACTCGTAGGTCAGCTGGAGATACTAGGGGGGTTCCCTCCGGTTGTAAGCCAGCAGGGGAGAGGATTTGTCGGTAGCAAAAGTCTGGATCAACGAGGAATAAAGAGACTCCAGGTACAGGAGACAGTGCAATAATCCCTTGATCCGTAGACAAAGCAACAGCTATTCTCCGGTATGCACTGCAGCATGGATGAAAGCCAGCCAGCCTCAGAGTCCTAGAGGCGGGCTCGACGGGGCTCCTCACAGGGTAAATCCCACACGGTAGTGGGGGTAGACGATTCTCTGCTCCAGCAGCCACAGGACCAAAGCAATATAATCCAGCCGAAAAGGGCTCTGTAGTCGTCGGTGTAGGTTATCCAGTGTACATATCCACACGGTTCTCGTCTAGGGCTCCTCGGATGGCGGCACAAGGTTAGGCCGCCCAGCCTGGATAAGCACACTAGCTCGGTACGATGGAACGTTGGTAATGCTGGTCACTGTAGAACGGTAGTCGCACGATACACTATACATAATAGACTATTACTTAATAATAGAATAGGTCGAACTCGACGATACAGCGTTAAACTCTGACACTTCAGCTATCAATTCGCACGCGGTCTCAAGGCTCTATTTCGGGGCAAAACGGGCCCACTTCACAGCACGTTGTATCGTGGTGAAGGCTTCACCTTGTTACTAAGATTAAGGATAAGTGCATCTGTATCCACCTGCGCCGTATTTATACGTAAGGTGAATAATCTAGTACCAGCCTTATTTCTGTCTCGTATTACTGCGCAAACCTGGGCATGTTGAGACATGTCTTAGCGGTGACTTTGAACTAGACATTGGGGGTATGGCCGTGGCGCCTAGGGGGGTCGCTGTCCAATAGGAGAACGAATATTATGGTCTGGCCTGTACTAGGTAAAGGGATATTCCGTGTATATGTACAAAGAATATACGAGGGATATCAGACGATATACAAATACTATACAATATATCTCAAGTAATAAATATATATATTCGGTTTAATCTGACTGTAACTGAGGGGTACAATTCCCTGACTGTATTGATAAGTATGGTATCATTAAACCACTACCGCTTTATGTACTTTAACTACTGGCCATACAGTACACAATATCTAAATATGATGAACACTTTCCCACCATGAAACCAGGTCCACACAAAGGTAATAATCAAATATTTAATATATAGCAAAAGGTACATATAATATTCACCATTACATTTATGATTTGAATGCTCTTGTAAGGCAAATGAGTACTCGTAGGCAAATCAACACTGAATGTCCAATCTCTGGTTACGCAGGAAGCAAGTATACAACCTGGCTCTTAGGGAATTATATCTATGGTCACTTAATGATTATAGCTGGATATACTGTAGGGGTCCTGCCGGTTGTAAGCCAGTAGGGGGGTAGGAGAGCCGTCGGCTGTATCCCATCTGGTCAACGATGTCTAGGGAGACTTCACGTACAGAAGACAGTGCAGTAGAATCTTGATCCACAGATGAATACACTTTGGCTCTCTTGTAGGCTGTAGCTGTAGCTGTAGCTCCACAGTGAAGAAGAAGCGAGGTGACCTCAGTCTGGTCTGAGCGCCGTCTCACCTTGACTCCTTTCGGGGTAGATCCAACACTCACCGGTGTTGGCGATTATCCGCTCCACAAATCAAAGTACCAAAGCAAATATATATTCCATGCCGCATAGGGCTCAGCAGTCGTCGGGTAGGTAATCCAATGTACAGGTCCACTCGGTCCTCGCCTAGAACTCCTCGGATGAAAGCACCACGTGTGGTCTGCCCAACCTGGTTAAGATAACACGAGGAAGCGATGGGGGTGCTGCTCACTTTAGAACTCCAACCGCACGGTGCACCATACATAATAGACTATTATTCCTTAATAGAAATACGGTGCCAAACTCTGGCAATTTAGCTATTAATTCGCACAAGGTCTCAATGCTATTCTAAGGCCAAACAGGCCATACTACACCGCATGCGGTATCGTGGGGTGAGGCTTCACGTTCTGTTACTTAGTTGGGTAGAAGGGTAAAGGACTAAGAGGAATTCTACATTTCTTGCGCCATATTTATATGCACGGTGGACAAATAGTGCCACTCTGCTTTCGGTAGCCGTATTCCTGCGCGGAGCCGGGGCTAGTAAGGGCATGTCTCGTCGGTACCTTTGAACTTGAACGCCAGGGGCTGGTCCCTGGCGCCTGGTCCTTTTGTCCAATAAGAGAATGAACTATTATGGGCTGTAGTAGAATAAAGGAATATTCCGTGTATATGTACAAGGAATATACAAGGGATATCAAACGATATACAAATACTATTCAATATATATCCATAAATAAATATATATATTCGGTTCAATCTGATCCTTCACAACAGCCGCCCCCTAATTAGTCCCACCTAATTAGCTAAGCAGAGACAGATTAACCGCACTGTCCACTACTCAATGTCCGCTGTAAGGGTCAGTCAACTCACAAAGTCATAGGGTCATGGTCGTCATCGATAGTATCGGGGAGCCTTGGCAGTTCTATTAGCCTTGCCATGGGTCGGGTGTAAGTCCGTCCTTGGACGAGCACTTCAGCTGCTCGGACCTTTCCATCGGCACCGGTGATCACTTTGCTTACGCGGCCAGCCGGCCACATAGCTCGGGGTAGTGACTGGTCGATAATCATGACGACTGTTCCTTCTGTCAAATTGTCTCTCTCTTTTACCCACTTCTGGCGGGTCTGTAGAGACGGTAGGTAGTGGAGTAGGAAGCTGTTCCAAAACTTGTCAGCCAGTACTTGACTGTACCTCCACATTCTTCGGCCGTTCGCTTCTTCAGGCCTGTACATTGTCTGTGGTAGCGCGGGGTCCAGCCGCCCCATCAAGAGGGTGTTGGGGGTGACTGGGTCGACATCTGCTACATCACTTGAGACGTAACCGAGGGGCTTTGAGTTCAATACTCCCTCGATCTCCGTGAGGACTGTCATTAGGACTTCTTCCGCCACGGTCTGGGCCCCAAGCACGGCGTACAGGGCTGTCTTTATGGAACGTACTTCTCGTTCCCAGGTTCCACCGAAGTGAGGTGCGTTCGGGGGATTAAACTGGAAGTCAATCTGGGATGGAGCTAGGTGGGTCTTAAGTTCTGGGCCCATAGCTTGGAAGCTCTCTCTCAGCTCTCTTTCTCCGCCTTTGAAGTTTGTCCCGTGATCAGACAACAATGTAGACGGTTTTCCTTTCTGTGATGTGAATCTTCGGAAGGCCATAAGGAATGAGTCTGTGCTCATGGTTGGGAGGAGTTTGATATGTATCGCTCTGGTGGTCATGCATTTGAATACAATACCCCACCGCTTCTCGGTTCCTCTTCCTCTCTTTATATACAGCGGGCCAAAACAGTCCATACCGGTGGAGTGAAAGGGCTTGTCGCCGAGTCGGAGGCGACAGGGAGGTAGGTCAGCCATCCGGGGTATACTGGGCTGCGCGCGCCACTTACGACAGGTTCGCTGGAAGCGCCGCACTGCTTCTCTCCCTTGCAGTATCCAATAACGACGTCTGATCTCCGCGAAGACTCTCTCTGCCCCTGCGTGGTGCACATCCTCGTCGTATTTCTTTATGATCAGCTCTGTGACCTTATGTCGGCTGTTCAAGACTATCGGGTACTTGACGTCATCCGGTAGGTCTGGGGCTCTCCGCAGACGACCACCCACTCTGATGAGATTATGGGCGTCACTCTCGGGTGCCAGGTGGAGCAGTCTGCTGTCTGATGGGACGGGCCTTGCTCCCTGTAGACAGGCTAGCTCATCGGGGAACGAGTCTCTCTGGGCTCGTTGTAGTAGAAGGAGTTCTGCTTCTTCGTAGTCAGCTGCTGAAATGTCAGTTGTGGGCTGAACCTCTGGGTGGTGCCACAGAAATGTCTTTAGCTGCGCACTCTCTAGGGTGAGGCAATCGTCTAGAACCGGGTCTGTGGGGACGAGTGTGTGTGTCAACCCACAGAACATAGGTTTCTTGTTCTCTGCCTCCTCTTTACTCGCCTCCCGTGGGGTGGGTGTAGGCCACTCTTCTTCGGGGAGCTTGAGGAACTCTGGCCCGTCACTGTAGAGGTTGTGACGGGTGAGGTCATCCAGGGACATTCCCCGGGTGATGACGTCAGCTGGGTTGTGTTTGGTGTCCACATACCTCCAGCTGGTTACTTCTGTTAACTCTTGAATCTCGGTGACTCTGACTCCCACGAAGACCTTGTATCTGCACGAATCAGACCGGATCCATGTGAGTACGGTCGTGGAGTCTGACCACAAGATTGTTCTTTGCACCGGGATGGTGAGTTCACGTTGGATTAACGTGGCGAGCTGCGCTCCTGCTAGGGCTGCGCAGAGCTCTAGACGCGGGATAGATTGTTGCTTTCGTGGGGCTATTCTTGAGCGAGCCAGGATGAAAGCAGTATGTATTTCTCCTCCCTCCTCTCGGGCGCGCAAGTAAGCCACCGAACCGTAGGCTACTTCGGAGGCGTCGCTGAATACGTGCAGGTCGATCTTGCATGTCCCTGGCCTCACTGTGGGTGGGAAGTAGCTGCGGCGTATATTAACACCTGGGAGTGAGCGGAGCTCCGTCTCCCACTCTCTCCATGTGGATGCAATGTGTTCGGGTATGGGATCGTCCCAGCCCTGGTCTTTGTCCCATAGCGTTCTTACAATCATCTTTGCCCTGGTGGTGTAAGGTAGAATACATCCCAACGGGTCATATTGTCTGGCGAGTGTTCTGTATACACTCCGTCTGGTGGTCGGTATTGCCGTCGACCTTCCCTGCTCCTTGGTCAGGGGTTTGTGTCTATAATGGAGCGAGTCTGTTTTGAAGCGCCAGACTAGTCCTAGTGTCGTTTCTTGGGCTTCTCCTGGGATGGTCGCCATCCAGGTGTCGCTGCTCGCGGCCTTGTCCTCGGGGGAGAGGCTGCGCAGTACTTGCGGGTCGCTGCTGGCCCACTGCCTGAGATCAAAGCCGCCTTTGATCAGGGAGGCGCGGAGCTTGAGTAGGAGAGCCTCGGCTTCTTCTGGCGTCGAGACGCTTTGTAAACAGTTGTCCACGTAGAAACTATTTGTCACACTTTGTCGGACCTCTTCATCTGCTGCTGGGTCCTCTGCGACGTGTTTTAATACTGGGGGGTCGCTGCTGGCCCGCTGCCGGAGATCAAAGCCGTCTTTGATCAGGGAGGCGCGGAGCAGTGCACGACGTCGCCAGTCAATTTTCTTTATGTGTCCCGCTGCTGCAGGACAACCTCTGAGTCCTGTATGGACCCGGTCTATCGGGACTATGAGGTCTGCATGGTCGGAGCCTATCAGCAGGGTCGGGGTGGCGCCGTCTATGAGCGGGATAGGGAGTTGACGCAGGTGCACATATTTATCCATCAGCTTGGCGATGGGGTAGGTGTACTGCGATAGTCCTATTTCTTGGCTGGTGAAAGCATTAGTAATCCTATACCGTCTCTCTGGCTGCCCGCTTGCTGCGATAGTGAAGGAGACATTCTCGCCCTTTATCGTCTTTAGATCTCTTCTTATTGTCCGAATCGTCATCTGGTTCTCGCTCCCCCGCAGCCCCAGCTGGGCCGCAGCGGACGCGAGGAGAAGGGTCTTCTCTGACCCGTCATCAAGGACGGCGTAAGTGTCCATGACCTTATCTTGGTAACTCAGTGTTACACGGACCACCTTTAAGAGCACCTGGGCACCGCTGCTGCTAGCGGGGTCACTGTACATAACGCTTGCCTTTGTGCTGCTGGATGGTGCAGGCTTTCTTTTGTTACTGTCGTGTAGGACATCTAGATGGGCTCCGTCACACCGACTACACCTCTTCTTTAGGCGGCACTCGGCTGCCATGTGACTGCGCGCACATCGGTAACAGCGCCTGTTGGACTTTATCCAGTGACTCACTTCTTCAGCGGTCATCTTCTTGAACTGGTCACATTGTGACAACCAGTGTTCTTTCTCGCAGTACGGGCACACCATCTTCCACTTCTCTTTCATCGAGGGGGTACTGTGGTTCTTGCTGCTCGGTACTGATTCTGATTGGTGCATGACAGTCACCGATCTTCGGCCCTCGTTTACTCTCCTAGGTCCCTCTCTGGAGCTTGGTGTGCTCCGCACGAACGTATCCAGCCGTAGGCTGCTGACTTCTCTCGCCAGGAAGTCGGCTAGGTCTAGGAGGGATGGCTCGGGACCGTTAGGATCACGGTGGTCTCTTTGCCGCCTGAAGCGCTCCTGTCGGGCGGGCGGCAGCTTCTCTAAAATCCTCTCGACGTTCGAGTTTGCGTATAGTTCGTGCATACCCTTTTCTCGTTGCGCCCCCAGCATCCCTACCAGGGATTGTACTTTGATAGACAGGTCGTCTAGTGAGCGATTGTCTGTTGCTGGGGGTAGGCGGTCAATATGCCTTATCTCTTGTATTACGTAATCCCATATACGTCCATATCTTTGGTCTAGTGCTGCTAGAGCCGCGGTGTATGGGGTAGTAGAGGTGGCATAGGCCAGCGCTATGTTGTGCGCTCTGGGCACTTTCAGGTGCTTCAATAGGATCGCATACTTGTGGCGTTCATCAGCTACATCCACCATCATTGTCTCTAAGCACATCCGTAGCTCCGTGTACTGTGCTCGGTTCTCATGGGTGAAGTCTGGAAACGTCGGTGTGCCAATGTATGACGCCGTGGATGGCTGGCACATCGGTGAGCGTTGGAAGAGAGGCCTCCTGGGCGAGTCTCCTCTTACGCCTCTCGGTGGGCTGGTACTGGCAGGGTACCATGGCCCGCTGGTCCAGGTGCTATTCCTCGGGACTGGTCGTGCGTCATGCTCACCCGTGAATCGAGTCAGGGGTCTGTAGCGCAGAGCCGCGGGGGTATAGCCTGGGCTGTACTGGACCTCCTGGTCCTGTGGAGTAATGTGCTGCTGTCGGGCTTGACTCTCCTCTTCTCCCTCTTCTTCCTCTGCCAGGTCTTCTAGATCCTGTAGTCGTCTATTTAGCCTCTCTGCGGTGTCCGCCGTTCCTTCCTTGTAGCTGGGTCTCACTTGGACCGGTCGGGGAAGGAGTTCGGAGGGGGGTGTAGACTCTCTCTGGTGGTCGAGTTCAAGGTCGCCTGCTCGGTCAGGGGAGGGTGCCCTTGACACGTGTCTTGATGACGCCCTGGAACCCCTTGTGGAGGGAGGGGGTGTTGCCCTGGTGATCGGCTGCTCCATTAGCTGCGCTTGTAGTCTGTCGCGCTCGGCTTGTAGTCTGTTGCGCTCGGCTTCGCGCTGGATGAGAGCGATGTCGCGCTCAGCTTCTCTTTGGGCACCGTCAGCGGCACGCTGGGTGTCGGCCCGGTCTCTTGCCATATTCTCTTCCGTCTGAAGGTGTCTCAGCTCCAGACGTATGTGCTCTTCTTCGCTCCGTTGCTGTGTTTGGAGTCGATCGCGTTCACCCTGAAGTCGATCGCGTTCACCCTGAAGTCGATCGCGTTCGGTAGAGGCTGTCAGGGTGGCGAGGAACGCCTGTGACAGCATCCTCTCCGCCTCGCTGGGGGAAGACGCTTGTTGAGGTGAGCCGCTCCTGGCAGTACCCGTTGGGGATGCGTTCCCCTGCGGGGAGTCCTGGAATTCTATCTCCTCGGCGCTCTCCTCATCTTGTTCCGTGCAGAGTTCCATCTCTGAAGGGTTGTCTTCCTCCCGGAGCTCTTGGGGGACTACTTCTTCGGTCTTGGCGGGGGGTAAAGTCGTGTCAGTTCCCTCCTGGTCCCCACCGTGAGCTTGGTCAGTTACATTAGAACCCACTAGGGCCTCTGTGGTCGGGGTATCCTGGTTGATAGGGTCGGACATAATTTTACTTTCTACTTTTACCGCGTTTACCGTTTGTAGAAGACTAGGTAGTATACTGGCAGCGTAATCCTCTAAGTACTGAGGTGGCTGTTGTCTACGCTGCGGGCGTTCTACTTTAGGAGGACCGTTTCGTGGAGTGTTCATCATAGGCCATTTCAATATTAATACCACTATATTAATATTACACTGATTACCCTCCGGCTCGAAGGACCAATTGTAACTGAGGGGTACAATTCCCTGACTGTATTGATAAGTATGGTATCATTAAACCACTACCGCTTTATGTACTTTAACTACTGGCCATACAGTACACAATATCTAAATATGATGAACACTTTCCCACCATGAAACCAGGTCCACACAAAGGTAATAATCAAATATTTAATATATAGCAAAAGGTACATATAATATTCACCATTACATTTATGATTTGAATGCTCTTGTAAGGCAAATGAGTACTCATAGGCAAATCAACACTGAATGTCCAATCTCTGGTTACGCAGGAAGCAAGTATACAACCTGGCTCTTAGGGAATTATATCTATGGTCACTTAATGATTATAGCTGGATATACTGTAGGGGTCCTGCCGGTTGTAAGCCAGTAGGGGGGTAGGAGAGCCGTCGGCTGTATCCCATCTGGTCAATGATGTCTAGGGAGACTTCACGTACAGAAGACAGTGCAGTAGAATCTTGATCCACAGATGAATACACCTTGGCTCTCTTGTAGGCTGTAGCTGTAGCTGTAGCTCCACAGTGAAGAAGAAGCGAGGCGACCTCAGTCTGGTCTGAGCGCCGTCTCACCTTGACTCCTTTCGGGGTAGATCCAACACTCACCGGTGTTGGCGATTATCCGCTCCACAAATCAAAGTACCAAAGCAAATATATATTCCATGCCGCATAGGGCTCAGCAGTCGTCGGGTAGGTAATCCAATGTACAGGTCCACTCGGTCCTCGCCTAGAACTCCTCGGATGAAAGCACCACGTGTGGTCTGCCCAACCTGGTTAAGACTCTAGATAACACGAGGAAGCGATGGGGGTGCTGCTCACTTTAGAACTCCAACCGCACGACGCACCATACATAATAGACTATTATTACTTAATAGAAATACGGTGCCAAACTCTGGCAATTCAGCTATTAATTCGCACGAGGTCTCAATGCTATTCTAAGGCCAAACAGGCCATACTACACCGCACGCGGTATCGTGGGGTGAGGCTTCACGTTCTGTTACTTAGTTGGGTAGAAGGGTAAAGGACTAAGAGGAATTCTACATTTCTTGCGCCATATTTATATGCACGTGGACAAATAGTGCCACTCTGCTTTCGGTAGCCGTATTCCTGCGCGGAGCCGGGGCTAGTAAGGGCATGTCTCGTCGGTACCTTTGAACTTGAACGCCAGGGGCTGGTCCCTGGCGCCTGGTCCTTTTGTCCAATAAGAGAATGAACTATTATGGGCTGTAGTAGAATAAAGGAATATTCCGTGTATATGTACAAGGAATATACAAGGGATATCAAACGATATACAAATACTATTCAATATATATCCATAAATAAATATATATATTCGGTTCAATCTGATCCTTCACAACACTGACCCTTTGTAACAATTAGGATATTTAATGCTTGACACAAGCCTCAGACTTGTAGGAAATTATAATTTATTGATGGAGGTTTGCTGTCTGTGTTAGAAAACAATTTTATTAATGCAATGACGATTTAATGATATGATTGTGTTTACAGTAGTTGAGATAATACTAGGTGAAATTGCAAATATGTGCTACTTAACCTCTGGGGGGAAGGGATTTAGCCTCCCCTGGAGGCAGTAGGAATGTGTGTTTTATTCAAACCTGGGGGGCGGCTTGCCCCCATGGTGAGATGTATGAAATGATTAACCTTTTGATGAAGTTGCAGGGGGCCTGCATATGATGGTAGCGCCTGTTGTTTATGATCGCTGTTACAACTCATGAGAGGGACCTAGAATAGAATAGATCTTTACAGCAGGAAGGTGATAACGTTGTATGCCCAGGCGGGGGCAAGCGGGACAGCTGTTGCTTACAATGGCTGTTTTTTATGACAGGATGACGAAGCAGGCCTGGTAAGATTAGATGCAACAGGAGAGAGGTCAGAGGTGAAGATAGGAGAGAACAGTTGGAGGAGTGATAACAGATGCAGCTATTTTTACAACAGGGAGACAGGAAGATAAGGGGCTAGTTTGGGATAGCATGAGGGGGCCAGGAAGTGACAGGAGGAGGAGACAGGAGCGCTAATACAGAACACAGCTGAGGGAGGAGTGAGCACAGTAATTGAATTAGGATAGCCAGTTCAGATGAGGTTAATTACATTGAAGGGCTAACTATTTGATTAGAAGGATTAGCGTTAGGCTCTCAGGACACTGGGTATGTTTTGAGGTTCTATCGCTGAGGGGGTTCCCAGACTTCCTCTGGATGTGAGGAGTAGAAAATACAGTGAGAACTGTATGGTAGGAAAGTGTGCACTGAATTAGCCTGACGTTGAGAACAGAAGAGGGAGGAACAAACTAACATTGTTTGTTAAGGATGTTGGTTGATTAATGAGTTGTATGAGAGAAAGCGTGAAAGTATTTGTTTATGATATGAGTGATGTATGTTGGGAAAAGATGGTGGTTCAAATGATCAGAGTGACTGTGGATGATTGTGTGCCAGGTGGTATGCATGAGTGGGGCAAGCGTGAATGGCTTTGTCTTTGAGTGGTTACCTGATAATGTGAGGATGGATTGAGTGGCGTGTGAGTGCATGTCTGGGTGTCTTGATTTCAGTGGGTGCTTGAAACTGTGAGATATTGGATGAAAGGAGTTTTATTTTATTACCTTCATTTGATATTGTTTCTTTTAAGAATGGTTTGTCAGTACATATGTCTATTTTAATTTTTGATTGTGTGGACTGAATGTGTTTGAATGGAGCCTGTAGGGGAGACTGTGCTAACATAGAGGTGTCAAGTCACAGAGACATGTTTGAATGGGGCAGTTGTGTGATGGTGGTGAGTGACAGAGTTGTGTGCATGTGAAGTTTGGAGCTTGTTGTTTTTATTGATTTACTGTTTTAGGTATGAATGGTAATTTCACGTGTAGGAGGTGCAGAACAAACATGTGGTTGAAGGATGTGGTCTATTGGGATATTTTTTTTTAATTATTTGCCTTTTGTTTCTTATTTCTCATCTGCTTTGTATGGTCTGGGTGTGAGAGGAGAGAGCTGGTGGCAGGAGTGATGGCGTCAGGGCAGAATGTCAACAAAAGCTAAGTGGCCTATCACGTTTGCATATGATTAACATTGGCTTCTCTTGAAAGTATTTGACATATTATGTGAAAAGGATTTGCTTTGTGTTTTTTCCCTCACAGATTCAGTCGAGGGGGGGAAGCGGACCGTCACATGTGGAGGAGTCATAGATGATGGGTATGAATACATTTCATTAGATTACGACACAGAGGAGTGAACCTGTTCAGTTGTCTCCTGTGGGAAATTATTAGGTTGTGAAAAGAGGTCGCTTGTGGACGCTAGCCCCTCCTTCATCATAGCCCCGAGAACAGTGGCCAGAACAGACGCAGGTTTGGGAAAACGTCCAGACTGAAAGAGTCGTCTGTAAATCCAAGGAAGGGCGGTCATAGGTCAGAATATGACAGGATCACAGGCCTACGAACAGTGGCTACAGCTGAGGCTGGCTAGCATGGGGAGAAAGGGGAGGCGAGGCCGGTCGGGGACTGTGCAAGAAAGATGAGCGAGGGCCTCTGTGAAGTGTGGAATTTGATTGGTATGGAGGACGGGAGGTAACTGAACGGTAGCAACTGATATAGAGTAAGACACAACGCGGGGTAAGAAGCTTAGACGCATTCACATAGGTAGAATATTAGACATAGATTATGGCAAATTTTTTTCTCCTTGAGTGATTCTCCGCCTTCCCTGCCCGACTGTGCTGTAACGACGAGGTGGTAAGGTTTTATGACCATGATATGGTCATAAGGGGGGTGGATAGATGAGAAGACCAATTGAAGGATTATGCAGATGTGATTGTGCTGTCTTAGGAAAGGAATTAACAGGAGAAGAAACAAATGAATGTAAAAATGAATACTAATGCATGTTGTCTCCCCCAGATCTTATAAAAGAATGTGGAACCAAACGTTCTGTAACTTAAGAAAATTGGGTTTTTAAAAATTGTGTTTTATTTTAAGGTTTGAATTGTTTTATTGTTTTCAACAACCCCAAAAGTTGTTGTTTAAAAGGTGGGCCTCTGGCTAAGGAGCCTTGAGGAGAAGAAACTCATTGATGATATGTACCAAATAATAATGAAAGAAAAATGTGAGAAAAAAGAAAAAATTGAGAAAAATTTGAAAAAATTA
The DNA here is from genome assembly GCF_963971535.1 of Notolepis coatsorum. Lineage (NCBI taxonomy): Eukaryota > Metazoa > Chordata > Actinopteri > Aulopiformes > Paralepididae > Notolepis > Notolepis coatsorum. The sequence goes on from NC_140167.1 coordinate 147,942,227, forward strand.
TTTTTATTATTATATTGTATGGTTAGTATGTATAGAAAATCAAGTCAATATACAGTATATGACAATGTGAATTGCCAAAGTGGGGAATGTGGTAATATTGCCTTTGAATTTCATAATTAATATGTGTGAATAAATTAGAGAACCATAATGCAAAAAGCCAGGTGTACCCTTTCAACAGTAGAGGGTGTTTTAAGTGATACTGGTGTTACAGAAACAGTCAATAAACCCCCACTAACAAATGTACTCAGTACTCAGAACAAAGAGACAAAGGTCACACCTACTGTGACCAGATTACCGCAGAGGACAGCTGGTCTAACCAGAGACCTCATACTGGCTCTGACATTATAAGACAGGACAATCTATTAATCAACTGTTTAGTATCAAAAGGTCTCATATGATGTCTGGTATCAGTCTAAGAAAGCACTGACTGTACTTGGATGATATTAGACATCTATAGCCATATAGAAGGAATGTTAAAGTTATATATTATTCATTTAAGAGGAGATTTGGCCACACCAAGGAGGGGGGGCCATCAAGACCCCCCTTCTGTTCACTGACGGAAGACAACACCAACCCAGAGGTGGGGGCAGCCAGCCCCACAGGAGACCGCCTGATTGGACCAACAGTATTAGTAAAATGTGCTATTATTGGCCAGAAATGATAGTATATAAGAGCGAACATATTGGCAGTTCAGGAGCCCAGACCACCCCAACCCCAGGGTCTGCGGCTCCACCCCTCCCGACCAGAGAGACTGTGCTGTTTTTGATGTAAGTAAGCCGGATGGAACCACTATGTTTGGTTAGAATAGAATGTAACTTAGCTTAGAAAACAGGCTTACTTATATGCAAAAAGGGCTTACAGTATTTTCAATGTATGTTCAAATTATGTTAACAAATTACTGTTTTGTGTACCTGTTGGGGTTTGAGATGCAAACCGTGTTGATTCTTTGTACAGAGCAGACATGTTAATGTTTTCTGATAATCCTTGTATGTGAAAGGCAACCTTTTATTCACTCTTGGCCCTTGGTCAAATAAGGTGAGTTGAACTAGAGTTCTGGTTGTCTGGCTTACACGTTTATTTCTCATCTGCTTTAAGTCAGATGAGGAGACCAACAATTCTATCCCTTATGATCCTTTCTCCTCCTTCCAGATAGCAATCTCATTGTACTGTACAATAACCTTAGATTATTATAGGATTTTATAGGAATATACTACACATGCACGCAGGTAGGAGTCGGACATAGCACTGTCGAATGTCTTATCTTATCTCTCTTTATACCGTATGTCATGACGTATTTTAACACACACCTCGGCTGACGACCCGAGCTATTATTATGCAAAGACGAGTACTTTAGCGAGTGGGTACTTGGCCCGTGCAGGGCAAGAATGCGACCCCCATCTACTGCTCTTTGCATAATAATAGGACAGGTAGTCAGACTCAGCTCTTTGGACGGTAAAACGTGGGGGGTACAATAACTGCATTCTGAAAACATGCGGGGGACACTTTCCGATGTCCCCGGCGTCAGTTACGCCCCTGACACACACACATGCGTCGTTTGTTTTGCCTCAATACTGTATATATAATTCTGTTTTGCCTCAATATACACAGTATACATATATATATTGATGCAAAACAGAATTATTCAGCAGTGTGTTGTGTGTGCGTGTGGCCAGGAGCGCGCAACAAGATGGTATACATTATGGTATATGAATAGTATATTCCACTATAGCAGTATATGGTGTGCTGTACTGTACATTTGAATCTGATCTAATTTTGCACACGGCCATCGCATTATAATGAGCTGGACAGGTGTGTAATGTGTGTGTGGTGACGTGAAAGCGTATCTGCCATGCGAGACTAGGCGAGAGGCTCTCGTGAAATCGGCAGTGTCCGCCTTTTTAACTCCTCCCCCGGCTTCACTCGGCTACTCTCGTCTACTAGTCGAGGCAAACCGAAATCCATCTCGAACAAGCCTAGTGTCTTCGCACAAGTAGGCTACGGAAAAAAATCACGCAGCTCACTGATAATTGATAAACTATCAAAACCAATTGCTTTTAGCTTGTCAATCAGAATAAAGTGATTGACAGTGTCGAAGGCCTTTTGTAGGTCCAGCATGACCATGCCGCAGTATTTGCCCGCGTCCACCTCTTGTTTGATGTGGTCGTTCAAATAGAGAAGGCATGTTGAGTGTGATGTTCTGAAGCCAGATTGGAATTCGTAGATTAGATTTTTCCCCCGCGAGGTACTTTTCGACCTGTTCGTATACTATTTTTTCCATCACTTTCGAGATGGAGGTAAGAATAGAAATAGAAAAATGTGAAGAGATTTTACTGAAACAAAATAAGAGACTCCGCTGAGCGACCCCAGCCCATAACGTGCGCTCTCGTGACCAGCACTGCCCTGTTGCCCCGACGGAGATGGATGAGTTTGAGACATTTGATTTTACGCTCAACTTTGTCCATTACTTTGCCAAGCGTGCGTAATACAGGCAGAACGGGACACTCATATCAATCAAGAACCAACTTGAAATTAAACGTCCAATGGTGATTTGTGATGATGATTTGTGGTGATGTATTGAGCGAGACTGAGAACATGACAGACTAATTTGAGTTGCAGTGAGTTGTCCAAATATGACAATTGATTCGGGGCTAATTTCAAGCTTAACCACCTGTAAAATAGTCATGTGATAACACATAACATTTGTACATCCAATTTGGTATTAATTAGTGTTATTATCATCATTAGTTTGTCAACTTTGTTTCCACGCACGTAAAGCCGATCCATGGTCGCTTTACGTGCGTTTCGCAATTATGCCACATCAATGTGGAACGCCCTACCCAAAGCTGTAAAGGAATGTGAATCACTACCCACTTTCAAAAACACTCTAAAAAAACACCTACGGGAGACTGCAATTCGAAACTGGCCCCTGTAAATGTCCTAACACAACCCCCTCCAATGTACAGTAAATTACCAAGTATGGTCTTGTCAATATTCCAATACAGTTTTGTGTGTATAGTTGTACTGTGTCCCCCACCCACCCCTCCTAGATAAATTAGATAAATTACTCAGTATCTCAAGAAGACAATAAACGAGCATAGCCCGAGACATTATGGAGCATGTTGTAATAATAACGATGCAACTGTTATTACTCTGCTGCACACTTCCTACAAGATACAGATGGACTTACCTTAAATGGTGTTGAACAGTAGCCTATGTCAACAAAATAAATCTGTATTCGTCCCCCAGAAAACTAGCGATGGAACTGTATCGCTACTTTTTCATTAATCAGCTCTACTATTTCCCTGTCTTCTATACTTTTTACCGGTTGGTTGGGTGAGTAGGTACAGATTTTAAAAGGTGGAGGGAGGGCGACAGTCCATATAAATACCTGCGTCAGACTTCCGGTTTATTCTTAAAAGTAAAAAAAAAAAAAAAAAAAAAAAAAGGGAGACTCCAACTAGAGATAGGAATTTCATAATTGAGGTGTCCGATTTTATTGCGGCCCCTTTAGCAGTGCACAGTTGCACACACACAGGCCTGGGAAAATGTTATTATAATAGTTAAATACATTAATAAATGCGCAGAATCCAAATACATATTGCATAACTTAAATCACAAACAAAAATAGTATTTATTGGATTTGAATGCGATCCCGTTTTCCAGCTTTTATTGTTAAGGAAAAACAATCTACACCGGAAATAGTATTTGTGCAGCCCACTATTCTCCACAAACCACGTGGTTCTTGAGAAACCGAGAGGTCTTTCCATAACATCTATCAATAATATTAGCGTTCTCCAACGAGACCAAATATCATAGCAGTAGCACATCTTTTATCCACTAGATGGTGCAAAAAAGAGAGACAACTTTAAGCGGGCTGAGAACTGTGTGACAGAGATAACTGTGTGTATGCTTTGAAAAAGTTAATTCAGTATTATTTTTTATACCAGAAATGGAGTGTACTGAAATATATTACTCAAGTAGAAAAAAAAACATCAGAAATACTGATACAATAACATATTAGAGAGTACTAAAAAAAAGTACCAAAAGCAGCCTATATTTAGTTTAGAATGAAAATGTGCCTGCCCCAATACTGTCCCCCCAAAATTAACTGAGTATGTAACTCTTTCTGGATTGGTATTTTGATTGTGTTTGCATGCAGACCCGGCCCAAGCCTTTATGAATTTGATTTGGGGGCCCCCCCACCGCGCTGCCAATATTATTGACTATTGTCAATGGTTGATTGTTTGCACACCTACAGCTCCTGAGCTACTGTGTTTTGTATTTTTTATGTTTCGCTTGTATCCTGTTGTCTTTGTAAAGCTGTTTAAAACACTTTGACTGCCCAAGCTTAATTCCTTATTAGTCCCTTGAATGCCCAAGGCCACTTGTTACAAAGGATCAGATTAAACCGAATATATATATTTATTTATTGATATATATTGCATAGTATTTGTATATTGTTTGATATCCCTTGTATATTCCTTGTACATATACACGGAATATCCCTTTAGCCTACTACAGACCATAATATTTCATTCTCCTATTGGACAGCGGTCCACAGGCGCCGGGGCCGTGCCTCCAGAGTCAGGTTCAAAGTCACCGTCAAGACATGTCTGTGCATGCCCGGCCTTGCCCAGGGCTACGAGACAGAAATGAGGTTGGCACTAGTTTGTTCACCGTGCATATAAATACGGCGCAGGTGAATACAGAAGCACTTAGCACTTAGTCTTAGTCTTACTTAGTCAAGAGTTACCCAATAAGTTGAAGCTTCACCCACGATACAACGTGCGGTGAAGTATGGCCTGTTTGGCCCCAGAATAGAGCATTGAGACCGCGTGCAAATTAATAACTGAATTGTCAGAGTTTGGCGCTATACCGTCAAGTGCGACATATTTCTATTAAGTCAGTAATAGTCTATTTGTGTATAGTGTATTGTGCGGCTAAAGTTCTACAGTGACCAGCATCACCAACGCTTCCTCGTATTAGCTAGAGTTCTTATCCAGGCTGGGCTGCTTTCATGGCGCTTTCACCCGAGGAGACCTAGACGAGAACCGTGTGGACATGTACACTGGATTAATCTACCCGACGACTACATAGCCCTTTGCGGCTGGAATATATTTGCTTTGGTCCTGTGATTTATGGAGCGGAGAATCGCCGACGCTTACACGTGTTGGATTTACCCCGCGAGGAGCCAAGTCGAGTCGGCGCCTCAGAGAGCCTGAGGCCGGCTAGCTTTCTTCACTGTGGAGCTACAGTCTACGGAGAACAGCTGTATTCGTCTGTGGATCAAGAGGCTATTGCACCGTCTCCTGTACTTGGAGTCTCCTTAGTCATCGTTGACCAGACTCTCTACTACCGACAGATCCTCTACCCCTGCTGGCTTACAACCAGGGGGACCCTTCCAGTATCTCCCGCTATATATTACTAGTGTACCATAGATATAATTCCCTAAGATTCAGGTTGTATAATTACCTCCTGCGTAACCAGAGAATGGACATTCATTGTTGATTTGCCTACGCACATTCCTTTGCCTTACAAGTGCATTCAAAGTATAATAGAGAAGTATTATGTACCTTTTGCTGCAATAAATACTTAAAGACAACTTTGTGTAGAACCGGTTCATTGTGGGAAGTGTTCATTATATTTAGATATCATGTACTGTATGGCCAGTAATTAAAGTACATAAAGCGGTAGTGGTTTAATGATACCATACTTATCAATACAGTCAGGGAATTGTACCCCTCAGTTACAATTGGTCCTTCGAGCCGGAGGGTAACTAGCGTAATATTAATATAGTGGTATTAATATTGACATGGCCTATGATGAACACTCCACAAAACGGTTCTCCTAAAGTAGATCGCCCGCAGCGTAGACGGCAGACACCTCAGTACTTAGAGGATTACGTTGCCAATATACTACCTAGCCTTCTACAGACGGTAAACGCGGAAAAAGTAGATAGTAAAATTATGTCCGACCCTATCGACCAGGCTACCCCGCCAAGACCGAAGAAGTAGTCCCCGGAGAGCTCCAGGATAAAGACAGCTCTCCAGGGATGGAACTCTACCCGCTACAAGAAGAGGAGAGCACCCCGGAGATGGATCTCCAGGACTCGCCACAGGAGAACAGATCTCCAACGAGTACTGCCAGGAGCGGATCACCTCAACCAGCGTCTTCCCCCAGCGAGGCGAACAAGATGCTGGCACAGGCATTCCTCGCCAGCCTAGCAGCCTCAACAGAGCGCGATCGACTCCAAGCACAGACGCTTAGTGAGCGCGAACATTCTTCCATGGAAAGAGAACGCCTTCAGGCGCAGCAACGGAGCGACGAAGATCGTATACGTCTAGAGATTAGACGCCTTCAGACGGAAGAGAATATGGTAAGGGACCGGGCCGAAGCCCAGCGCGCCGCTGCCGGTGCCCAAAGAGAAGCAGAGCGCGACCTCGCTCTCACCAAGCGCGAAGCCGAGCGCGACCGATTACAAGCGCAGATAATGGAGCAGCTGATCACCAGGGCAACACCCCCTCCCTCCGCAAGGGGTTCTAGGGCCTCGTCAAGACAAGGGTCAAGGGCACCCTCCCCTACCCGATCAAGCGACCCTGAGCCCGACCACCAGAGAGAGCCTATACCCCCCTCTGAACTCCTTCCCCGACCGGTCCACGCGAGACCCAGCTACAAGGAAGAAACGGTCTACACCGCGGAGAGGCTAAATAGACGACTACAGGATCTAGAGGATCTGCCAGAGGAAGAAGAAGAGGGAGAGGAGGAGAGTCAAGCCCGACAGCAGCACAGTACTCCACAGGACCAGGAGGTCCAGTACAGCCCAGGCTCTACCCCCGCGGCTCTGCGCTACAGACCCCCGACTCAATTCACGGGTGAGCTTGACGCACGACCAGCCCCGAGGAATAGCACCTGGATACGCGGGCCATGGTACCCAGCAGGTACCAGCCCACCAAGAGGCGTAAGAGGAGACTCGCCTAGGAGGCCTCTCTTCCAACGCTCACCGATGTGCCAGCCATCCATGGCATCATACATTGGCACACCGACGTTTCCGGACTTCACCCACGAGAACAGAGCACAGTACACGGAGCTACGAATGTGCTTAGAGACAATGATGTCCGATGTAGCTGATGAACCGTACAAGTATGCTATCCTACTGAAGCACCTCAAGGTGCCCCGAGCGCACAATATAGCGCTGGCCTATGCCACCTCTACTACCCCATACACAGCGGCTCTAGCAGCACTCGACCAAAGATATGGACGCATATGGGACTACGTAATACAAGAGATAAGGCATATTGACCGCCTACCCCCAGCCACAGACAATCGCTCACTAGATGACCTGTCTATCAAGGTACAATCCCTGGTAGGGATGCTGGGGGCGCAAAGAGAAAAGGGTATGCACGAACTGTACGCAAACTCTAATGTCGAGAGGATTTTAGAGAAGCTTCCGCCCGCCCGACAAGAGCGCTTCAGGCGGCAAAGAGACCACCGTGATCCTAACGGTCCCGAGCCATCCCTCCTAGACCTAGCCGACTTCCTGGCGAGAGAAGTCAACAGCCTACGGTTGGATACGTTCATGCGGAGCACCCCAAGCTCCAGAGAGGGACCTAGGAGAGCAAACGATGGCCGAAGATTGGTGACCGTCATGCACCAATCAGAATCAGTACCGAGCAGCAAGAACCACAGTACCCCCTCGATGAAAGAGAAGTGGAAGATGGTGTGCCCGTACTGCGAAAAGGAACACTGGTTGTCACAATGTGACACGTTCAAGAAGATGACCGCCGACGAGGTGAGTCAATGGATAAAGTCCAACCGACGCTGTTACCGATGTGCGCGCAGTCACATGGCAGCCGATTGCCGCTTAAAGAAGAGGTGTAGTCGGTGTGACGGAGCCCACCTAGATGTCCTACACGACAGTAACAGAAGAAAGCCTGCACCCTCAAGCAGCACAAAGGCAAGTGTTATGTACATTGACCCCGCCAGCAGCGGGGGCGCCCGGGTGCTCTTAAAGGTGGTCCGCGTAACACTGAGTTACCAAGACAAGGTCATGGACACTTACGCCGTCCTTGACGACGGGTCAGAGAAGACCCTTCTCCTCGCGTCCGCTGCGGCCCAGCTGGGGCTGCGGGGGAGCGAAAACCAGATGACGATTCGGACAATAAGAAGAGATCTAAAGACGATAAAGGGCGAGAATGTCTCCTTCACTATCGCAGCAAGCGGGCAGCCAGAGAGACGGTATAGGATTACTAATGCTTTCATCAGCCAAGAAATAGGCCTGTCGCAGTACACCTACCCCATCGCCAAGCTGATGGATAAATATGTGCACCTGCGTCAACTACCTATACCGCTCATAGACGGTGCCACCCCGACCCTGCTGATAGGCTCCGACCATGCAGACCTCATCGTCCCGATTGACCGGGTCCACACAGGGCCCAGAGGCTGTCCTGCAGCAGTCGAGACCCGCCTAGGATGGACATTACAAGGCCCCCTCGCTAAGTCTCTTAACCGAACAGCAGCCACTAACTGCCTCCACTCCAGAGTGACAGAAGAAGACACCACCCTCCTACAGCATGTCGAGAGGCTATGGACACTAGAGACAATGCCCTTTAAGAACGAAAAGAAAGACATTCGTTCCAAGGAGGACATTTACGCTATAGCCCTCCTCGAGCAAGGGACAAAGAGAGTCAAAGTCAACGGAGTGATGAGATACGCAACTCCACTCCTGAGGCGAGAGGGTATGCCTACCTTCCACGCCCCAAAAGAAGCGACGGAGCGGTATCTATTGAACACAGAGCGGCGCCTAGCCAGAGACCCCGCTCAAGAGACTGTGTACCGCGCTGAGATTAACAAGCTAATCACAGCGGGACACATAAAGAAAATTGACATTAAAGAGGCCGATCAGACGACCGAATCATGGTACGTGCCGCACCACAAAGTCCACCACAACGGCAAGGATCGTATTGTGTTCAACTGCAGCTACCAGATCGGATCACAAAATCTGAATAAAGAGCTCTTGCCCGGCCCAACACTCGGCCCCTCTCTACTAGGCGTGTTACTACGTTTCCGCCAAGACAAGGTGGCCATCAGCGGCGACATCAAAGGGATGTTCCTGCAGGTGAGACTAGTGGAGGAGGACAAGCCCCTGCTGCGGTTCCTATGGAGAGAGAGGATCGGGGATGAGCAACCAGCCATCTATCAATGGGAAGTCCTCCCTTTCGGAACCACATGCAGCCCATGCTGTGCTACGTTTGCACTGCAAAAACACGTCGCAGAGGACCCAGCAGCTGATGAAGAGGTCCGACAAAGTGTAGGAAATAGTTTCTACGTGGACAACTGTCTGCAAAGCGTCTCGACGCCAGAAGAAGCCGAGGCCCTTCTACTCAAGCTCCGCGCCTCCCTGATCAAAGGCGGCTTTGATCTCAGGCAGTGGGCCAGCAGCGACCCGCAAGTATTGCGCAGCCTCTCCCCCGAGGACAAGGCAGCAAGCAGCGAGACCTGGATGGCGACCATCCCAGGAGAAGCCCAAGAAATGACATTAGGACTAGTCTGGCGCTTCAAAACAGACTCGCTCCATTATAAGCACACACCCCTGACCAAGGAGCAGGGAAGGTCGACTGCACTACCGACCACCAGACGGAGTGTATACAGAACACTCGCCAGACAATATGACCCGTTGGGATGTATTCTACCTTACACCACCAGGGCAAAGATGATTGTAAGAGCGTTATGGGACAAGGACCAGGGCTGGGACGACCCCATACCCGAACACCTTGCATCCACATGGAGAGAGTGGGAGACGGAACTCAGCTCACTCCCAGGTGTCAACATACGCCGCAGCTACTTCCCACCCACAGTGAGGCCGGAGACGTGCCAGATGGACCTGCACGTCTTCAGCGACGCCTCCGAAGTAGCCTACGGTTCGGTGGCCTACTTGCGTGCCCGAGAGGAGGGAGGAGAAATACATACTGCTTTCATCCTGGCTCGCTCAAGAATAGCCCCACGAAAGCAACAATCTATCCCGCGTCTAGAGCTCTGCGCAGCCCTAGCAGGAGCGCAACTCGCCACATTAATCCAACGTGAACTCACCATTCCGGTGCAAAGAACAATCTTGTGGTCAGACTCCACGACAGTACTCACATGGATCCGGTCTGATTCGTGCAGATACAAGGTCTTCGTGGGAGTCAGAGTCACAGAGATTCAAGATTTAACAGAAGTAGCAAGCTGGAGGTATGTGGACACAAAACACAACCCAGCTGACGTCATCACCCGGCGAATGTCCCTGGATGACCTCACCCGTCACAACCTATACAGTGACGGGCCAGAGTTCCTCAAGCTCCCGGAAGAAGAGTGGCCTACACCCACCCCACGGGAAGCGAGTAAAGAGGAGGCAGAAAACAAGAAATCTATGTTCTGTGGATTGAACACACTCGTCTCCACAGACCCCAACATAGACGATTGCTTCACCCTAGAGAGTGCGCAGCTAAAGACATTCCTGTGGCACCACCCAGAGGTTCAGCTCACTACTGACATTACAGCAGCTGACTACGAAGAAGCAGAACTTCTTCTACTACAACGAGCCCAGAGAGACTCGTTCCCCGATGAGCTAGACCAGGGATCGGCAATAGGCGGCCCGCGGGCCGAAATTGGCCCGCCAGCAATCATTTCTGGCCCGTCAGTTTATTTTGAGAATATGATATTTATTTTATTTTAATCATTTTTTTAATTATTATTATATTTATATTATATTATATTAATATTATATTTGATATATATATATATATTCTTTTTATTATATGCATACTTTATGTTTTATCCATGTTGAGAGTGAATAACAGGTGAGTGCAATGTACCGTGTATATAGGCTTGCTCAAAGTGAGGTGGACAGCGCTGGTGCTGAAATTGGAAACGCCATGAAATAAAAACACGGTTCAGTAAATCATTCAAGCTTTATCTTTACTCGAGTCATGACTGACGGCACCACACATGCATGTGAACAGTAATGCAATAAAAAACAATGCAAAAACAATGCAATTAACTTTAAAGAAAAAGTGCTTGAAGAAGCCCCTGAAATGACGGCGCTATAGGTATTTGAATTAAATGAAAAATACAATTTGGCATTAAACAGTAATGCAATTAAAAACAATGCAAAAACAATGCAATAAATTTTAAACAAAAAGAGTGCTTGAAGAAGCTCCTGAAATTACGAGACATTCGTTAACTAATTGAAAAATACAATTTGGCATTAAACAGTAATGCAATTAAAAACATTGCAAAAACAATGCAATTAAACTTTAAACAATTTGGCAATAGCAGGCTTAGTATTCACTTTAGTTTAGTGTGAAAAGTGGCATCTCCCGTCGGTCACTATTCGCTGGATATCTGGTGATATGGACGTCACTTTAATCCGCAGGCAGTTCTCAAGGCTTTTATGCGTCAGTCGGTTCCTCTGAGATGTCTTTATCGCATTCATTGATGAAAAGGACGACTCGCATACATAGGTGGAAGGAAACATTGTGAGCACATACAATGCGAGTCTCTTGATGTTACTGTACTCTTCTGAGCATGCTATCCAAAAGGCACTCACAGACTCTGCACTCCGCAACGCATCGCTGACAAGGGAGGTTGTCTGGAAGTCCATTAGCTCCATTTCCAGTGCAGCCTCATCTAACAAGGGGATCATTCCTTTCGCCAGGGAGGAGAAGTGTCCACCAGGTTTGACTGTGAGAGGGTCACGTACAAAGGCAATGATTTCTTTTGGGATAGAGTAGTCATCAAACCTAGAGGTGAAGTTGGCTCGTAGCTGCTTGATGAAGTCAACCATCATCTCCGTCACTTGTCCCGATGCCTTTTTTAGTGTGGTGAAATGTAGGAGCCTGCCACCAGTGGATATGTCTGTCTCAAACATCTCCAGCTTCCTCGTGAACGATTCAAGCTTTTCAACCATGTCCACGATGGTTTTATCTCTCCCCTGTAGCTGAAGGTTAAGCTGATTTATGTGGCCAAATATATCAGATAAAAATGCTACATTGGATATGAACTTTATGTCTCCCAGGAAGGCAAGGTGGTCAGCTGCTGCCTTGCTCTTGTTCAATGCAAGGAACGCCTTGACCTCATCCAGTAGCGCACAGAAGCGGTCCAATGCCTTGCCTTTGCTCAACCAGCGCACGTCATTGTGTAGCAGCAGGTCACCGTGGGTGGCATCTTCTGACTCAGCCACAAGTTGTCGGAAAAGCCGATGCTGGGTGCTTGACATACTTCTGACAAAATTAATGACTTGCATCACTTTATCCATAACGCCCTTTAGCTCGCCACTGAGCCTGGCACAAAGGACACTTTGGTGGATGAGGCAGTGCAGCCCATGCATTTGGGGGGCGAGTTCCTTCAACCTGCTAACTAGACCTCTGTGCTTTCCCACCATAGCAGGAGCCCCGTCTGTCACGATTAGGTTAACCTTCTCAAATGACAGTGAATGCAGCCTAAACAACTCTTCCAGTTTAGAAAACAGAATATCTCCAGTGGTGTGCCCTTCTAATGGGATTAGAGACAGCAGCTCTTCCTTGAAATCCTTTCCATCAAAATATCTCACATACACGCACAACTGGGCTACATCTGTGCAGTCAGTGCTCTCATCAATGGCTAAGGAAAAGTTATTGGCTTGACCAATACACTCAATAATTGTACCCTGCACCGCGTCTGACAGTGCTTCTATGCGGCGGGAAGCGGACCCTGCAGAGAGGGGCAGCTGTTTCACTGACGCAATTATTCCATCCATTGATTTGTCAGTGGCAAGTTCCTCCAAAACAGTCACCATCATCTCCTTGAAAACCTCTGCGTCTGTGAATGGCTTGTTGTGCTTTGCGAGCAGCCACGATGCCTTTAGAGACGCACTTGTCACTTTTTGTTGGTCTGTGAGGCCTCGCACCAGGATCCTGTTGCTGTGTGCATATCCAGCTTTCAGCGCTTCAATTTTGCGCTTTCGTGCCTCTGTCTTTGGTGGGAAGAACATTTTAAAGTTGGCATGTTTTGTATCGTGGTGCCGTCTAATATTGTATTCTTTGATAACAGACACACCTTCATTGCAGATCAGACAGGTGGGATTTGCATAAATGAATCCAGGTAAGATGAACGCATAGTTGTCTGTCCATTCATCTTTAAATACCCTGTTTTCACTCTCAATTTTCCTCTTTAAGTTTTTCGATAGTGACATTTCGATGTTTTTACATTAGCTAGCAGGCCTAGCAGCAGGTGAAATGTAAATGTCTATCTATGTCTGTCACTATAGCCAATTGAAATGCTAGAAATGATCACGTGGACTCGGAGAACCAATGGGAAATTCTTATAGTTTCTCTTTTCCGGTGCAGTGAACCCCCAGGGCGTGCGTCAGCTAATTTAATTCAACTAAACCACGTTAGTTAAATTTAGTCAAAACAAAACAAAACAAACATCTTTAGGTAGCTTCTTGCAAAGAGGAAATACCAACTCAGGAGCCAGAAGAGGAAACTACGACTTCCAAGACACAAACAAAACGAGGAGTCATATTTAAAATACGGGTTTATCGCAACCGGTGTCTCTCGCGTGTTCACATGGCAACACGAGGCTGATTGATTGATTGATTGATTGAAAACTTTATTAACCGATTGCAGAATGGGCTCAATGAAGCAAGCAACTGTGTTCAAGTTGGGTGGACATGGGTGGGCATTCAACGCGAGTGGACATTTGACATATTTCAAACATTAGCATGGATTTTGGAGGAGCGAAGCAGAAACAACAATAAGCCCAGGTCTGCCTGCATTATGGTGAGTTGTACATTCGATGTATATACACCCGCTGTGGTGGTTCAAATCAAATGCACCCTACTGATCTGTTGATGTGTTATAATAATAATAATAATAATAATAATAATAATAATAATAATAATAATAATAATAATAATAATAATAATAATAATAATACATTCGATTTATAATGCGAGCACGGAGCACCTGCATTCAAATCAAATGACTGATCTGTTCATGTGTTATGCACTGTGTGAGAGGCACTTTATAATAGAAAAAAGACAGTGCAAACATGTATATGTCGTTTATTTTGACAGGGTTAAACATTTTTCATTATCATTGGCCCGCCACACAATGGCTTGGGCAAAATCTGGCCCGCCCGCAAACCTAATTGGCGACCCCTGAGCTAGACTGTCTACAGGGAGCAAATCCCGTCCCATCAGACAGCAGACTGCTCCACCTAGACCACGAGAGCGACGCCCATGGTCTCATCAGAGTGGGTGGTCGTCTGCGGAGAGCTCCAGACTTACCGGATGACGTCAAGTACCCGATAGTCTTAAACAGCCGACACAAGGTCACAGAGCTGATCATAAAGAAATACGACGAGGATGTGCATCACGCCGGGGCAGAGAGAGTCTTCGCGGAGATCAGACGTCGTTATTGGATACTGCAAGGGAGAGAAGCAGTGCGGCGCTTCCAGCGAACCTGTCTAGACTGTCGTAAGTGGTGAGCGCAGCCCAGTATACCCCGGATGGCTGACCTACCTCCCTGTCGCCTCCGACTCGGCGACAAGCCTTTTCACTCCACCGGTATGGACTGTTTCGGCCCGCTGTATATAAAGAAAGGAAGAGGTACCGAGAAGCGGTGGGGTATTGTATTCAAATGCATGACCACCCGAGCGATGCATATAGAACTCCTTCCAACCATGAGCACAGACTCATTCCTTATGGCCTTCCGAAGATTCACATTGCGGAAAGGCAAACCGTCTATATTATTGTCTGATCACGGGACAAACTTCAAAGGCGGAGAAAGAGAGCTGAGAGAGAGCTTCCAAGCTATGGGCCCAGAACTTAAGACCCACCTCGCTCCATCCCAGATTGACTTCCAGTTTAATCCCCCGAACGCACCTCACTTCGGTGGAACTTGGGAACGAGAAGTACGTTCAATAAAGACAGCCCTGTACGCCGTGCTTGGGGCCCAGACCGTGGCGGAAGAAGTCCTAATGACAGTCCTCACGGAGATCGAGGGAGTATTGAACTCAAAGCCCCTCGGTTACGTCTCAAGTGATGTAGCAGATGTCGACCCAGTCACCCCCAACACACTCTTGATGGTGCGGCTGGACCCCGCGCTACCACAGACAATGTACAGGCCTGAAGAAGCGAACGGCCGAAGAATGTGGAGGTACAGTCAAGTATTGGCTGACAAGTTTTGGAACAGCTTCCTACTCCACTATCTACCGTCTCTACAGACCCGCCAGAAATGGGTGAAAGAGAGAGACAATTTGACAGAAGGAACAGTCGTCATGATTATCGACCAGTCACTACCCCGAGCTATGTGGCCGGCTGGCCGCGTAAGCAAAGTGATCACCGGTGCCGACGGAAAGGTCCGAGCAGCCGAAGTGCTCGTCCAAGGGCGGATCTACACCCGACCCGTGGCGAGGCTAATAGAACTGCCAAGGCTCCCCGATACTATCGATGACGACCATGACCCCATGACTTTGTGAACTGCCCGACCCCTCACAACAGACATTGAGTAGTGGACAGTGCGGTTAATCTGTCTCTGCTTAGCTAATTAGGTGGGACTAATTAGGGGGCGGCTGTTACAAAGGATCAGATTAAACCGAATATATATATTTATTTATTGATATATATTGCATAGTATTTGTATATCGTTTGATATCCCTTGTATATTCCTTGTACATATACACGGAATATCCCTTTAGCCTACTACAGACCATAATATTTCATTCTCCTATTGGACAGCGGTCCACAGGCGCCGGGGCCGTGCCTCCAGAGTCAGGTTCAAAGTCACCGTCAAGACATGTCTGTGCATGCCCGGCCTTGCCCAGGGCTACGAGACAGAAATGAGGTTGGCACTAGTTTGTTCACCGTGCATATAAATACGGCGCAGGTGAATACAGAAGCACTTAGCACTTAGTCTTAGTCTTACTTAGTCAAGAGTTACCCAATAAGTTGAAGCTTCACCCACGATACAACGTGCGGTGAAGTATGGCCTGTTTGGCCCCAGAATAGAGCATTGAGACCGCGTGCGAATTAATAACTGAATTGTCAGAGTTTGGCGCTATACCGTCGAGTGCGACATATTTCTATTAAGTCAGTAATAGTCTATTTGTGTATAGTGTATCGTGCGGCTAAAGTTCTACAGTGACCAGCATCACCAACGCTTCCTCGTATTAGCTAGACTTCTTATCCAGGCTGGGCTGCTTTCATGGCGCTTTCACCCGAGGAGACCTAGACGAGAACCGTGTGGACATGTACACTGGATTAATCTACCCGACGACTACATAGCCCTTTGCGGCTGGAATATATTTGCTTTGGTCCTGTGATTTATGGAGCGGAGAATCGCCGACGCTTACACGTGTTGGATTTACCCCGCGAGGAGCCAAGTCGAGTCGGCGCCTCAGAGAGCCTGAGGCCGGCTAGCTTTCTTCACTGTGGAGCTACAGTCTACGGAGAACAGCTGTATTCGTCTGTGGATCAAGAGGCTATTGCACCGTCTCCTGTACTTGGAGTCTCCTTAGTCATCGTTGACCAGACTCTCTACTACCGACAGATCCTCTACCCCTGCTGGCTTACAACCAGGGGGACCCTTCCAGTATCTCCCGCTATATATTAAATTACGGCACGGTGGTGTAGTGGTTAACACTGTCGCCTCACAGCAAGAAGGTCCAGGGTTCGAATCCCGCTTGGGGACCAGGTTTCCATGATGCCAGTTACCCAGGTGGGGTATCTCCCAGGCCTTTCTGTGTGGAGTTTGCATGTTCTCCCCGTGCTCGCAAGGGTTTCCCCCCCCGATAAGATAAACCCAATGGAAAAACATGCACAACAACAAGATCGCTAACGCTGTGGCGTCCTTGACGAAGACGGACAGGAGCACTTGGATTGGTCCCCTGGCGCGGCTCACGTGGCGCCTGTCTGCTCCCGGCTGCCCTTGGGGGGGAAGGACGACGGGATGGGTTAATCGCAGATACGCATTGTATGCATGGTTCGCATGTGTGCCAAATGGTGACCTCGGAGCAGGTCCTAAATTATTATTATTATTATTATTATTATTATTATTATTATATATTACTAGTGTACCATAGATATAATTCCCTAAGATTCAGGTTGTATAATTACCTCCTGCGTAACCAGAGAATGGACATTCATTGTTGATTTGCCTACGCACATTCCTTTGCCTTACAAGTGCATTCAAAGTATAATAGAGAAGTATTATGTACCTTTTGCTGCAATAAATACTTAAAGACAACTTTGTGTAGAACCGGTTCATTGTGGGAAGTGTTCATTATATTTAGATATCATGTACTGTATGGCCAGTAATTAAAGTACATAAAGCGGTAGTGGTTTAATGATACCATACTTATCAATACAGTCAGGGAATTGTACCCCTCAGTTACACCACTTCAATGTTAACGTTAATATCGCCTAATCTATGTTTTAAATTATGGTTATGTGTCTAATCTGCCCGTCGCTTATCAAAGACTCGTTTTCCAGTCAACATTGTCAAAGCAGATTGTTTTTTTATCGCTTCATTTCCGTGTTCTACCATTCTGAAAAGCACTCGGTTTCACTGAAAAAAGAAGAGATTCCCTGATAATCGCCTTTTCCTGGAATATTCTAGAACGTTGTCATTTGTCGGCCTATTTATGAATCGTTTTCAAATAAACGCTAGATGATCGATAGTATATGTGTATGCATGCGCGCTCGTGCCGCGCGCTGAAAATCGCTTCTCCTATTTCCTGACGGCGCGCACAGTGAAACAGCAATATCACATAATCACATAAAAGCTTATATATCCGTGAAAACGAGTCTGATTATCCTTAGACTTGTAACATAGATTCCTTACCTGAGATCAGATGGTATCCAAATGGATTATTCCAATTCCTTATCGCCATTCGAAAAAAATCGATATTTTTATTGATTCACCATGTATACAGTAAAACACATATTCCCCGCGGCTCCGAGGCTCCAGAGTGAACTCTGGTAGACCCCGGTTACATGAGTGAGAAGTAAAATGTGGAGTGCAGGTTTTTTTTTCTCATTCATTTGCATTGAGTTCAATCCAAAAGGGTGAATTACCACCTGGGAGACGATAGGGGGCACTTTTTTCACATCTGAGCGCCTGAATTTCCAACAGTCGACTCGGTTGATGAAATATGATTTCAGATCGCTAAAAAAAAAATATATATATATATATATTCTCGTGAGTGGGCATTCAACCCGGGGGGTAATAACACGAGAAAACTCGTGGGTGGCATTCAAAGTGATTCAGTGCCACGCAGTTTGCCCATCTTATACCACTCTCTGCCAGTGCTGTAAGCCTATGGAGTCGCTCACCTTCTTTGCAGGGCTATAACTTTTTAAATATTATAGCTATATCGACATTACTATGGCCCATTCAACATCGGGTATCTATCGTTCCGGATGTGGGAACGTTATATTTTTCCATTCATACATTGTTGTGTTAGTACCGTCGTGAATATAAGTATGTTTTTGGAGTCTATAGTAGTAATTCCTAGAACACGAGTTATAGGCCCAAACGCATATTATACATAATCGATTGGTGTTTCGTTCCTATACACGCTATATTAAAAATTCAAATGCATATGCTCGGTATACATTATGCTTCATCATGCGTGAAGGGTGGGTGGGGGGGGGGGGTCGTTTATGATTCCTTGATTGTCAGTAACGGCTTTCCTTTTTTTTTGATCCACTTTTTCTCCCATTTTCTATATTTTCTCCCATCCCAATTTCGTATCATCCAATTCAACCCTCCCCTGTCACGGACGCTGTTTCTTGCCTCCCACAAGCCGGCTGCAATGTGGACTAAGTCATACATAGCACAAGTTCCCTCCGGTACTTGAGGTAACAGCAGTCGCATCTTTTCACCTGCGCAGCTCGATCTCTCAGTGGCAAGGAGTAACGCGTGGGAGGCTCACGCTGCCCCCGACACTTCCTGATTCTACTGCGCAGGCGCACCAACCGACCTGTAGGAGTCGCTGTCCAGAACGCCCGATCCCCACCCATCAGTTTCCCACCCCCTAATACGGCCAATGTGTATTAGTACGGACGACCAGCTAAACTGAAAGCAAATGTGGAGCGCTGGGCTCGAACTGACGAGCCCAGCGTCTCCAGCATTTTGTGGCGAGCGCCTTGCCCACTACGCCATGTAGCCGCCCTCAGTAACGGCTTTCCTTAGTACGACATCATACGTTGATCGGATGGATTGCAATGAAATAAATGGACAATCGAGCTGGAATTAACGTTAGATTCCTCTTACCTTTCGCAGATGAGTCTGGAGAATTTTTTTTCCAATTATTTGATTTCGATCTGCTAGATCTATTTTCCGTTTATATGACGCAATAAATGCAGAAAGCATATTGATTATTGATTCTAGTACCATGTAGTTATATAGTTTTGTTCGCTATTCTTCTTTGGGCCTTTATCGACTACTGTTGCTATGGTAACGTAAATTCTTTTTTTGTGATCTACTTTTTTTCCCCATTTTCTATTTTTCTCCCATCCCAATTTCGTATTATCCAATTCTACCCTCCCCTGTCTCGAACGTTGTTAGACCATGCCTCCCACTGGTCGGCTGCAATGTGGACGATGCCTTGCATCACGTATCCCCTCCGGTACACGAGGAGGCAGCCGTCGCATCTTTTCACCTGTACAGCGCGATCTCTCAGTGGCGAGGAGTAACGCGTGGGAGGCTCACGCTGCCCCCGATACTTCCTGATTCTGCTGTACAGGCGCACCAACCGACCTGTAGGAGTCGCTGTCCACAACGTCCGATCCCCACCCACCGGCTTTCCCACCCCCTAATACTGCCAATTGTATTAGTATGAACGACCAGCCAAGCCGGAAGCAACGGCGAGAGCTGGGCTCGAACCCAGCATCTCCTGCGTTAGTGGCGAGCGCCTTGCCCACTGCGCCACTTAGCCGCCTTGGTAATGCAAATTCAAGAAAACTCCCAATACCATTTCTTATTTATTTATGTTATGAATCAGCCTGCCAAGTTTCATAGATATGCCCCCCAAGAAAAAATATGCCCCATAGACCCCACATTTTTAGGCTACCGGTCTAGGACCTGTTCACGGACACTTTGGTTAACCTTCATTTACAGGGACATTTTTTTTGTATGTCTCCGCAATGGTATGATTCTCGCCTGGTAGGTTAAGCCACCGTTCAATGCAGTTTCTATATCTATCCCACCGTGTCTGTAAAATCTTGTACGTGAGATGCATAACATTGGTTAGAAACCTTTTTGCGAACTTTAGAGGGTGTTTGTCAATTTTCATCCTCTTCTGTACTCGTCAAGATGTAACGTTACTCTGTGGATGTCATATTTGTTTTCGCCCGACGGCCGTATCCTGTTAACAAAGAGAGCTGCTATTGGTTGAGCGCAAGACACGTGACAGAACTCGCACCAATTACATCAAATATAACTATGCAGTGACCAAGTATCCGTTCGCGAGGAAATATCTAGTCCCGACTTTTAAATGATTGCGCAAAACGGGCAGGATTGTAAATGGAGAACTTTTTATTCCTAAATCTACACCAATAGATCTTTCACCCAGAGTGAAAATTGCGTAGTCCGCCGAGGTGGGAACGGGATGAAGCGATAACAGGCTTCACCTTACGGCCCATCAGTGCAGAATGTAGATGTGCTTCCATGATCCAAGAATGCACACGTTTCTAATACTGTGTCCCCCTTGTGGCTCTTTACTTGTACTGGTACTATAGAGAAGAGGGAGGTTTCATCACCGGCCCCAATATGACCACAGGGGTGAGATGACAGCATTGTTTCCCATTCATTTCTGTTCCGTTTGTTCAATATGGAGCGGCACGGTGGTGTAGTGGTTAACACTGTCGCCTCACAGCAGGGAAGGTCCAGGGTTCGATTCCCGCTTGGGTACCAGGTTTCCGTGTTGCCAGGTACCCAGTTCGCGTCCTTGACGACGACGGGCAGAGCACTTGGAGTGGTCCCCGGGCGCGGACCCTCGTCGACGCCCTGTCTGCTCCCGGCTGCCCTTGGGGGGAAGGAAGACGGGATGGGTTAAGCGCAGAGCTCAATCGCATCAGCGACTGAGAAAAAGACAATGCATGCGTGTGTATCCCAGTTTGTGTGTGTCGTCCGCTCCCATTGCATGTCCAGTTTGTTGCATGCCCAATAAAGACCTCTAAAGAGGTCCTGCATTATTATTATTATTAAGTATATCGGGATGTGTTCCACAAGGAAGCATACTAGGACCGCTACTCTTCCTAATTTATGCAAATGACATGTCGTCAGCCTGTGACTGCAACTTGTTCCTGTTTGCGGACGACTCAGCCCTGCTGGTCTCTGACAAGAACAAGTTGCAGGTTGAAAAAACCCTCAGCACGGAACTAGGCAAAATCTGCATATGGCTCGCTGATAACAAACTATCATTACACATGGGCAAAACAGAGTCCATTCTCTTCGGTTCAAATAACAAACTCAGCAAGACCGACGGCTTCTCAGTTACAGTGGGTGACAATATTGTCACAAGGAAAGACGAAATTACCTACCTGGGTTCCATCCTAGAGGCAAATCTTTCCTGTGACAAAATGGCATCCAATGTAATAAAAAAAGTCAACCAACGAACTAGATTCTTGTACCGGATCTCCTCTCTGGTAAACAAGAATACCCTGAAGACTCTGGCAGGAGCACTCATTCAAGGGTACTACGACTATGCGTGCACCTCATGGTACCAAAGCACCTCAAAGGCGCTTAAAACAAAATTACAAACATCACAAAACAAACTGGTCAGACTACTACTTGACCTGAACCCCAGAACCCACCTCACCCCTGCCCACTTTGACAACCTAGGATGGCTTAGAGTAGACGACAGAGTACAGCAACTTGCAATGGGCCTGGTCTCCAAGATACACTATACGACCGGGGTACCCATGTACATGTCAAAATACTTCCCAAAGGTCAGTGAATACTACAACCACTACACCAGAGGAAGCTCAACAAATCATGTAAAACCCAGATTCGGCTCAAACAAGGGACTAAACACGTTTCGCAATTATGCCACAACAATGTGGAACGCCCTACCCAAAGCTGTAAAGGAATGTGAATCACTACCCACATTCAAAACCGCTCTTAAAGAGCACCTATGGGAGGCTGCAATTCTAAACTGGCCACCGTAAATGCCCCAAACCCCCACCACCTCCTAATAGACAGTCTCCTCCCCACCGCATGTATATATTCCCTCCCCGCCGTATGTATATTTCTCTCCCACCCACCCACCCCCTCCTAATGTACAGTCCCCTCCCCATCATATATACTCTGTCAGGATCTAGGGGTAACAGTACTGTATATTTGAATACCGTTTATGTCACAAATGTATCAGTACTAAATACCTATATGTCCCTATGCCATAAATGTCATGTATGTTGTGTATGTCATAAATGTCTATATGAATTGAAAATGGGGGACCCTGATGGAAACAAGACACACGTCTTTCTCAGGTCTGCATCCCCTTAACAATTGTATGTATTGAGCCGTACTGTATTGTACCCATTCTGCAATCTGTTAAATAAAGTTTTCATTCATTCATTCATTCATGTTTTTGTTTACATGTATCACAAGTTAAACGACTTTTGCAGTCTCTGCTTATAGGATAACTCTAACATTTTGGGAAATTAGCTTATTTAACATCTTCCCTAGAGTTAGACAAGAAGATACATACCTTTTTTGTCTCTGTGCGTGCATTTAGCTTTGGGAACTGACGCTCCGTTAGCATAGCTTAGCTTCATCACTGGAAGTGAGGCAGGACAGTACCCTGACGTTCCCTACAGGTTTGTTGATATTCTCATTCCTTCAAAGGATCTGAACCGATTGAAGTTTATGGATACCATGACTTAAAATCCTCTTACCTTGACGATTAAAAGCCTCCCCAATTTAGAAAACAGTAATCCAATGGCTGGTATTGATATACTACTAACTACTGCACGCTAACGGAGCTAACCGGACACTCAAGCAGATAACGAGAGCAATGACTTCCTTTCTGGGGGGGTTCAAAATAAAAGAGCGACGTCTATAGCAGCGGAAAACGTTTATTTTGTACATTATCTAACGGTAACACGAACCTAAACTAACTTTAGGTTAGTTGTAACGTTAGTTTAGGTTCGTGTTAACGTTAGATAATGTACAAAATAAACGTTTTCCGCTGCTATAAATGTTGCACTTTTATTTTGAAAACCCCAGAAAGGAAGTCATTATATTTGCTTTACACATCCTGTTCTGCCTTAGCTCCGGTTAGCTCCGAGCGTCCAGTAGTTAGTAGTATATTATCAATACCAGCCATTGGATTACTGTTTTCTAAATTGGGGAGGCTTTTAATCGTCAAGGTAAGAGGATTTTAAGTCATGGTATACATAAACTTCAATCGGTTCAGATCCTTTGAAGGAATGAGAATATCGACAAACCTGTAGGGAACGTCAGGGTACTGTCCTGCCTCACTTCCAGTGATGAAGCTAAGGTAGTAAAAACAACACAAGCAGTGTAAACAAATAGGTCAATATAATTTACTATCTAACTAGCTGAAAAATATATTCACAGTATTCACAGTGTCACATAAGGTGCAGTATGCATAAGGTAGTGTTATAATTTACTATCTACTGAAATATACATTATTCACAGTATCACAGTATCCACTGAAATAAACATTATTCACAGTATCACAGTATCCACATAAGGTGCAGTATGCCTAAGGTAGTGTTATTGTCCTCCTTGGGTTCCTATTAGTCCCAGGTCAATGCCTGGCAGCAGTCGCTGCCCCCTGTTGTGGAGCCTGGAGGCCGCTAGTCGCTGCCCACTGTTGTGGAGCCTGATGGCCGCTGGTATGAAGGACTGTCCGAGGCGGTTAGTTGAGTGTCGGGGGGGTATGAGTCTGTGGCTGAACGAGCTTCTCATCTTGACTAGCTCGTCGTAGAGGGGGTGGTAGGGGTTCTCCATGATGGCAGCCAGCTTCCTTCTCATCCCCCTCTCTGCCATCACCTCTAGTCTAGTCTAGGAAACATCACTGCCTGGTTTGGAAACAGCACGGCACAGGACAGGAAGGCACTCCAGAGAGTGGTGCGCTCAGCAGAGCGTACTACAGGTATTGCACTACCACCCCTGCAGGATTTATATAACAGGAGGTGCAACATTTTCTGATAATGCACTGATAAACCCTTAATATTGTATCACCATCATAAACCGGAATGTCTCCTGGTGGTAAAGTAGAATACAGATTTGGCTTAACCAGCAAAGCAGTTATGTCATTCTGTCTTGGGGGAGATGACGACAGCCTTCACAAGGCCTTCCCTGTAAGTAGCAAGAGATGGTGCAAGACCAACTTGTGAAATGAATGTCGCCAACTAAACGTCGAGCAGGCAGGCCAAGGTACGGTGGAGCGTCCTACTCAGGACGGGCGGTCATACCGGCCATCGAAAACCGCGGCCTACCAGTGCTCCAACTCAATGTCGAGGGCCTCACCAGCGCCAAACTCGAGATCGTACGTCACCTGGCTGATTCCAATGGGGCAGCGGTGGTGCTCCTGCAGGAGACACACTGCACAAACGATAACATCCTCAAGATGCCTGGTTTCCATCTAGCCGGGTCCATCCACAACAAGCAACATGGTGTGGCAACCTTCGTGAGGACTGAACTAAGCTGGTCAGCCAGTAGCCAATCCCCACCAGGCACCAACATCGAGTGGCTGGTTACTAAAATCCAGGAAACCTCAGTCATCAACGTATATAAGCCCCCACCATCAGAGCTGGCTGCTACGTCCCTCCCGTCCATAACTGCACCCGCCATCTACGCAGGTGACTTCAACTGTCAACACACAGACTGGGGTTACAACTACACAACACCTAACGGAGAGGCGCTCAGCGAATGGGCCTCCAACATCGATGTTCTGCTGTTGTACGACCCCAAGGAGCCGCCAAGCTTCTTCTCTGCACGCTGGAACACCTCTACCAACCCAGACCTGGCCTTTGCCGTATGCTGGAGCAATGACCCGAAACCAGAAAGACGCGTCCTAGACAGGTTTCCCGACTCACACCACCGACCATCCATCATTAAAGTCCCATCACTGGTGCAACCGGTATTAGGGAAGCCTGTCAAAAGATGGAACTTTCGAAAGGCCAACTGGGAGTTATTTGCTCAGGAGACGGATAAGAGGGCAGCTGGTCTGCCAGACCCAGATGCAGCCGATGTGGACGCCGCCTATGAGGCCTACTGTGGGGTCCTCCTGGGTGCGGCAAAGAAGACCATCCCACGCGGCTACAACAGGAACTACATCCCTGGTTGGGACGAGGAGTGCAGCCGCCTCCTGTGCGACCACCAGAGCGCTGGCTCCAGGGAAGAGGTGGATCCGACTGCAGCGGCACTGCTCCAGAGACTGGACAAGCACGCGTAGAGACAGATGGACTGAAGTAGTTGAATCAATTGACTTTACCCATTCTAGTCGGAAGGCGTGGCAAACGATCAACCAGCTTACAGGCAGATGTACGAAGCCCCCAAGCTGCCCAGTCACTGCAGATGCCATCGCCTCCGAGCTCCTGAAGAACGGTCGTTACCCAGACGCAGACAAAGATGTTACCCGCCTGATAACACAGGAGGTGTTTTCCCTCTCCAAGGTGGCCAGTGTAGATTCTAACCTCTCAGGAGAGTTCACAGCAGATGAACTCGATGAGGCCATGAGTAATCTCAAGACGGGCAAATCTCCAGGCCGTGATAACATCCACCCGGAGTTTATCACCCACCAGAGCACAACAACATCTGACTGGCTCTGTGCATTCTTCTCTGCATGCTATCAGAGGTGCAAGATCCCCAAGACCTGGCGTCGTGCTTCTGTAATTGCCCTGCCAAAGCCAAACAAACCTGTGGAAGACCCCAAGGCATATCGACCCATCTCGCTGCTCTGTGTTCCATTTAAGATATTGGAAAGAATGATCCATAGCCGCATTGAGCCAGTAATTGACACACAGCTCCCACAGGAACAGGCCGGTTTCCGACGTGGTAGATCAACAGTGGACCAGGTAACACTACTGTCTCAAGACATCGAGGACAGCTTCCAGGCTAATGAGAAAGCGGGGGTAGTGTACCTGGACCTGACTGCCGCATACGATACTGTCTGGCACCGTGGACTCCACCTGAAGCTGATGAGGATGGTACCTGATCGGCACATGGTGAAGTTTATCATGGAGATGTTGTCTAACCGCAGTTTTGTCCTACACACCAGCGATGGCCAGCGCAGCAGGCTCAGAAGACTGAGGAACGGTGTCCCACAGGGGTCAGTCCTTTCTCCGATGCTGTTTAATATTTACATCTACGATCTCCCAGTCACAGCATCCAGAAAGTACGGCTATGCGGACGATCTTGCCATCATGCTGAGAAGACCCACATGG
Organism: Notolepis coatsorum; assembly: GCF_963971535.1. Taxonomy (NCBI): domain Eukaryota; kingdom Metazoa; phylum Chordata; class Actinopteri; order Aulopiformes; family Paralepididae; genus Notolepis; species Notolepis coatsorum. The sequence continues at coordinate 147,968,670 of NC_140167.1, forward strand.
AAGGCACTGGAGGACGGTCTTAACCAAGACATGGACATCCTAGTAGCCTATCTACAAAAGTGGCGCCTACAGCTCAGCACCAGCAAGACCGTTTCAGCAGCATACCATCTCTGCAACAGAGACGCCAAGAGGGAACTGGAGGTATATGCTGACCACAAGCGTCTGGAGTCCCAGCAAGCCCCTAAATACCTTGGCGTGCGTCTGGATCGGACACTGTCCTTCAAACAACACCTCGAAGATGTCAGGGCAAAGACAACATCAAGGGTTGTGCTGATCCGACGCCTCGCAGGTACAACCTGGGGAGCCACTGCCAAGACCCTTCGGATATCCACCCAAGCCCTGGTCTTCTCGGCAGCAGAGTACTGTGCCCCAGTCTGGAGCAGAAGCCCATACGTTAAAAAAGTTGATGCGGCTACTAACAACGCCCTCCGGATCATCACTGGATGCCTGAAGGCTACACCCGTCTTCCTGCTGCCAGTCCTTGCAGGAATCGCACCAGCTGGCCTACGACGAGAGGCAGCCACTCTCGCCCTAGCAAGGAAGGCAGTGAAGCATGACTGGCACATCCTACACAACACCACAACAACAACAGCACCTATGAGCAGACTCAAGTCCCGCCACCCCTACAACAAGGTGGCACAAGAGATGCTCCGTTCCACCACTGAGGACCTATCCAGAAATGGATGGCTGGCGGCAGCCTGGAAGAGAGAGTGGGAGAGTGCTGGGCCAACCCGTATCCACCACCACATCTGGGATCCAGGAGATGGCGCCACAGGAGACGATCTTCCACGCCGGCAATGGGTTCTGCTGAACCGTTTAAGATTTGGGGTTGGTCGCTTTAAAGCATCATTAAAGAAGTGGGGCCTGGCAGACAGCGCTGCATGTGAGTGTGGAGACCCTGAGCAGACTGTTGACCACATCCTGACCATCTGCCCCCTATACAAACCACCCTCGGAAGCCAGCCTCTTTGATGTGGGACCAGAGTTAAGGGCATGGCTACAAGATACGGAGTTGGACCTCTGACGTTACACGAAAGAAGAAGAAGAAGCACATTGCAAATATCACCAGCAGGGGGTGTACATATGACCTTGAATATCTTTTTTCACATGAACTTGTATATTTTCAGTTTGAACATTTTGTCTGGGGAGAGAGTAAATGGTAAATGGCTGCTTTTTTATATCAATCAAATTGTATTAACAGATTGTAGAATGGGTAGAATACAGTAAGGCTCAATACACACAATTGTTAAGGGGATGCAGACCAGAGAAAGACTTTCGTCTTGTTTACACCAGGGTCCCTCATTTTCAATTTATAATGAATTGTAAGTAGGGTGCAACTAGCACCGTGCAATCCATTCTTTGTGGATCTAGTCCTTAAGTCTTTCACCTTTATGTGTTTGTGGTGACATGTGTTTGTGGTTCCTGTTCAACAGTGACATGTTTTGCTGTTCCAGTTCTGATAGCCACAGGTGTACATCATGTATAAAACCTTCCAGAATATAAACTTTTGGTTGAAACCATTTGTTTTGCCTTTCAATTACCTCTTCAGGTAATGGCAAAACCACCAATGATGAATGACTTTCCCTTGCTTCACCACACAGATTAATTAATTAATTCAAATGACGTTTGACTGCATTTCTATTTTCGTTTGACTTCATGATCACCCAGTAGAGCCGTGCAGGTGTTTCCAATCACCCCAATCAGCAGCAGCGTTGGCTGTGAAACAATCTGTCCTTCTGAAGCCTTTGATGATGTCCAAGTTTCACTCATAGTTGTAGAGCGTCATTCTTATACTTGATTGTAATGGCACATTTTCACCTTCCAATGTCCTGTTTTATCTTGCACGTTACTTTACAGATATACAGTATGGGAGTGATCCTACGCAGTAGACACAGAAACTAACAAAGATGGATGTCCAGTCGTAATTCCAGGTTTAGGTGTATTTATTGCATTGAAGTTGCAGTTGTAATGATGAACATGCCAGTGTGGGTTCTGTAGTGATTCTCTGTGACCAAATGTCTCGATAACATTAAATCCTGGATGGCATTGAATCTTTAAAATTTTAATGACAAAAAGACGGAGGTCATGGTTTTTGGTGGCCCCTCTGTGACCTCACTGCTAGATCTGGGTTCGCTGGCACAACATGTCAAACCAATAGTAAAGAACTTAGGTGTAAAAATCGACCCAGACCTTAAATTTGACAGCCAGATCAAGGCCGTGGTCAAATCAAGCTTTTTCCAGTTGAGGCAGCTGGCCAAAATTAAGCCCATCTACAGGCGCAGCATTTTGAAGCAGTAATCCATGCATTTGTGACTACTAGGCTGGATTACTGCAATGCACTCTATATAGGGGTGAGTGGATCCTCAGTGGCTCGCCTTCAAATGGTGCAGAACGCTGCTGCACGTCTTTTAACTGGCACTCGTTAATATGACCACATCTCACCGATTTTATCCTCATTCCACTGGCTCCCCCTGCACTTTAGGATTAATTTTAAAATAATTTTATTTGCTTTTAAAGCTCTTCATGACCTTGCCCCACCCTACCTCTCTGAGCTGTTGCAGTTCTATACACCTTCTCGCTCTCTCAGGTCAGCTGACCAGCTGCTCCTAGTAGTGCCTACAACTAGGTGTAGCAGGGTGGATTATCCCTGCTTCGTGGGAACGGGTGTGCACAACCACTGGTAGCGAGACACAGTAGATCTCTGTCTGACTGCACCTCCGTCTTTGGGTCTGGAGCATCAACTGGAGGCTGGCAGTGGGAGTGAATGGGGCCCGGGATTTACCAACCTGGTCTGGTACTCTGGTCTTCCTCTCCCTTCCAGGGCGGTCAGCAGTACTCCCCAACATGCTCTCACTTCCCCCAATTACTCCTTTAACCCTCCCACACCCAGTGACTGAATTGTAAATAAATAACTTGGTTCCCCCCGCAAGCAGTACCCTCCCTCAGTGACACTAGAAACCTTACAGTAAGAAGGGAAAGGTGGAATAGGAAGGGGTTAATTGCAGCAACGTTACCCACACCAAAATGGCTAATACTGGGCACAGGAATGGACACGCACACAGAACCCCATTTAAATCTTTATATTAATTGTACTGTTCAGTTACAATGATTTAATAGGAGTGGTCGAATGGACTGAAGTCCTACTATGGCTCCGTGTGTAACTCAATACCTTATAGACACGTATATTATACACCCACCTCTGGGTTAGTATCAGGGATAATATACTTCAATGTGTTTGACCCATCGCCCACGTCTGGGTCAGTACCATGTGTAATACCTCTATCAGGCTTTAATTATATAGCAAGACTAATATCTCTCCAAGGCTTTACTTATGATGCACCAGGTCTGTAACCTCCCCACAGGGAAAGGGTTACTTAAATGGGAATTATAATTTAAGAACCAACACGTTATCACACTCAAAGGAAATCAAAATTGTGGGCCCACTGTACCAGAACAAAAGTCCTATGCTAATGCCGGCATGTAATGTTGATGGGGTACCCCTATGAACTGTAGTTAGCCATTAGCTTCGTCCGTAGGCCGCACCACACTGTGTACTGTGTAATAGATCCGGAGCATTGACGCTCGATTGTACTCAACCAAAATGGCGGCCTCGCCGTGCCACCACCGTCCAGGTAGCAAGATGGCGGCGAACGCTCTCGTCGCGGGCGCTAGCAAGCGGGGCTGGAGCAGAGGGCAGTAGCTAGCTGAGAGCGTGTGCTGGGTGATGGCGACCTCTGCTGGACGAAGAACTCCCGTGCTGGGCTGTCGACCGCCGGAGCCGAGCAGACGTCGAAACGCTGGTGAATGCTGGTTGTTGACAGCCGGCGCTGGGTTGACGCGCCTCCATACACTTGCCCTACCTTACACTGAAGCTACTCTCTGGGTTCCAAACAGCCCACCTGCTACACGGTTATACTGTTGCACAACGTGGCTGACTATACCACCGGTCTTCTTCAGCGCCCCGCACTCGGTGTACACTGGAGTCAATATAGCCGTTAGCAGCATGCTACTTGTAACTGAGGGGTACAATTCCCTGACTGTATTAATAAGTATGGTATCATTAAACCACTACTGTCTTATGTACATTACTACTGGCCATACAGTACACAGGTATCTTATGATGAACACTTCCCACAATGACTCGGTTCCACACAAAACTGGGTTTAAGTATTTATTAGCAGCAATGATAGTACATAATATACTTTACTTTGGATGCGCTTATAAGGCAAAGGAATGTGCGTAGGCAAATCAATAACGTATGTCCATTCTCATATTACGCAGGAGATAATAATACAACCTGAATCTTAGGAATTATATCTATGGTACTCTGGTAAGATAGCGGGAGATACTGGTAGGGTCCCTCCGGTCGTAAGCCAGCAAGGGGAGAGGATTTGTCGTAGTAGAGTCTGGGTCAACGATGATAAAGAGACTCCAAGTACAGGAGACGGTGCAATAATCTCTTGATCCGCAGACGAATACAGCTGTTCTCCGTAGCATGCAGCTCCGCATGGAAGAAAGCTAGCCGGCCTCAGGCTTCTGAGAGGCGGGCTCGACGTTGCTCCTCACAGGGTAAATCCCACACAATTGTGGGTGTAGGCGATTCTCCGCTCCATCAATTACAGGACCAAAAGCAAATATAATCCAGCCGAAAAGGGCTATGCAGTCGTCGGTAGGTTATCCAGTGTACATGATCCACACGGTCCTCGTCTAGGGCTCCTCGGGTGAAAGCGCCAGGGTAAGCAGCCCAGCCTGGATAAGCACACTAGCTGGTACGAGGAGACGTTGGTGATGCTGGTCACTGTAGAACGGTAGCCGCACGATACACTATACATAAATAGACTATTACTGAATTAATAGAATAGGTCGAACTCGACGGTACAGCGTTAAACTCTGATACTTCAGTTATTAATTCGCACGCGGTCTCAATGCTCTATTTGGGGCCAAACAGGCCATACTTCACCGCACGTTGTATCGTGGGTGAGGCTTCAACTTATTGGGTAACTCTACTTCTGTATTCACCTGCGCCGTATTTATACGTTAGGTGAACAAACTAGTACCAGCTTTATTCCTGTCTCATATCCTTGCGCAGAACCGTTCATGTCCAGGCAAGTCTTTGGCGGTGACTTTGAACCAGACCTTGGAGGTATGGCAATGGCGCCCAAGGGACCGCTGTCCAATAGGAGAACGAAATATTATGGTCTGTACTAGGCTAAAGGGATATTCCGTGTATATGTACAAGGAATACACAAGGGATATCAAACGATATACAAATATTATGCAATATATATCAATCAATAAATATATATATTCGGTTTAATCTGATCCTTCGTAACAGCCGCCTCCTAATTAGTCCCACCTAATTAGATAAGCAGAGACAGATTAACCGCACTGTCCACTACTCAATGTCTGTTGTGAGGGTAGGCAGTTCACAAAGTCAGGGGGTCATGGTCGTCATCAATAGTGTCGGGGAGCCTTGGCAACTCTATTAGCCTCACCACGGGCCGGGTGTATATCCGCCCTTGGACGAGCACTTCTGCCGCTCTGACCTTTCCGTCGGCACCAGTGATCACTTTGCTTACGCGGCCGGCCGGCCACATAGCTCGGGGTAGTGACTGGTCGATAATCATGACGACTGTTCCTTCTGTCAAATTGTCTCTTTCTTTCACCCATTTCTGGCGGGTCTGTAGAGATGGTAGATAGTGGAGTAGGAAACTGTTCCAAAACTTGTCAGCCAATACTTGACTGTACCTCCACATTCTTCGGCCGTTCGCTTCTTCAGGACTGTACACTGTCTGTGGTAGCGTGGGGTCCAGCCGCTCCATCAAGAGAGTGTTGGGGGTGACTGGGTCGACATCTGCTACATCACTTGAGACGTAACCGAGGGGCTTTGAGTTCAATACTTCCTCCGCCACGGTCTGGGCCCCAAGCACGGCGTACAGGGCTGTCTTTATTGAACGTACTTCTCGTTCCCAAGTTCCACCGAAGTGAGGTGCATTCGGGGGATTAAACTGGAAATCAATCTGGTTCTATGTGTATCGCTCGGGTGGTCATGCATTTGAATACAATACCCCACCGCTTCTCGGTCCCTCTTCCTTTCTTTACATACAGCGGGCCGAAACAGTCCATACCGGTGGAGTGAAAAGGCTTGTCGCCGAGTCGGAGGCGACAGGGGGGTAGGTCAGCCATCCGGGGTATACTGGGCTGTGCTCGCCATTTACGACAGTCTAGACAAGTCTGCTGGAAACGTCGTACTGCTTCTCTCCCTTGCAGTATCCAATAACGGCGTCTGATCTCCGCGAAGACTCTCTCTGCCCCGGCGTGATGCACGTCCTCGTCGTATTTCTTTATGATAAGCTCTGTGACCTTGTGTCGGCTGTTTAAGACTATCGGGTACTTGACGTCATCCGGTAAGTCTGGGGCTCTCCTCAGACGACCACCCACTCTGATGAGATTATGGGCGTCGCTCTCAGGGGCTAAGTGGAGCAATCTGCTGTCTGACGGGACTGGCTTTGATCCCTGTAGACAGTCTAGCTCGTCGGGGAACGAGTCTCTCTGGGCTCGTTGTAGCAGAAGGAGTTCTGCTTCTTCGTAGTTAGCTGCTGTAATGTCAGTAGTGGGCTGAACCTCTGGGTGGTGCCACAGGAATGTCTTTAGCTGCGCACTCTCAAGGGTGAGGCAGTCGTCTATGTTGGGGTCTGTGGGGACGAGTGTGTGTGTCAACCCACAGGACATAGATTTCTTGTTCTCTGCCTCCTCTTCACTCGCCTCCCGTGGGGTGGGTGTAGGCCACTCTTCTTCCGGGAGCTTGAGGAACTCGGGCCCGTCACTATATAGATTGTGACGGGTGAGGTCATCCAGGGACATTCCCCGGGTGATGACGTCAGCTGGGTTGTGTTTTGTGTCCACATACCTCCAGCTTGCTGCTTCTGTTAAATCTTGGATCTCTGTGATTCTGACTCCCACGAAGACCTTGTATCTACACGAATCAGACTGGATCCATGTGAGTACGGTCATGGAGTCTGACCACAAGATTGTTCTTTGCACCGGGATGGTGAGTTCACGTTGGATTAACGTGGCGAGTTGCGCTCCTGCTAGGGCTGCGCAGAGCTCTAGACGCGGGATAGATTGTTGCTTGCGGGGGGCTATTCTTGAGCGAGCCAGGATGAAGGCAGTATGTATTTCTCCTCCCTCCTCTCGGGCACGCAAGTAGGCCACCGAACCGTAGGCTACTTCGGAGGCGTCGCTGAAGACGTGCAGGTCCATCTGGCACGTCTCCGGCCTCACTGTGGGTGGGAAGTAGCTGCGGCGTATGTTGACACCTGGGAGTGAGCTGAGTTCTGTCTCCCACTCTCTCCATGTGGAGGCAAGGTGTTCGGGTATGGGGTCGTCCCAGCCCTGGTCCTTGTCCCATAACGCTCTTACAATCATCTTTGCCCTGGTGGTGTAAGGTAGAATACATCCCAACGGGTCGTATTGTCTGGCGAGTGTTCTGTATACACTCCGTCTTGTGATCGGTAGTGCAGTCGACCTTCCCTGCTCCTTGGTCAGGGGTGTGTGTTTATAATGGAGCGAGTCTGTTTTGAAGCGCCAGACTAGTCCTAATGTCATTTCTTGGGCTTCTCCTGGGATGGTCGCCATCCAGGTCTCGCTGCTTGTTGCCTTGTCCTCTGGGGAGAGGCTGCGCAATACTTGAGGGTCGCTGCTGGCCCACTGCCGGAGATCAAAGCCGCCTTTGATCAGGGAGGCGCGGAGCTTGAGTAGGAGGGCCTCGGCTTCTTCTGGCGTCGAGACGCTTTGCAGACAGTTGTCCACGTAGAAACTATTTCCTACACTTTGTCGGACCTCTTCATCAGCTGCTGGGTCCTCTGCGACGTGTTTTTGCAGTGCAAACGTAGCACAGCATGGGCTGCATGTGGTTCCGAAAGGGAGGACTTCCCATTGATAGATGGATGGTTGCTCGTCCCCGATCCTCTCTTTCCATAAGAACCGCAGCAGGGGCTTGTCCTCCTCCACTAGTCGCACCTGCAGGAACATCCCTTTGATGTCACCGCTGATGGCCACCTTGTCTTGGTGGAAACGTAGTAACACGCCTAGTAGAGAGGGGCCGAGTGTTGGGCCGGGCAAGAGCTCTTTATTCAGATTTTGTGATCCGATCTGGTAGCTGCAGTTGAACACAATACGATCCTTGCCGTTGTGGTGGACTTTGTGGTGCGGCACGTACCATGATTCGGTCGTCTGATCGGCCTCTTTAATGTAAATTTTCTTTATGTGTCCCGCTGTGATTAGCTTGTCAATCTCAGCGCGGTACACAGTCGCTTGAGCGGGGTCTCTGGCTAGGCGCCGCTCTGTGTTCAATAGATACCGCTCCGTCGCTTCTTTTGGGGCGTGGAAGGTAGGCATACCCTCTCGCCTCAGGAGTGGAGTTGCGTATCTCATCACTCCGTTGACTTTGACTCTCTTTGTCCCCCGCTCGAGGAGGGCTATAGCATAAATGTCTTCCTTGGAACGAGTGTCTTTCTTTTCGTTCTTAAAGGGCATTGTCTCTAGTGTCCATAGCCTCTCGACATGCTGTAGGAGGGTGGTGTCTTCTTCTGTCACTCTGGAGTGGAGGCAGCTAGTGGTTGCTGTTCGGTTAGGAGACCTAGCGAGGGGGCCTTGTAGTGTCCATCCTAGGCGGGTCTCGACTGCTGCAGGACAGCCTCTGGGCCCAGTGTGGACCCGGTCCATCGGGACGATGAGGTGTGCATGGTCGGATCCTATCAGCAGGGTCGGGGTGGCACCATCTATGAGCGGTATAGGTAGTTGACGCAGGTGCACATATTTATCCATCAGCTTGGCGATGGGGTAGGTGTACTGCGACAGGCCTATGTCTTGGCTGGTGAAAGCGTTAGTGATCCTATACCGTCTCTCTGGCTGCCCGCTTGCTGCGATAGTGAAGGAGACATTCTCGCCCTTTATCGTCTTTAGGTCTCTTCTTATTGTCCGAATCGTCATCGTTTCTTTGCTCCCCCGCAGCCCCAGCTGGGCCGCAGCGGACGCGAGGAGAAGGGTCTTCTCTGACCCGTCGTCAAGGACGGCGTAGGTGTCCATGACCTTGTCTTCGTAACTCAATGTTACGCGGACCACCTTCAAGAGCACCCGGGCGCCCCCGCTGCTGGCGGGGTCAATGTACATAACACTTGCCTTTGTGCTGCTTGAGGGTGCAGGCTTTCTTCTGTTACTGTCATGTAGGACGTCCAAGTGGGCTCCGTCACACCGACTACACCTCTTCTTTAAGCGGCAATCGGCTGCCATGTGACTGCACGCACATCGGTAACAGCGTCGGTTGGACTTTAGCCATTGACTCACCTCGTCGGCGGTCATCTTCTTGAACGTGTCACAGTGTGACAGCCAGTGTTCCTTTTCGCAGTACGGGCACACCATCTTCCACTTCTCTTTCATCGAGGGGGTACTGTGGTTCTTGTTGCTCGGTACTGATTCTGCTTGGTGCATGGCGGTCACCAGTCTGCGGCCATCGTTTGCTCTCCTAGGTCCCTCTCTGGAGCTTGGTGTGCTCCGCACGAACGTATCCAACCGTAGGCTGTTGACTTCTCTCGCCAGGAAGTCGGCTAGGTCTAGGAGGGATGGCTCGGGACCGTTAGGATCACGGTGGTCTCTTTGCCGCCTGAAGCGATCTTGTCGGGCGGGCGGGAGCTTCTCTAAAATCCTCTCAACGTTAGAGTTTGCGTGCAGTTCGTACATACCCTTTTCCTTTTGCGCCCCCAGCATCCCTACCAGGGATTGTACCTTGATAGACAGGTCATCTAGTGAACGATTGTCTGTGGCTGGGGGTAGACGGTCAATATTCCTTATCTCTTGTATTACGTAGTCCCATATGTGTCCATATCTTTGGTCGAGTGCTGCTAGAGCCGCGGTGTATGCGGTAGTAGAGGTGGAATATGCCAGCGCTATATTGTGCGCTCGGGGCACCTTGAGGTGCTTGAGTAGGATAGCATATTTGTACGGTTCATCAGCTACATCGGACATCATTGTCTCTAAGCACATTCGTAGCTCTGTGTACTGTGCTCTGTTCTCGTGTGTGAAGTCCTGGAACGTCGGCCGCCTTTGATCAGGTAGGCGCGGAGCTTGAGTAGGAGGGCCTCGGCTTCTTCTGGCGTCGAGATGCTTTGCAGACAGTTGTCCACGTAGAAACTATTTCCTACACTTTGTCGGACCTCTTCATCAGCTGCTGGGTCCTCTGCGACGTGTTTTTGCAGTGCAAACGTAGCACAGCATGGGCTGCATGTGGTTCCGAAAGGGAGGACTTCCCATTGATAGATGGATGGTTGCTCGTCCCCGATCCTCTCTTTCCATAAGAACCGCAGCAGGTGCTTGTCCTCCTCCACTAGTCGCACCTGCAGGAACATCCCTTTGATGTCACCGCTGATGGCCACCTTGTCTTGGTGGAAACGTAGTAACACGCCTAGTAGAGAGGGGCCGAGTGTTGGGCCGGGCAAGAGCTCTTTATTCAGATTTTGTGATCCGATCTGGTAGCTGCAGTTGAACACAATACGATCCTTGCCGTTGTGGTGGACTTTGTGGTGCGGCACGTACCATGATTCGGTCGTCTGATCGGCCTCTTTAATGTAAATTTTCTTTATGTGTCCCGCTGTGATTAGCTTGTCAATCTCAGCGCGGTACACAGTCGCTTGAGCGGGGTCTCTGGCTAGGCGCCGCTCTGTGTTCAATAGATACCGCTCCGTCGCTTCTTTTGGGGCGTGGAAGGTAGGCATACCCTCTTGCCTCAGGAGTGGAGTTGCGTATCTCATCACTCCGTTGACTTTGACTCTCTTTGTCCCCCGCTCGAGGAGGGCTATAGCATAAATGTCTTCCTTGGAACGAGTGTCTTTCTTTTCGTTCTTAAAGGGCATTGTCTCTAGTGTCCATAGCCTCTCGACATGCTGTAGGAGGGTGGTGTCTTCTTCTGTCACTCTGGAGTGGAGGCAGCTAGTGGCTGCTGTTCGGTTAGGAGACCTAGCGAGGGGGCCTTGTAGTGTCCATCCTAGGCGGGTCTCGACTGCTGCAGGACAGCCTCTGGGCCCAGTGTGGACCCGGTCCATCGGGACGATGAGGTGTGCATGGTCGGATCCTATCAGCAGGGTCGGGGTGGCACCATCTATGAGCGGTATAGGTAGTTGACGCAGGTGCACATATTTATCCATCAGCTTGGCGATGGGGTAGGTGTACTGCGACAGGCCTATGTCTTGGCTGGTGAAAGCGTTAGTGATCCTATACCGTCTCTCTGGCTGCCCGCTTGCTGCGATAGTGAAGGAGACATTCTCGCCCTTTATCGTCTTTAGGTCTCTTCTTATTGTCCGAATCGTCATCGTTTCTTTGCTCCCCCGCAGCCCCAGCTGGGCCGCAGCGGACGCGAGGAGAAGGGTCTTCTCTGACCCGTCGTCAAGGACGGCGTAGGTGTCCATGACCTTGTCTTCGTAACTCAATGTTACGCGGACCACCTTCAAGAGCACCCGGGCGCCCCCGCTGCTGGCGGGGTCAATGTACATAACACTTGCCTTTGTGCTGCTTGAGGGTGCAGGCTTTCTTCTGTTACTGTCATGTAGGACGTCCAAGTGGGCTCCGTCACACCGACTACACCTCTTCTTTAAGCGGCAATCGGCTGCCATGTGACTGCGCGCACATCGGTAACAGCGTCGGTTGGACTTTAGCCATTGACTCACCTCGTCGGCGGTCATCTTCTTGAACGTGTCACAGTGTGACAGCCAGTGTTCCTTTTCGCAGTACGGGCACACCATCTTCCACTTCTCTTTCATCGAGGGGGTACTGTGGTTCTTGTTGCTCGGTACTGATTCTGCTTGGTGCATGGCGGTCACCAGTCTGCGGCCATCGTTTGCTCTCCTAGGTCCCTCTCTGGAGCTTGGTGTGCTCCGCACGAACGTATCCAACCGTAGGCTGTTGACTTCTCTCGCCAGGAAGTCGGCTAGGTCTAGGAGGGATGGCTCGGGACCGTTAGGATCACGGTGGTCTCTTTGCCGCCTGAAGCGCTCTTGTCGGGCGGGCGGGAGCTTCTCTAAAATCCTCTCAACGTTAGAGTTTGCGTGCCGTTCGTACATACCCTTTTCCTTTTGCGCCCCCAGCATCCCTACCAGGGATTGTACCTTGATAGACAGGTCATCTAGTGAACGATTGTCTGTGGCTGGGGGTAGACGGTCAATATTCCTTATCTCTTGTATTACGTAGTCCCATATGCGTCCATATCTTTGGTCGAGTGCTGCTAGAGCCGCGGTGTATGGGGTAGTAGAGGTGGAATATGCCAGCGCTATATTGTGCGCTCGGGGCACCTTGAGGTGCTTGAGTAGGATAGCATATTTGTACGGTTCATCAGCTACATCGGACATCATTGTCTCTAAGCACATTCGTAGCTCTGTGTACTGTGCTCTGTTCTCGTGTGTGAAGTCCTGGAACGTCGGTGTGCCAAGGTACGATGCCATGGATGGCTGGCACATCGGTGAGCGTTGGAGGAGAGGCCTCCTAGGCGAGTCTCCTCTTATGTGTCGTGGTGGGCTGGTACCTGCTGGGTACCAAGGCCCGCGTACCCAGGTGCTGTTCCTCGGGGCTGGTCGTGCGTCAAGCTCACCCGTGAATTGAGTCGGGGGTCTGTAGCGCAGAGCCGCGGGGGTAAAGTCTGGGCTGTACTGGACCTCCTGGTCCTGTGGAGTACTATAATGCTGTTGGGCTTGACTCTCCTCCTCTCCCTCTTCTTCTTCCTCTGGCAGGTCATCTAGATCCTGTAGTCGTCTATTTAGCCTCTCCGCGGTATAGACCGGTTCTTCCCTGTAGCTGGGTCTCGCTTGGACCGGTCGGGGAAGGGGTTCGGAGAGGGGTATAGGCTCTCTCTGGTCGCCGGGCTCAGGGTCGCTTGATCGGGTAGGGGAGGGTGCCCTTGACCCTTGTCTTGACGAGGCCCTGGAGCCCCGTGCGGAGGGAGGGGGGGTTGCCCTGGTAATCAGCTGCTCCATTATCTGCGCTTGTAATCGGTCGCGCTCGGCTTCGCGCTTGGTGAGAGCGAGGTCGCGCTCTGCTTCTCGTTGGGCACCGGCGGCGGCGCGCTGGGCTTCGGCGGCGGCGCGCTGGGCTTCGGCGCGGTCTCTTCCCATATTCTCTTCCGTCTGGAGGCGTCTAATCTCTAGGCGTATGCGGTCTTCGTCACTCCGTTGCTGCGCTTGAAGGCGTTCTCTTTCCATGGAAGAATGTTCGCGCTCGCTAAGCGTCTGTGCTTGGAGTCGATCGCGCTCGGTTGAGGCTGCCAGGCTGGCGATAAAGGCCTGCGCCAGCATCTTGTCCGCCTCGCTGGGGGAAGACGCTGGTTGAGGTGATCTGCTCCTGGTAGTACTCGTTGGAGATCCGTTCTCCTGTGGCGTATCGAGGAGATCCATCTCCGGGGTGCGCGTCCCTTCTTGTGGTGGGTCGGGTTCCATCCCTGGAGGGCTTTCTTTATCCTGGAGCTCTCCGGGGACTACTTCTTCGGTCTTGGCGGGGGGTAAAGTCATGTCAGGTCCCTCCTGGTCCCCACCGTGAGCTTGGTCAGTTACGTTAGAACCCACTAGGGTCTCTACTGGCGGGGTAGCCTGGTCGGTAGGGTCGGACATCATTTTACTATCTACTTTTTCCGCGTTTAACGTCTGTAGAAAGCTAGGTAGTATACTGGCAACGTAATCCTCTAAGTACTGAGGTGTCTGCCGTCTACGCTGCGGGCGATCTATTTTAGGAGAACCGTTTGTGGAGTGTTCATCATTGGCCATGTCAATATTAATACCACTATATTAATATTACGCTAGTTACCCTCCGGCTCGAAGGACCAATTGTAACTGAGGGGTACAATTCCCTGACTGTATTAATAAGTATGGTATCATTAAACCACTACTGTCTTATGTACATTACTACTGGCCATACAGTACACAGGTATCTTATGATGAACACTTCCCACAATGACTCGGTTCCACACAAAACTGGGTTTAAGTATTTATTAGCAGCAATGATAGTACATAATATACTTTACTTTGGATGCGCTTATAAGGCAAAGGAATGTGCGTAGGCAAATCAATAACGTATGTCCATTCTCATATTATGCAGGAGATAATAATACAACCTGAATCTTAGGAATTATATCTATGGTACTCTGGTAAGATAGCGGGAGATACTGGTAGGGTTCCTCCGGTCGTAAGCCAGCAAGGGGAGAGGATTTGTCGGTAGTAGAGTCTGGGTCAACGATGATAAAGAGACTCCAAGTACAGGAGACGGTGCAATAATCTCTTGATCCGCAGACGAATACAGCTGTTCTCCGTAACATGCAGCTCCGCATGGAAGAAAGCTAGCCGGCCTCAGGCTTCTGAGAGGCGGGCTCGACGTTGCTCCTCACAGGGTAAATCCCACACAATTGTGGGTGTAGGCGATTCTCCACTCCATCAATTACAGGACCAAAAGCAAATATAATCCAGCCGAAAAGGGCTATTTATACGTTAGGTGAACAAACTAGTACCAGCTTTATTCCTGTCTCATATCCTTGCGCAGAACCGTTCATGTCCAGGCAAGTCTTTGGCGGTGACTTTGAACCAGACCTTGGAGGTATGGCAATGGCGCCCAAGGGACCGCTGTCCAAAAGGAGAACGAAATATTATGGTCTGTACTAGGCTAAAGGGATATTCCGTGTATATGTACAAGGAATACACAAGGGATATCAAACGATATACAAATATTATGCAATATATATCAATCAATAAATATATATATTCGGTTTAATCTGATCCTTCGTAACACTACTTATACGTCACACTGCTACTATAACACGCTACCTATGGACGTTAGTCCTTGGGTTCAGTTTCTCTTACTCACGCACTATCACGGGTCCTTCTGGGATAACCCGTCATATACTCAAGTTCAATACGTTCGCCCGTGTGGACCACACCACAGGGGCTCTGTCGAGACACGTCTGATCACATCAAAGTCCAAACTCGAAGAGAGTCGTTCTCCCCCTTCCGTCTCCATTCACCTGCTTCCTCCCCCGTCGCTTTCGTACGCTCTCTGCCTGCCACCGCCCCCTGCTGGTCGCCAACTAGCCACACAGGGAAAACTGGATGGGTGAATATGATCCAGTGATACTGTTTATGATCCATATTCCAGCCGGTAGAAGAGGAGAAGCCTGCGTCATTGTCCAAGAGAATATTAATGGAAACTAGTTAGTATGTCTTGGTGCACCAGGGGAGATAAAAGGCAAGTCAGCCCTTCTGAATAATAGCCATATTTTCAGGGTGCTACATTTCCCCCCACTTTGAACTTGTAATGTATCTTCTCTATGATTCTATGTTATAGCTATATGATCGTTCAGTAATGTATAGTGGAATAGCTTACTCTGCTCGTTGTATTTCCTGTTTAAGTAACAGTTCATTCAAATGTGGTCCTTTGGAAATCACGTGGAGGCGGAGACAGCGCGGCAGGTGTAAACAGTCTGACTGTTGTTTTATTGGAATATCCAACAGCTTAAATTATCTGGTTCACAGCATCAATTATTTTCTATCTCTAATCAGCTTTTCCCGGAGGGCTTCTTAGTGGCGTCTCTTATTCTCGAACTGTGGTGGGGTGGATTCTCCGTCTCTGCTTCTCCGTTCTCTCTGCGTGTCGGTGTCTCCGTGTCTCTGTCTCTCTGCGTCTCTGGTTTTTTCTCCATCATTCAACCTGTAGGTTTTATAGAGAAGAGAGAATCCCCCCCACCCTTGCCCCATCCAGTGCCGTCACCCCAGAGAGCCTGCTTTTCTATTGGCTAGAAGGTCTCCCCTCTAAGTGAGTCATTTGGGTCTTGCGAAACAGCGTTACAAGGTGACCTTAAAGAGGGGACAGGAACTAGTCTTCTCTTAGAATGATCTACCCAAGTGTCCCTGAATGCGACCCTCATACCGATTGAAATAATGGCCTGTTTGGACTGCTTAGCTACGGTAAACAGAACTCTAGTGCTGGCCTTCAGGCCTGACTTAAAGTTAAGTTTTGGGCCCTCCATCCCACTTTGTTGTGTGGGGAAAGAGGTTTCATCTGTTTGCCATTTGGTCTGTTTTTTTTATCTTTATGGCACTCTGGGCCTTTCCTATAACTGCTAAGTGAAGGCTGAAGGGGTGCACTGTTAGCTTTTTGACTGAGTTCTCCTGTGGCTTTTTCCATCAACCGCTAGATGATTTTAATCCTTCCTGTAATGCTTATATGGGTAATTTTGATCCATTTCGACTGAGGCCAGTTAACAGCCTTCTTGTTGACTCAAATGTATGGTTAACCTAACAGGTGATTTGGCATGGCTGTGAGTCTCTATTTTTCTAAGAGAAAATAACCTAGTTCTTTGCTATTTCATATATGTGCATAATTTCTATTGTTTAATTTACAGGTTTTATTTAGATAAATATACGACAATCCACCCTTAGTGGGTTTCATAACCCACTATATAGCACCAATATGTTCTAAATTAAACATGTTAAACCATAATTATCATTTTTGCTAATATTTTCAAAAAATTCAAAAAATTCAAAATTTACACAAATCGAACTACCAAACCCATTTCCGTCTGTACAGTTACAAAATCATCATTCACTCTTTCCGTTGGCTTCTTCCCCAGTCACACACAATATCAGTTATTACTATGACTCTAGACTAAGAAAGCTGTTCCTGTTTTTACAAGGAAACACTCTTTCAATAACAGCTTTTTTGTTTAGACTATTTTATCCATGTTTACTTAGCTTCAATGTGTCTGTTTTTGTGTAATTGACTCTGCAAGAAAAGATTAATACATCCTACCCAAAAGATTAACACTCTAAACATCGAGGGAGATTCAAACAAGCAAACATAAATCATCTCTTCTCCTTGAAAATACCACTGAGGCCTCAATTATTCTTCGCTTTCATCCCTGTCAGTTATCCCTGTTTAAACCTCCTGAGGTCTTTACGGCTACCTCGTTTTGACTGTTTTCTTCTTGTTGTATTTTGTGCTAACCACAGCCTCTTCTTTGTTGTATGCAGTTTTTGGTACTGCTCCGATTTTCCACAGAAGGAAACGATTTTCCCTCTGTCCTTTTTTGCATTTTGGATTGTTATTTACAAACACACAATGGATTGGAAGTTCTCTTTTTCGCACAGATACATCTTTACTGTTCTGTATTTGACAACACTCTTTTTCCAAATTCGTTATCTATATATTCCACAGCTTCAATTGTTAATATTCAATCAAATCACCTTTGTCTCATTCATTTTTGTGCTGTACTATTTTACTAGATCAAATATCTCAAGTTCAACACAATCACCACTTCCACCCTTGAAAGTGGAATAACCATTTATTACACTATCAATACCTTGTTTCCAGACAGCCTCCTCGGTCCGGACAGCCAGCTCTAGACGAGGTCAACCACCAACAGAACCTATGTGCATGGTAACAAACCACAGTCCCTTTAAACACACATCCCACACACTCTGCCAGCCCTCAACAAGCCGGTGCAGAGTCCCCCATAAGCCAATTATCAATTTCACACGTCTGCACCCTACTTGTAAACTATTTGGCCAATGGCGACCAAAATCTACAGAGCTTACCTATAAACAGAGAAACACGTTCGCCCAACACTTACCAAACCCAAAAACGTGACACAACTCCCCAGATACTACTCCTGGACTCTCAATGAGCGGAAAACCAAATCATGAACCAGCTCCCGTCCACCCTTAGTTTCCAGCCCATTATATTAGACATTCCTACCAGTCCCGCTGTGTCACCACCACCTGCTATCCCTGACCGGCGAGAGATCCCTCCCAGCCAGTCAGTTCCTAAAAAAAATAGTGTCAAACAAAAACAAAGAAAATTGCAAACAAACATAAACAAAAATTCGTGAGTGCCTTCATGCAACACACCCATCAACAGAACTAAACTATCAGCTAGAGGCATAAATACCCCCGCATAATCACTAAGAAATAAAAATTAAAAATTAAAAAGAAATGAAGTAAAGAAATTAAATTAATTTTTTTTTTTTTTTTTAAAGTCTCCTTGACCACCCTTGGATCAAGTATGTATAATCACTACTAAAATAGTCCTTTGTTATTAACTCTGTTTAATATTATGTCTAATATCAACTGTTTAACCCTTCTCTGACACCGTCTGGGTCAGAGTTCACATGACCACAAGAGCCATTGCGGTGACCATTTTTCTCTCTCTCTCCAATCTGTGCAGCCGGGCCAGGCTGCACAGGTGGGAGATACCAAAAATCGTCCACCATACCATTCTCCCTTACGTTTTCCTCACTGCCACAGCAAGAGTTGATCAGACACACTGTAGCAAAAAGGAAAACCCATGATTGGTCTATTAATTAACTGTTAGTACGATTGGCTCATGCATCTGTCAGTCATTTCATCTCTCCCTGTTAGTTGCACATCCATCTTAGTCGCTTCCACTCATAATCTAATGTACCAACGCTTCTATATATTTTTTATTCTATTTTTATTCCAATCAGTCCTTTTTCCCATTTTAACTTATTAATAACTCTATTTTCCCGAGCACTATTAGCTTCGCTTGTGCATTCCTGCCTCGTTCTTATTCAACCTATGGCCTTTGCAGACACACCCTCTTTACACCCCTTCTGAAAATGTCCCAACATTCCACATGTCCAGCAACTCTGTGTTCTGATGGACTCTTGCTGTCTATTGGACTCTTGCTGAGCCCGCCACCCTTTGCCACATGATCGAGCGAGATGGCCGATTTCTCCACATTGCCAGCACTCAGTCGATGCCAGCCATCCAAGCGGTCCCCCTCTTTGTCGTCCATTTCCTCCTTGGGGCTGCCAGTTCTGTTGTCTGGATGAGAGAGGGACATACCTGTTCTTCCCAGCCGCCGCACCTTGGGCCTTTTGTTGTTGGGAGGGGCCTGGAAACTCACCCCCCCTGCGGCTGTCATCATTCCCTCGCTGCTCCGCTCCCTGTTCAGGTAACAGGGCAAGTGACTTCTCTTGTTCACTGAGTCCTTGTTCTGCAGTACGAAACATGATTTCCAAAATTACATCACTCATGATCACAGTCTGTTTCGCCAGCTCTTGTTCTAGCACCTCCCTCTCGCGTGTGACTTGGTCAACCGCCAGCTGCTTCTCCACCAGTTTTCTACGGACTGTCTCATGTCTTTCGGATGCTTCCGTGAATGCTCTTTGTCTTTCTGGAGAGAGGCACGTCATCCTCTCTACCTCCACCCTGGCCCCCGCTGTCTGGCTCCTCGTCACTGGCCCACACCTCTCATCCTGGCTTTGGTCTCGAGGGACGACTGGACTGGGCTGTGGAAACTGTTTGTGTACATTTCCATACCTGCTATCGGTCCCTGTTTCAGCCGTACGGCCAGAGTGGACTTCGTGGGACGGCTGTAACAACGCCGCTCTTCTCAGTCTCTTTCTCTGTCCCTTGGTTAAACTGCAGTCGCCTGCAATGGACACCCCAGTGTGGCTCGGTTCTGGTTGGAGTAAAACCGTTGTCTCTGGTTCTCTCTCCTGTAAGACCTCCTGTATTGGAATCAAAGTCATTATTTCCAGTCCCTCTGTTATACTGGTCACCTGAGGAAATTCCATCACATCCCACTCAATCAGATTAACTTCAGATATCAATCTTTCTACGGGAGTGTCTGCAAAGGTTGTCAGCCTATTGCTATTGTCGGCATTACTTCTTTTCATCGCTCTTCGTGCTCTCTTTTTCTGTTTTTTATTTTTGTTTCTCAATCTATAACAGCCTCCTTTTTTATACTTAAATACAAGGTTTTGTAAAGGCCTGAATCTCTTTGGCCATGGCTTCTTCACTTCTATTGTGATATTTCCAGTCTTTGACATAGACAGATTGTCTACTTTTGCTATTGTTATTGCTTCTAAACCTTCAGTTGTTCCTATCAATGTTCCACTAAGGTGAACTTCCTGTGTACCCGACATTCTCACCACTTCCAAACACACCTGCAATCACCGTTTGGAAGAACAAGTTTCTCTGTGTCCAAACCTATTTTTCGCTACTTGAGTTAAAATTCACCCACACTATCAGATTTATACCGGTGCAGACAGGGATTGACAATTTTCTTATCATTCATACTATACCAAGGCTCATATAGCCGTTTCCCCAATTGGTATTGAAATCGTCAGAGCCCCAGTCCTCGCCGAGCCTGTGCAAAAAGAAAGCAAAAACATAACACTTAATACAGTGGCATTTCCCTTGTCATTTCCTCAATATTTATGCATTGGAAATGTCGGGCATTCCTATACTAATTCTTCTAGAGAGATTCAGTGTGATCTACTTGAATATAACGATACGGTTTTACTTGTTTTTGTCCGTTTGTCCAACCGGAAACTGGAGGTTCCAATCCTTTGTGTGTTCCTTTCACCTTTGGTTCTCTGGGGAACATAATCATTAAGTTCCACACAACCTATCAATTCTAACAAATGGTAAACTTGGTTAGCCATCTGTTCCAATTTCTTTTTGCTTTGTTGAAATTGTCATAATTTATACTTTAAATGACTGCTCCGCGTATTAACTATGTATAAATGTAATATTAACTTCCCTACTTGCTTTCTACTATGAAAATCAAAAACTATACTTCCTCCTACATTTCTCACCACATTTACATCTCACGCCTTCATCACATTCTTCATACAACACCATTCTACATTATTTTTCCACACATACCCCCTCACACCACCAAAAAAAAAACCTTTTGGTGGCGTCACTGCTTCCAACCACTATCACGGGAAAAAATTCATCTTTAGCAACTTAGGTCACTAAACCCCTGACCGTTACATAGCCCAGTTGTCCACGTTATTAAATTCATGAACCCCAGTACTATACCCACCGCAACATTTCCCATGATCCCTGAATCCACAGGGACCCGTCATTCCACAGCCCAAAGCATCTTCCCTCAGTTTCGAACCTGAACGAAAACACCCCAAGCCCCCTTCCAAGGAATATCACAACTCGTCCAACCATCACCTGTACCGGCACCTATTTCACATACATAACAGCTACGTAGTTCAAAACAACCACCCAACCAATAACACACAACAAGACGCAAAGCCAACCCTGCCTCCAAGGACCCCAACCGAAGGGGGAAACCAGGGGACTGGCACCTTCCCTAAAATGAAAAACAAAAAACACGCCACAACCGTCTCTAACCAAAACCAACCTAATGTAAAACCCATCTCCCCTATAACAAATGCTCAAACTCCTTGCCCCCAGCCCAAACACACACGCCACACTCAAGAGGGCCAGTCTGGGGGTTGGAGGGACCCCAACCAGAAACGGTCCGTAACGTACCCACAATCCATTTGAAGGCAAGGCATCGAGGGGGGCGCACGTGGAGAAATGAAGGGAGGGAGAGAAGGAGAGACACAGGGAGAAACACAAGGAGAGACAGAGGGGGGGAGAGACATACATACGGAAGAGGAGTTCCCAAACGACCATGAATATTAACTTATCCTTCCGTAAAGTAAACACTATTTCAATACAACCACTGCCTCAAGCCCACCATAAGGGCAACCTAACTCGAATACTCTAACTAACCGCATGTCATGTATGTCCTGATGAACCGAAAATGGGGGACCCCGATGTAAACAAGACGAAAGTCTTTCCCGGTCTGCATCCCCTTAACAATCGTGTGTATTGAGCCGTACTGTATTACCCATTCTGATAAAGTTTTCAATCCACCAACCAACCAACAAAGTCCATCTGGGAGAGAGGGATAGACAGAGGGAAGGGGAGATACCGGGAGGGAGGGAGGGAGAGAGAGCGGGAGGAAGACAGGGAGGGAGAGAGGGAGGACAGATGAAGGGAGGGGGGGGCACAGACAGATGAAGGGAGGGGGGGAGCTATGACGGGAGGGGGGGCACAGAGAGGGAAGGAGGGGGGGATGCTATGAAGGGAGATTTATTTATTTTCTTTCTACACTCAGAATCAACCAGCAGACTTCACCGTATAGCCTGGTCCAGTTAACCCACAGCTTAACACAACTAATGGTCTTTGCATGGAGTTCCTAAAAGCCATCACTATACCCCAAGGGACGGAGAGAGGGAGAAGGGAATGGGGGAGGGAGGGATGCAGGGAGAGAGGGAGGGAGGGAGGGAGAGAGGGAAAGAAGAAGAGAGACGGCGAGACGAAGGGAGGAGGGGGGGACGGGGGAGGGAGAAGGCAGGCCGAAACCCCACCTGTTCAAAAAGGCCTTCGACTGTCAGCCTCCCATTTTAACTTCATCGCCCTCGTTTTTCTAAATCCTCCGTTTATTCTATGTTTCTAATTAACCATGTTCTATTCCTTCCCTATAACTGTTTCAAACCTGTAGCGTAGCACTCTGGGATCCCATCGAACAAAAAGCACATCACAAATCCAATCCATTATTATCACTATCATGTGTGGCTGCCGTCCTGGCGGTCATCTGTGCTCTACTGAGTGCACCCTTCTAGCCCAGCGAGAGCGCTGACGCTCCGTATTTGAGCAGGGTTGTCTGCCAACACAAGGTGGAACCCTGGAGGAAGCGATATAAGGAAACAAATCGCCAATAACTGTGAAGTTATCTTCGAACCCGTATCAGGAAATAAGCCTCCACACATCTGGTTAAATTAAATGCGAAACAAGACCTCCTGTGCGCCTCATGTTACAAACTTGTCCTCGTGAGCAGAGCGCATCACAACTACATCTAAAGGTGCATTGTTTGCAAACATTAGAACAGACACGTGACTCATACGCACACAGGAACGGGAGAGAGGGAGGGAGGGAGAAAGGGAGGGAGAAAGGGAGGGAGAGAGGGTGGCAGGGAGGGAGGGAGAGAGGGACGGAGGGAGGGAGGGAGGGAAAGAGAGGAGAGGGAGGGAGGGAGGGAGGGAGAGAGAGGAGAGGAGAGGGAGGGAGGGAGGGAGAGTACTATATCTGCATGGGGGGGCACACACTATGGTATAGAGGGAGATGATATCTCATCTCTACAGTGGGGCGGGGGGGGGGGGGGCACACACCATAGAAGCTATGAAGGGAGAGACTACAAAAGAAAGGAAGTATTCCAGGGAAGGAGCTGTACCATAGGGAGCTCACACCATATAATAAACGGAAGGATGGAATGGAACGTGGTACCCACTATGATAGTGCAGGATGGATGGAAGGGGGGAGGGGAAGGGGGCACACACTATGATAATGCAGGATGGCACCCATTCTAATAGCGCAGGAGGGGGCACACCCTATAGGGAAGGCTACAGTGGGGAGGGGGGGGGGCCCTGATGAAACTTCTAGTATCCTCTCATATACTGTACCATTTTAGCCATAAAAGGGGAAAAAAGGAGGGAGGGAGTGGAAATGGGAGGGAGGGATGGAGGAAGAAAAGGAGGTGAGGGAGGGAGAGAGAGGAGAGGAGAGGAGAGGGAGGGAGAGAGAGAGAGAGAGAGTGGGAGGGAGGGAGGGAGGGAGGGAGGGAGGGAGGGAGGGAGGGAGGGAGGGAGGGAGGGAGGGAGAGAGAGAGAAAGAGAGAGAGAGAGAGAGAGAGGGAGGGAGGGAGGGAGGGAGAGAGAGAGAGAGAGAGAGAGAGAGAGAGAGAGAGAGAGAGAGAGAGAGAGAGAGAGAGAGAGAGAGAGAGAGAGAGAGAGAGAGGGAGGGAGGGAGGGAGGGAGGGAGGGAGGGAGGGAAGTGAGGGAGGGAGGGGGGGCGAGGGAGGGAGAGAGAGGGAGGGAGGGATGGAGGAAAGGAGGGGGGCAACCTAGGGAGAGAGGGCCAAGCAACAGCAGAGGTGTATCCATTTCAAAGACAACACCGCCCCCTGCTGTCTCTATTCGCACATCAACCCCATTGCCCCACAGTGCGTCATCACGCAGCCACTCCTCCCATGACGTCAGCCGACGTGCTCACACAACATGAACCCCAATTCCCAGAATTCCCTGTACCGAATCGTAGTCCGCCATTAAGGATGGCTTCCCGCGAGACGTCGCCACAGGCTTACGTCACGTTTACACTCACGAGGTCTCGCTGTCAGCCAAAACAGCATCACGCGATATTCCCCGAGACTCCCAGCATGCAACATTGTTAGCACAGGTAGCTTTAGCATGTTAGCATAGTTAGCTTAGCATTTTTAGCATAGTTAGCTGTCCACTGCTAACACGATTAGCTTAATACTGTTAGCCCCATTAGCTTAGCTCAATGTTGCTATCGCTCGATCAGCCTAGCACGGCTAGTTAGCTTAGCCTTGCCCCTTACAATAGCGTTTCCTACACGGCCCATTATCCTGTTGATTTGAGCGGCACAACACATCGCGACGTTTTGCACAACCCAGTCATATTTTATAACATAATTTTAACTTTATTAAGCATTCGTTTATAAATCCTACAGTATCAGCCCCGGCCGGCTCCGTATTTTAAATCTAACGCTCCCGATCCAGCCCCGTATTTCAAATCTAACGCACCCCCTCTAGGCCCCCACCAAGCAGACGCACCCTAGTGACGTCATCAGTGGTGGCCGCGATCTGCCATTAAATCATTGTAGCAGAAGAAGAACCCTGCTTTCTTTGATCTTTACCACATTAAACCACGACCTTATTACCACTGATACAAAAATTTCAAAGAACGTCACACATCCCCTTGGTACCATCTCACTCGCC
The DNA here is from genome assembly GCF_963971535.1 of Notolepis coatsorum. Lineage (NCBI taxonomy): Eukaryota > Metazoa > Chordata > Actinopteri > Aulopiformes > Paralepididae > Notolepis > Notolepis coatsorum. The sequence goes on from NC_140167.1 coordinate 147,993,323, forward strand.
ATTCACTCAATTCATTCGATATCGCAACGCAGCGTCCATACGGTATGCACGTCGTTTTCGCGGACAGTGGTATGGTGTCCCCGGTTTCCGTCCCTAGAGTTATCATAATGATACAAAAAATACTGGCATCCACTTCATAAGTCATAACCTCTAGCAGACTCATTCACACACATTCTCTCTCATCCGCACAGTTACACTCATACTTCCATTCAGCAACATAATCATTCTTAGCACTGGTCAACCTTGCACATCATGTAGCATCATTTGGTAGCCTTTTTCAGCCACCATGGATGAAGCTATAAGTTCCGTCATCTCAACACAACAGTCGTACTAAACATTAATAACCCCCAGCATTCCCCGTTAGCTTGCAACGTAGCTTAGCATGTATTAGCCCTGCTTTGTATAGCAGTAGCTTCCCGGGTATAAAACGGCTCTATTCCGTATACTGCAACAATATAGTAATCCGCGACATTTAGCGTTATGATGACGTACGTTTGATCATAGCTATGATACCATGCATGTGTCATCCTATTTCATCTAAACAACATATATACATTGTTACATACCAAAGTCCTTATATAATGCCTCATCGCTTCTAAGTGCAGTTTTTTAGTTCGAACATAAGCGCAGTTCTTTATAACCCCCCAGTGCACAAGTGCTAATTTTTCCGAGGTTTAAGAGGACTACCTTACGCGCACCAGATCTCTTGTTCCGTAAGAATTAAACGGATTCGTACGACGTCGATTTGTCTTTAGCAACGTACAAACCAGACGTCTCCAGTTATTGTCATTGCATTTGAACCTACGATTCTAAACAAGAGTCTCTGTCGCCTAACCTGGCGCAATCCTCTAGCCCCTCAGCAGTGCGCGACCTGAACTATATTATTGTCCAACCCGATCGCGCCAATCCCCTTAATTTCATTAGTGCCGATACGGCTGTGCGCTCAATCGTTCAACTCGATCGCGCCAATGCAACCATTCCCTACCCCTGTTCGAAATCTGCCCAAACAAACCCCGACAACACAAACACATCTTCAACTCACCGTTTGGCCTCTGCTGGTTGTTGTTGCTCGAGGATGGTGTAGTCAGGCGTCGTTGCTCTGCTCTGAGAGTTTTTGAAGTTCTGTTGTGTCCTTGTCCTGGGTTCCGTTCGGATGTACAGACCGGCAGTCACGGCGCCAGATTAATGTATCTTCTCTATGATTCTATGTTATAGCTATATGATCGTTCAGTAATGTATAGTGGAATAGCTTACTCTGCTCGTTGTATTTCCTGTTTAAGTAACAGTTCATTCAAATGTGGTCCTTTGGAAATCACGTGGAGGCGGAGACAGCGCGGCAGGTGTAAACAGTCTGACTGTTGTTTTATTGGAATATCCAACAGCTTAAATTATCTGGTTCACAGCATCAATTATTTTCTATCTCTAATCAGCTTTTCCCGGAGGGCTTCTTAGTGGCGTCTCTTATTCTCGAACTGTGGTGGGGTGGATTCTCCGTCTCTGCTTCTCCGTTCTCTCTGCGTGTCGGTGTCTCCGTGTCTCTGTCTCTCTGCGTCTCTGGTTTTTTCTCCATCATTCAACCTGTAGGTTTTATAGAGAAGAGAGAATCCCCCCCACCCTTGCCCCATCCAGTGCCGTCACCCCAGAGAGCCTGCTTTTCTATTGGCTAGAAGGTCTCCCCTCTAAGTGAGTCATTTGGGTCTTGCGAAACAGCGTTACAAGGTGACCTTAAAGAGGGGACAGGAACTAGTCTTCTCTTAGAATGATCTACCCAAGTGTCCCTGAATGCGACCCTCATACCGATTGAAATAATGGCCTGTTTGGACTGCTTAGCTACAGTAAACAGAACTCTAGTGCTGGCCTTCAGGCCTGACTTAAAGTTAAGTTTTGGGCCCTCCATCCCACTTTGTTGTGTGGGGAAAGAGGTTTCATCTGTTTGCCATTTGGTCTGTTTTTTTATCTTTATGGCACTCTGGGCCTTTCCTATAACTGCTAAGTGAAGGCTGAAGGGGTGCACTGTTAGCTTTTTGACTGAGTTCTCCTGTGGCTTTTTCCATCAACCGCTAGATGATTTTAATCCTTCCTGTAATGCTTATATGGGTCATTTTGATCCATTTCGACTGAGGCCAGTTAACAGCCTTCTTGTTGACTCAAATGTATGGTTAACCTAACAGGTGATTTGGCATGGCTGTGAGTCTCTATTTTTCTAAGAGAAAATAACCTAGTTCTTTGCTATTTCATATATGTGCATAATTTCTATTGTTTAATTTACAGGTTTTATTTAGATAAATATACGACACTTGCTAAGTCCTCTGCAAGTTAACTCAATGAAACACCAACCAACGCATGCAGGAAAACGGTCCTGAGACCAACAGTTTCACACATAGATCGACAATCACACATTATGCTAACAGTTTCACACACTCATTCATGAGTTGGACACACTGTTCAACAAACACACTCTTGAGCACGTAGTCCTGGCGATACCGAGCGGGTAGCCGACCTCTAGTGCTCCTCGGGGGCCGGATTGGTCCGACTCCCCCCTCTCAGATCCCGTGTCCGTCTTCTTGCCCTCCCGGGTAGCAACACGAGAGGATGTAGGAGGAGTGGAGTCACCAAGGGGGGGACCATCAGACTCGGAGGAGCTCTGTGCAGGTTCGTGCATCCTCCGGGGAATCCGCGCGTGCTCCCGCCCGCCTCGGGCAGTCCCGTAGGTGCATGTTCTGTGGCCCAAGCCTTCGGGACCACGTCTCGAGCCGGGGCACACTGTTTACACTGTTGCCTCCAGCCCTTCACCTCGGCCGCCATCCCTGGCCAGTAATAGCCCCGCCCCATTAACCCTAGTGTCCCGCGTTCGCCCAAATGTCCCCCCAGGACATGTTGAATCTCGTATACGTGCCGCCGCAGCGCCCCCGGCACCACCAACTGTAGTTTCTCCTCTCCATCTCGAGGGTCACTAACTCGCCTGAATAGCACCTTATTCTTCAGACGGAACCGTTCCCACTGCCCGTAGAGCTTACGCATGAGTGGGCTCACCTCTTGCAGTTGCACTCCGGTGGGGTGGATCCCCTTCATCACCGCCTCCCATACGGGCCCCACCTCCGGGTCTTCCACTTGGAATTGCCATATCTCGTCCCAGCTATATCCGCCGTCTCCCTTCTGGACCGCTATCTGCTTTGCGCCGATCACTGGGACCCCCGACGGATCGGTCTGCTTCTCGGGGCTCCGGCAAGCACGGACCGGGGCTGGCCGACCCCGCGCAGCCCGGAGCAAGCAAGCCCGAACTTCTTCCGCCGAGATCGTTACATAGCCTTCGCTGTTGACTTCCGGCGGCTCCCGTGGGCTCACCTCTTCGGTTGGCCTTGCGACCAGGGCGGGGGCCTGCGGCGGCCCGGCCCGCACTTCGGGCCTCCGGCGGGCACAAACGCCTTCCGCTGGGATCGCTAGAACGTCCCTTGCTGTGTCCACTACCTCTGGTCCTGGTCTCATTGGAATGGGCGCCCGGGCACCAGCGCGTCCGTCGGACCGGCCGCCTTGGTGGCCGCCTTACTTTCTATAGAAGCAGCTGGGAGGTGCGCTGTTTTAAGTGAGCGTGGGTTATTGAATTGATTGATTGATTGATTGCTAATTTTATTACTGTCCGCCTTGTTTCCAACTGGTTAAGTTTAGGCCCTCTTTCGAAGTTGGTTAAGGTTAGAGTTTGGAATCAGGGCTGGTGGTCTATCGCCCTGCTCTAAAGACAAACTCTAACCTTAACCCATTCTCTGCCACGCTTATATCCATCGCTGTTTGATCTCTGCCAGCACTGTAAGTCTATGGAGATGTTCACCTTCTTTGCAGGGCTGTAACTTTTTAAATTGTATTGCTAAATTGACATTACTATGGCCCATTATACAACGGCATGCAAATTTCTCGATTCTGATTGGCTGAAACAGTCAATTTACACGTATGTATTTGTCATAATCCCACGCTCTTGGTCCCAGGACCCGCCCACAACCGAATTACTATCACTCCGCCGTGCGACTTTGTACAAAAAAACAAGATGGCGGACAATAATCTTTATAGTCAAATTAGACTGTGCTCTCAAGTTCTGACACTGGGTGCTGTAATCCCATAAAGTTGAGTATATCAAAAGCAGGGTAGCCGGACCAGCACTCTCAGGTTCAAGGCTAGCCATATCACTGAAGAAGGACATAGTTCCGAAACATGTCTGTTTCCAATTCAGGCTGCCATTAAAAACATTGAACCTGAGAGTGCTGGTCCGGCTACCCTGAGGTCTAGAGTTTGTAGCTCCACCTTCTCAGAATATTCTCTTTTTTTTTGTTACATAATGTAAAATTACAGATTCATACCTTCAAAATAAGCCATCAATTGTCAAATTTGAGACGATAGTTTTCAATCAATGTCCTATCAAACATTCTGGTAAAATCCTAACTACTTTTCTGGATAGGACTAGAACTTGATCCAAGTTCATTCAGCTATCTGATGAGAGAACTACACTCCCAGAATTCAATGTGATCATTGTCACTAGAACCATTTCACACCTGGAGCAAAGGCCCAGTCATTCCTTTGTTATTCCAGTGAATGGACCCAGCAGGAGGCCTAGCCTAGCGACAAGCGGCCACTACATAGTTGGGTATTGAAAAAATGCTCATATCCAAAAGTAGTAGAGAGAGAGAGAGAGATAGAGAGAGAGAGATGGTATTTACAGTACTGTACCATATCAAAAAAAAATAAGCAAACCAATAACAATTTGTGGTTGTATTTCTCTAGAATGACTAGAAGACCTTCTGGGGTGGACGCCAAGCCTGTTCACACAACAGCAGGAACTTGCTGCACAGCCGCATGAATTTATTTTCATTGATGAGGCTGGATTCAACCTAAGCCAAACAACACACATTCAAATCCAACCCTAACTAACCTTACTGTCATGCACTTGTCCTAATATACTAACCTACACTGTAGCACTCAACACTTTGATGAACATTGTTAGTTACTCAGCTGATAGAGTTGTGCCCTTCCTGATGACTTGTCGTACAGAACTTGTAAGTCGCTTTGGATAAAAGCATCAGCTAAATGACTAGATGTAAATGTAATGTGTAAATGTGTAAATGTAAATGTGTGTGTGTGTGTGTGTGTGTGTGTGTGTGTGTGTGTGTGTGTGTGTGTGCGCGCGCGCGTGTGTGAAAGTAAGACATCCTTGACTTAGTAAACTCACTGACAGCACGTGTGGCAGATTTATATCCAGCTTTTAATTTGATCGTTTGTTTGTGTGTTTCTGTGTGTGTCTGTGTCTGTAAATGACTAGATGTAAATGTAATGTGTAAATGTGTAAATGTAAATGTGTGTGTGTGTCTGTCTGTCTGTGTATGTGTGTGTGTGTATGTGTGTGTGTGTGTCTGTGAAACATGTCTTGTACTCATTTACCTCACTAAATACAGCAATGTGTAACTGTAGATTTCAAGAGAGAGAGAGAGAGAGAGAGAGCGACATTTATAATAATTATATTATTAATTAGTTTTGTTACACACACACACTAATAACATGATCATAACCAAACCAATTTCAAATGTATCATCAAGTACAAAATAGATTTGATCGTAATATTGAAGTGGATTTCCCAAGCTATTTCGGTTCTGCTCTGATCAGAACCGGGTTGCGTTAGTACTCTGCGTTGTGATTCAATACTTTAAAGCTCTGGGAATCACTTCTCTTCAAACTGAGCAGTGCAGGCAGAAGGAATTAGGAGGAAAAAGGTTATATAGCAGCTGTTTAATCAAAGTTTAAGAGTGTATACAAATTACAATAAGAAAATGCTATAGTTGTGATCACAAACACTATGCCGTGAGTGATACAACCAGACTAATATTACAGTATAAAGAATGATAGTTGATAAGTTGTTGATGGTCTTTGTTGTCTGGCTGACAAAACAAAGCAGTCTGTTTTCCCTCCAAAAGCGATGTCCTTTGTTCTCCTGCTGACCTGCCCGCCTTGAGTGTGGATGGTGGAGAGGTCTTGTCCTGTGGGTTGGGTTGTTTCAGAGTCCCTCTCCCCCATCACACCTGGGATCTTATAGCCAAGGCCCAGTGTCTCGGAGTTGATGACATCATCACATTATTTCCTCCAATCACAAGCCTGCTAAGCTGGCATTTGAAAATAGGGGTTTGGCTTATAGGCCAAACCCCCTTCACATAACTGCAAACGGAGGCTGTCCTTACAGTCAACAATCTACCTTAAACATTGCATCATTTTCATTTCCTAATATCTATATTTGAATTACAATTGCCCACATAAACACAGATATATTTCTTTATCACTAAGTCTGTTGACTTTAATCATTCTTTTAGAATAGAATATAACTGAATAACAGATTAAATTAGAACTGGATAGAAGAGAATAGATCAGAATATAAAACCATCAATTAATCAAATTGAACATAAATTGGAAACAGCACAGACACATTAACTAATTGTAGACATTAAGTATGATTTTAACTTACTTCAATGACTTCAGAATTTAAGAACAATATACCAGGAAATAGTTAGCTTGTTTGGAGATCTTCTCTGTGTGTGTGTGTGTGTGTGTGTGAATGTGTGTGTGTGTGTGTGTGTGTGTGTGTGTGTGTGTGACTATGTGTGTGTGTGTGTGTGACTATGTGTGTGTGTGTCTATGTGTGTGTGTGTGTGTGTGTGTGTCTGTGTGTGTGTGTCACAGGAAACTCCAGCAAGATAACATGTTTACGTGACCTTTTGGTCTTTTGTCCCGATCTTACAGAGCCCATTGTCCTAAACTCTTCCCAGGCCATGGCAGATGGCCCTTGGGTTCCTGTCATTTGACCACTCACTCCATATGTAAATCGACCTGTGTGCCTACAATGGCAATCAGTCTATGTAAACACACACACAATCTATGAATTATTGTTTTGAGGGCCAAGTATTTCTACACATTAGTTAATCATGAGATCTATGGTTTGGGAATTTACCACAGTTCCCCACTTGGATAGTTTACCTATCCTTAATATGTCAAACATAGATATCAATCTCTACACACTACTATCTAGATAACACTTAAGACATTTTATTAGGATAAAATATATATCTGATTTGCCACACTCAGATCCTAAAATTCAAATTAGCCATTTCAGTTTGTGATCGTGTGCACAGTCTTTAACAACTTGTTCTCGTACCAAGATCAATTTCCATTGGTCTCAACTGTGAGTTGTCAAATTCTGACTTGGCGCATTGAGGAGGGGGGGTCTATGTTTTCTAGATTTGACCCGGCCTCCTCTTTGTTGCTCAGAGCTGATGCAGTATCACGACTGCTGGGTGCAACTCAGAAAGCAAATTGCCTTTCTATTACACCCCATCTTCTGTCAAGAACATCTTGACTCGTGTTGACCTCTATTAGGGGGTAGGACCCCCTGCTGTATCTTCTATTGCTGTCATCGTGTTGACCTCTATTAGGGGGTAGAGCCCCCTGCTGTATCTTATATTGCTGTCACAGCGGTGGGGAGGTCGTCGCTGGCTGCTCGACCCTTTCGCTGGTTGACCCCCTGGTCAATGGTTGAGGCCTTGCTTCTGTTGACAGCCGGAGTTGTTGCTGAGGTCTAGCCGCCTGTCTCCTCGTTGGTTGTCTGTCGTTTCCCTCTGAAGCCTCAAGACTCGGTCACTGCGTTGGCCAAGACTCTCCCGGCCCGAGAGGTAGGCGTCTCCTGGTTCTCCGCAGTGTTGTGGTTCCCCATGGAACCGCTGGGTAGACACTAGCCAGTGTCCTGGATCAACAGTACCGATGGAGTCCTCGGTCTTCCTTGTACCACTCTCTGATGACTGCGGATCCCCCAATCTCCCATCCGTATCCTGCAGTGAATATATATCGCTTCGGGGGACAGTGCAGGTCACTTCTACCACAACAATTGATTGAGAATCCATAATTTCCATAATTTTCCTCCCTCAGACTCTCTTTACTGGTCTGAGCTTTGACAACTTTCTTTTCCAAATCATTTATCTATATATTTCATGGCTTTTAGATCATTAATTTTCAAAATTCTGAAAAATTCACATGGCTCTCATTATATTATGCTGTCAAAACAGTATACTCCTCCACCTCTCGATGTGGAATACACATTCAAACATCGTTACCGTCGTCCTCTGCTTTTGGACAGCTGCACCCCGGACCGGACGGTCAGCACTGACACATCCACTCTCCCAGTAACCTGTGTGTATGGCAACAAATCACAGTCCGCCTTAAACACACATCTTCCACACCACAAGCCAATTATCAATTGCACATGTTCACACCCTACACAAGACTAATTTGGCCAATAGCGACCAAACCTATTGAGCTTCATTAATGTACAGAGAATCATGCTTCCCAACACTTTCACCAACCACGACACACCCCCAGCCCCTAAAACTGGGTATTCAATGGGCAGAGAACAAAAATCCATAACTAGCTCATGTTCCTTCACTTTGTTCCCAGTCCATTTTACAGACATATACTACCCCGTCCTGATGTGTCGAGATCACTCCCAGCTTGCCAGGTACCCTAAGAAAAAATATACAGAAAGAAAGAAAACAGTGTGTGATGTCCGGGTAGCAGCTAGAATCTTGAGTTCCTCAGAACCCCAGAGATAAATGACCCAACAAACAGATATTGTCAGCAACATTTAACGAGTGAGACGGTAAGAAGTCTAAAGATGAGCCCGAAGAAACAAAAGACTAAAAGAAATACCAAAACCGACTCTGGAAACGAGAAAGATGTCACAGATGAACAGGATCGTCAAACCAGCTCTTCCGACACTGACGAGGAAACAGAGGGAGAGGAATCCGCGATTCTAAAAGAATTAAAAGATCTAAGGAGAGAGAATAAAGAAGCACACAATGCCACTCAGTCTTCAGTGAGCAAACTTGAAACATCTATGTCGCAAGTAACTGAATGGATTGACAAAACAGAAGGTAGAATTACGGTAATTGAAAAAAAAATCACGAAACTGGATGATAGTGGAATGAGACACCAGAGGGCGCTCAAATACCTTGTAAAAAGAGATGCAGAAATTACTGCAACCTGTGAAGACTTGCAAAATAGACTCAGACGCAACAATATCCGGATCTACCAAGTCCCTGAAGGTAGCGAGGACAAGGATATTAAAGAGTTTGTGAAGCAGCTATTGACAACATCCCTGAAAATAACACCTGAACTTGAGTCTGAGATTAAGATAGAAAGAGCGCACAGATCACTGACGGCCAAACCGAGAGATTCTAGCGCCCCCCCGCGCTCTATCATTGTGCGCTTTCTAGATTTCAATATCAAAGAACAGGTGTTACAGCTCGCATGGGGACAATCCGTCACACTTCAAGGGAAAAGGATCTATTTTGATCACGATTACTCCCCAGACCTGCAAAAGAAGAGGGGTCAGGTGCGTCACGTCATCAAACAGCTGAAGGAAAAAGAGATACGCGCTAATTGCCCATACCCGGCACGACTCAGGATGACAACAGAATCGGGAACGAAGGTGTTTGACTCGCTGGTGGATGCAATTCCCACACTAAAAGAACTGGGAATTCATGTCCAAATCGACGAAAGAGAGCAACTACAAAGAGAACTGACAAGGGACAGGTGGCGAACACAAAGAAGAGGGCGAGAGCAGCGAACGAAAGGAGCCATGACGTCACTATCTGCCGCAGACCTAAGATCATTCATGGACGATAAAGATGAGTAAACCAGTTAGATATAGTAATAGTAGACTAACGAAATGTTTACAATAAGTGTAAAACACAAGAAATAATGGACATGCTGCTGACTAATATGATTATCATTTACCCTGAGTATTAATTACCTGTTGGGAAAATTTAAATATATCAAATCTACTTTAATTTATATGTGGTTCTGAGGCCAGAGACTGAGCCATAGACGGATCACACTTAGCCTGTGTTATCAGGCAAAGGTTAACCCTATACGCTCGTGGTTAACTTCTCTGCACTTAGTGCAATATGCTCCCTGAGAGAGAAAGCTACACCTCTCTAGAACATCGGGAGATTATTTCATTTGTGATTTATGTAAGACAGCTTACTGGAAAATTGGAAGCCCTAGGTTTTCCCTTACAAGTGAATAGGGGACCATTTTGTTTTGTTTTTTATGTTGTATACTCTTTGACAAATGCCTCAAGCTCATATACTATGGAAGATAGATCTATGTTGTACATACGAAATACAATTACATTATGACAAGCCTTAAATGTATTAGTTATAATATAAATGGTCTTAACAACCCAATAAAGAGGAAAAAACTTTTTGGACAACTTAAGAAAATGCAGTGCTCTATAGCATTCATTCAAGAAACGCACTTATCAATGAACGAACACCAGAAACTGAAGAGAGAATGGGTGGGCCAGGTGTATAGTGCGTCCTGTCAAACAGGGAAAAAGAGAGGAGTGGCTATTCTATTTAACAAATCAGTATACTTCACCAAAGAAAAGGAAATTGCAGATGACCAGGGCAGATATGTTATGGTCCTGGGGTCAATAGGAGGATCAATCATAACCTTTCTAAATATATATGCACCAAATGAAGACTGCCCCAATTTCTTTAAAGGTATAGCCTCACTTTTGGCTGGTAACGCCAAAGGAATTATCCTTATGGCCGGTGATTTCAACTGTGTACTAAATCCAAAAGTAGACAAACTGCCTGTAGATTGTGGACCCATTTCAAAAAAATCTAGATCACTGAATGCAATGATAAAAGAATTTGGACTTATAGATGCATGGCGTTTCCACCATCCTAGGCAGAAAGACTTTACCTTTAGGTCTGGGGTCCATGGTAGCTACTCTCGGATAGATTACTTCTGTATTTCCAAGCAAGATATTGACAAAGTTGAATCATGTATCATTGAACCAGCGACCATCTCAGATCATGGACCTCTAACTCTTCAACTTAACATCAGTACCAATAAAATCTTTAAATATTGGAGGCTCAATGTATCCATGCTGTCTGACTCTCACACACGGGAGAGGATAAGTGAAGAACTGAAGAGTTATTTTGATCTCAACAATAAGGGGGATGTCTCACCATCAATTTTATGGGACGCGGCAAAGGCTGTAATGAGAGGTAAAATTATCTCAATTTCAAGTGCACTAAAGAAACAGCGAAATGAAAAACAACAGAACCTAGAAAATGAGTTAAAAATACTAGAAAGGAAACATAAACTGAACAGAGATGAGGAAGATTTAAAAGCTCTACTAACCTGCAAACAAAAACTAGATGACCTGTTGACATACAAAGCGGAAGGAGCCCTTAGATTTGCTGGTAGGAATTACTATGAGATGGGAAATAGGGCAAGCAAGCTACTGTCATTCCAGCTCCACAAAATACAGTCAAGTCGGATAGTTCCAAAGATTAAACACCCCAGCACACACATGGAAGTAATGCAAACGCAAGAAATTGCTAATGCATTTGCAGATTACTATACCGACCTCTACAAAGCACAGCAATTGGAAAACAAGAAAGAAAAAATCAACAACTTCTTAGATAACCTTAAACTTTCTAAACTATCCCCAGATGAGGCGGATGAGCTAACCTCCCCTATTACGGAGAAGGAGATAGGGGAAACTATTCAGATGCTTAAGAACAATAAATCACCAGGTACAGATGGGTTTTCAAATGAATTTTATAAACATTTCACTGAACAATTAACACCAGTATTAAGTGTAGTTTATAACTATGCCCTATCTGAGAGAGATCCACCAGGAAGCTGGTCAGAAGCTATTGTCTCGGTAATACATAAAGAAGGTAAAGACCCCACAAGATGTAGTTCCTATAGGCCCATAAGTCTCCTTTGCAACGATTTCAAGATATTGACATCTATACTTAAAAAAAGAATACAGAAACATATAATAAAACTGATACACCCAGACCAGACTGGCTTTATCACTGGTCGACAGGGTGCTAACAACATCAGAAGAACTTTAAATCTGCAAACAGTGGCTGGATCTCGAAAAGAACCATCAATGCTTCTCGGCTTAGATGCCGAGAAGGCATTTGATAGAGTTGATTGGCTGTACCTTGAACTAACATTGAAAGGTATGGGATTCAATAACACATTTATAGATTGGATAAAATGTTTATATAAAAACCCCAAGTCTAGAGTAAGGGTGAATGGTCACTGCTCTCACTTCTTTGAGATACAGAGAGGGACACGCCAAGGAGACGTTTTGTCTCCATTACTATTCGCGATTGGCATAGAGCCACTAGCGGAGATGATTAGATCAAACCCTCAGATACAGGGAATAGATGACCAAAAAGGCATTACACACAAGATCTCGCTATTTGCTGATGACATTTTACTTTATATCAAAAACCCTTTGGAATCAATTCCAAACATAATGATGGATTTAAGAAATTACGGCGAACTGTCGGGTTATAAGATAAATGAGACCAAATCAGAAGCCATGATGATAGTGGGAACATGGCCAACACATCTGAACAGTATAGCACCCTTCCATTGGGCTAGAGACGGATTCAGGTATTTAGGAATCATTTTGACTCCCAGCAGCAATCAGTTATATCAAGCAAACTACGAAAAGTTGATTGTACAAATCAAATCAGACATGGCCAGATGGGACATTTTACCTCTCTCCCTAGTGGGAAGAATAGAATCAATTCGAATGAATGTGCTACCTAGACTTATTTTTCTCTTCCAGTCTCTACCTATACCAATACCTGCCACTACCTTTAAAATGTTAGATAAACTCCTATCCAAATTCATCTGGCAGAGGAAAAAACCTAGAGTAAGGCTTAAAACACTATGTTTGCCAAAGAACAAGGGTGGTCTTGGTCTACCAAACCTAAGAAACTACTACTGGGCAGCTCAATTACGCATACTTGTGCATTGGATACAAAAGGACCTAGATTCAGGATGGGTACAGATTGAGCAAAACTCAATTCCAAAGACCCCTCTCAGATCCATAATATTCCTGGGGAAAGCATACTGGAAAAAAATTAAGATTGGTAACAAATGGATTACAAATACATTAAAGGTATGGGAAAGTGTAAGGAAAAAGGGGGGAGGTCCACGATCAATATCTAGGGCCATGCCAATAGCAGACAATACAGAATTCCGGCCAGCTATGGAGGATGGGGGTTTTAAAAAATGGGCGGATTTGGGCCTGATTACTATCAATCAATTAATGGAAGGAGACTGTTTTAAATCGTTTGCACAGCTACAGCAATGTTTTGATCTACCTTCGAAAGACATGTTTAGATACTTTCAAATAAGACACTATGTAATGACTCACAGTGAGTGGGAAGCAATTAAGAGACCACCAACAAATGTGGAGCTGTACTTTATTAACACAATAGAAAAAAACTTGATGGAAAGAAAGCAGATATCCAATATTTACAACATGTTACAACTAGACGATCCAGGAGACACCACCTATATTAAAGAAAAATGGGAGTTGGAAGCTAATGTGATCATAGAAAATGTAGAATGGGAGGACAGCCATTCAAGCAATCATAAAATCACAAATAGTCCAATGTGGAAGGAGTTTGACTGGAAGGTCAAGGTCAGGTACTTTAGGACTCCTCAAGTTCTCTCCGGATTTGCTGGTGGGTCCTCACCACTATGTTGGAGAGGATGTGGATTGATCGGAGATCATACACATATTTTCTGGGACTGTCCAAGGGTGCAGACATTTTGGGTGAATATCAAAAATGAGATTAAAACCATTCTAGATCTTGACTTACCTCTGAATCCATCGTACTATATCTTGGGATGTATACCGAAAGGCACATACTATGGAGATACGTTATACATCTTGAGAGTGATACTGTTAATAGCAAGGAAAATGATAACTATGGCATGGCTACAAAATCAACCACCGTCAATCAAACAATGGACCAAGAGACTGAGACAGATGTATACAATGGAAGAAATGACTGCACAATTGCAACTGAAAAAAGATATGTTTATGCAGAGATGGTCACTTGTAACCTTGTACCTGGAGATACACTAGCATGAGTCTGACGCCCTCTCTCTCTTTTTTTTTTGTTGTTCTTTTTCTTTTTTTTCTTCTTTTTGCTAAATTTATTTTTCTATTTATTTTTTCGTTTCTTATCCTACAAAAAATCCCAAAAAAAAAAAGAAAAATATTGTAAAAATCCCTCCCCAATGGGTTGTTTAAGAGGCGTACTCGGATTATACAGCTTATTTTGATTACGCTGAATACTTTGAAAACAAATTGAATAAGAGGGAAGAGCCTGAGTAACAAATGTCATTGAATATGTTAATCAAGTATATTATACTGTATGATTATTGCAATGTGATGTTCATTATGACACAAAATAAAAGAAAGTTCAAAAAAAAAAAAAGAAAGAAAACAGAAAACCAAACACAAAAAGAAAACGCTGCAAAACCAATAAATGAAAATTCTGCCGGTGGCCTCTGCAGACATGACCTTTGAAAATGACCCTTCACTCCACAGCTCCAACAACACTGGCGGTCTCCCCCGGGTTGTGGGACCCGGTGGGTCAGTTGCCTGTGACCGGATGACCCTGGGGTCATCGGGCCCAGAACATGTCCTGGTGGTATGCCATCATCGCCATGGTTCCCTGGAGCCTGTTCGGAGGAGAAAGCCACGTACCTATTCGGTCCAGTCACAGTTCCTTGAGAGGGGCCCGTGGTTGGGAGGGGCCCGCCACCTGTTTCTGTACAAACACGCCCTGTTGTGGATAGATGGTCCCGCTCTGCACAGTCCCGAGAAATGTGTCCGAGGGTCCCACACGTCCAACACTGCACCTGCCGCACACGGTAGCCATTCGGATTCCTGCCTCTGCCTCCACCTTTTCCTCGTCGTTGCCACCTCGTGGGTGGTCTTATTGGGGTTTGTTGTTGTTCCGGCACGGGACCCCCTTGTGGCCCCAACTGGGCCCGTCTCTGGCCATCTGGTTCTCCAGAGGGAGAGGGAGAGAGGCGATTGGAACCTGTCTCCCCTCCGGGCTGTGTGGACTGGATTAGGCCTTGGAGATAGTCCACTACCCGTCTAGCCTCGGCTAGCTGTTGTTCGAGAGGGAGGCACGTCTTTAACTGGCAGTCATCTGCGACGGACACTTCAGCTTGGATTGACTCGGGTAATACAGCTGTCTCTGGGTCGCTTGCTGCAACGACTCCCTGTGGCGGAGTAAAAGACATTATTTCCAGTCCCTCCGTCACACTGGACACTAGAGGGGAGTCGATCAAATTCCAGCCAATCAAGTTAACGTCCAATTCGGTCAATGTAATGTCTGCAGAGGTTATCGGCATTATCTTGATTTGGGTACGCATTCTATACCGGCCTCCTTTAACTACAGGAAACAGCTGTTCCTGGAGGCAGTAGGGCGTACCCATTTCAATGTGTCCACGCATTATTTCTCTCTCTACGCTCATAGCGAGGGTGACGTACTAACGTAGGTCAGTGGCCAATCAGAGCGCAAAACGGGAACCCGGAAACACGAACCGGTTGGTAAAAGCAGTCTAAGTCTCAGTCTCAGTTTCTCTCTCTCTCTCTCTCTCTCTCTCTCTCTCTCTCTCTCTCTCTCTCTCTCTCTCTCTCTCTCTCTCTCTCTCTCTCTCTCTCTCTCTCTTGTTTTAACATAAATGTTTCACGTTATAACGTGATAACTTCTTGTTTTAACATAAAACGTTTCACGTTATAACGTGAAAATCATGTTTGAATAAGGAAACAATGTGTGCCGTCTGCGTGAATACTTTCGGCAGCCCACTTGTCCTTCCGCGTTGCTCTGATTGGCCGAGCGCGCGCATGCGCATGAGCCGCGACGCGCTCCTCAGCCGAGATGCATCCAGCTCATCCAGGCAGGAATACTGCGCTCCGCTTAACCCAATTTATACAAATGAAAGTATTGATTACGCCGTAACGAATAATTAAAAAAATATACCGTTAACTGGAATATGTTGTTTATTTACACATATGTTGGATTATGTAATTGGTTTGTCATGACAAACCAATAAAGAATCGCAAATTAACCGGTGGCTACAACAGCTCGGCCAATCAGAGCAACGCGGAAGGACAAGTGGGCTGCCGAAAGTATTCACGCGCGCCGTCTGTATGATTTTTTTTTGTAGCCGTAGTTTGCGAAGACGCTCTCTGATTGGCTAGCCCGCATACAGCGAAGACCCCTCTCTGATTGGTTTAGCTCCGACGAGCTCTGGGATAGAAATGTCCGCCTTGTATTTCTTTTTTCGCACATTACATATATATTCTCCTAGAATACATATTTATGGACCACCCGCCCTGATTCCAAACTCTAAGCATAACCCACTTCGAAAGAGGGCCAAAGCATAACCACATTGAAGCAGAGAATATATATGTAATAATGTGCGTCGGACATTTCTATCCCAGAGCCAGATTAATTCTTCCTTCTGTACAGCCCCATGCATTTGAACACCCTTCTAGTGTACGCATATTCATCACAATATCATCCACCGTGCTCAATAATAGCATAATCTCGCCATGTCTCAACTAGGGATGCACCGATCCGACTTTTTATGTCCCGATACCGATACCGATACCTGGGTTTGGCCGATCCGATACCCATTGTCCAATTCCCCCCCCCCCCCCCCCAAAAAGTTACAAAATAATTATCCACGTTTTTAAAAATTTTATATTAATATTTTGTTCTTAAGAATTGTAAAGGATCACAAGTGTGTTTTTGATTTGTTGTAAACAAAGACAGAAAATAAACTTCATTCATTCAATTAATAAACTGTATGCCTCACTGTCACTGTGTGGAAGAGACTGGGATCATTCTTTTGTGCAAGGCAACATCAGGCTTGACTTAAAACATTACTTTCCTAACTTAGTGAAACTAAATGTAACAAATGAACACATAGATATAAATGTACTGAATGGTTATTTCTTATTTAATTTAGTATAATAATTTTTTTTAAGATTTATAAAAAAAATATAAATTATAAAAAAAAATTACCGATAGGCCTACCCGATCCAGCAATTTTACTGATATCGGCGGCCGATACCGATACCCAGGGCCGCCTCAGGGGGTGTGCGAGCAGTGCGGTCGCACAGGGCCTCGCGGGAAGGGGGGCCTCGCAAAATTAATTTTTTTTTTTTTTTTTTTTGTGAGGCCCCCCTTCCCGCGAGGCCCTTTTTCATCACAGACCTAAAATCTAGTTTTGCTTATATGCTTATATATTTCACATTAGACACGTTTGTAGAATGTGTCTGACTTGTTCCTGGGTCTGCAGTGACACTATTGGAGCTCTGGGGCTCTGCAGCAGACATACTATTGGTGTAGTGGCCGCTTGTCGCTCCCCAGTGAATTGACAAGCGTCCACGGTGCACCCGCTATTACTGGCTCCTACTCGGTCCCAAAGTTGTGATGTTGAATGAATTGAATGTCCAAAGTTGCCGCCGGTTCGGTTTACAGGTTTATTGTTGTCCAAAGGTGAATGATGGTGAATGAAGGGTTAAATCAGAACAGTTGTCAAGTGCTCAGATGAAACAGTGAAACAGCAGTGAAACAGCAGTGAAACAGCAGTGAAACAGGTAGAAAATTGTATCTTAACACAGGTGCACACGATTCCATTGATCACCTTGGCTATTTATAGGGCTGTAATGGGTGGTGAGGCCTCTAGTGTCCAAACATAAATAAGACAGTTTAAAACAGTGCATTGATCTAATATATAATATATAGATAATAATAATACTAATAATAATCTATAACAAGAACACTCATTGGCCTTTACAATTGGTTTCAGCGAAGGGAGTGGTTACTTACATCATGTGTAGTACGCCGGCGTGAGTCAGCTGCGTTTGACTATTTCACGCGTGCAGCTTTTGACTATTATGCTTAGTTATGCCAGCCAAGACGAAGAGGTCGGTCATTATCAGTCGGTCGGTCACCAAGGAACGTTGACGAAAGGCCTCTCGCTGGCGGGACAAATGGCCGGAGCCTTGTCATGATGCAGTCGGGATATAGCCATGATGATGTCGGCTAGTAGCTAGCTTAGCTAAAGGCTAACTAGCGTTAGCTAACCTAGAGACAGCGCATGCAGCCAAGATGAAGAGGATGGTCGTTTGGCAGATGAACTTCGTCAACTCCACGCGGTTGTCTCCATCCTCTTGGACGTTTGGTGAGTTTTTAACCTATTCTATTAACTCTATTCTATTCCCGCCGTGGACATCTCTCTCTCTCTCTCTCTCTCTCTCTCTCTCTCTCTCTCTCTCTGGAGCTAAACTGGCCGACTAGCTGTTGTAGTACTACTAGTAGCTAACGGTGTGTGGCCTGGTGTCAGCACCTGTATGTAGCCGCATAGCTTGCTTCTGCGTTAGCTAATGGTTAGCGATAGCCTGGTTGAGCTAACTGTTAGCCAGTTAGCTGTTTAGCTACGACGTTAGCTGCCGGCTGCGCTCGGCTGGGAACGTTCGTTTGATGCTATCAGTTAGCCTTGAGTTAGCTGTTAGCTTGTGCTACGACCATTGACATTAGCCGTGAGAATAGCAGGGGGTTCTGGCACTCTGACTACGACATCATCTTTGACAGAAGATGTAGTCAGGCCTGCACCATGACAAGGCTCTGGCCATAGCTTATTTTTGTCCCGACAGCGAGAGGCCTTTCGTCAACGTGGAGACCTGTGTTGCGGCCTTTCGCCCTGCGTTCCTTGGTGCAGGTAAGATTAATGAAAATGTCATGACATTACCCCACTCTTCCTTCCTTCCCCTCCCGAATGTTTTGTTAATAACGATGTTTTTTTCCAGGCAAAACATATGTTACTTCACAACATTTGGAGATACGACATGTGCTGTGTGTGAATTCATTGTCTTGGTCGTTTGTGTAGCTTGGGTAGCGTTGGGCCGTTGGCCAAAGCTGTGTGTGGCCTGGTGTCAGTAGCCTACCTGGCTAGCCTTTAGCTGTCGGCCATTGGCTCCTTGCTGCTTTGTTTTCTCTGGTATAGACCCTCTTCTCTTTGGATTTAAGTGTTGATCTTTGTCCTTTTGGATCTATGTATATTCATGTTGCCTTTGTGAAGTTATCTTTTCCTTCTGTTTTGTTCTTTCATTAAAAGTTGAATATCCTTTAGGGGGTCATCTTTGCTTATCTCTCTCATACATGCTCTCTCTCTAACACACATGCTCTCTCTCTCTCTCTCTCTCTTTCTAACACACACAGTCTGCCTATGGCGGCCTTTCTCGATGGCTAGGCTGTGCTCGCTGAGTCTGTACCTAGTCAAGGATCTTCAGTCACAGTGCTCAGGTATTCTGCCACTGTGTACTCTCTGTTTAGGGCCAAATAGCATTTCAATTTCTTTCCAATGTGTCTCTCTCTCTGTACACTGTATATTGACTGTAGAACGGGAGCTCTCTCTCGCTCTCTCTCTTGCTATATGTTGACTGTATCATGCCCAGCCTCGGGCAGCGCTATTATTTACGAATATGTTGACTGTATGAAAAGGGGGGGCCTCGCGTTTAAATCTCGCACAGGGCCTCGCATTTCTCCCAGGCGGCCCTGACTAAATAATACATATTTTTTTCTCATTCTCTCAAAGTTTCCCAATTTTCCTATTGGATAGGCTCCTGTTAAGTTAAATTAAGTTATACTTTTTTAATCCCTGAGTGGAAATGTTATTATCCCTGTTAAGGCCTCATGGTCACTGGCAAAATAGCTTTGCTCTGGCTGAGCCAGTGTTTTACGAGCCATTGGGCATTGCCACTGAGCGCTGCTCTCAATATTCAAATTATTTCAACTTTGACCGGAGTTGTGTGTCTTTATTTGTGTATGTAAGCAAGAGCAACTCCCAAACAGGAGTTGATTGTGTGTAAGAGATGGTGGAGAAATTAATCGTCAGTTTTGGAGTTTAACACCGCATTAAAGCAGCTACTAGGAAGATTTGGACATCAATCGGGGGGAATCGAACCTGAGTTGCCCAGACCACAGGTGACAGTGCTAACCAGTCGTTACACTAACCCCCTCCTTTGGGAAGCGCATATTGAGTAGTATGGTTCCCGATTGTTTCAGCAATGGTCTCATTTGTTTAATTCATATATATTTGAAGGTATCACAACCAATATGACAATGATATGTGGAAACTGAGTACCCTGGTGAACCCCACACAAACATGGGGGAGGACATGCAAACTCCGCACAGAAAGAACCCCTGCTGGGTTTGAACCCAGCACCTGCCGTGAGACACTTCTTCTAACGCCAGTGAGAAAAGCATCTCAGTGAGAGAAACACCTTCCTCATAGTAGTAGAATGCGGACATGCTGTTGCATTACTTAAGGCTGGTATATTGAATATCCATTCAGGAATTGAACTTTTGAATGGAAATGACGGTAGAATAGAACAGAGGTGTTTTGGTTCAGTGTCTATATGGTCTGCTGTGGTGAATCGTTTTGACGTTGTACAGACATACTCTAATAGCATCCGATTTAAATCCTATTTTCATATTGGGGGCTCAAGGATCATATAACAGCTAGAATTACTATGACAGTGACCATGGATGATGACTGCATGAGATAATACCGTAATACCATTTTTCCCATCCTCAAACTTCTGTCGTTATGCCAATTCCTTCCTGGTCAATGTGCTGCCCTGCTGTCGCTCTGGGGAGGGTGTAGACTACCACATGCTGCCATACTGTGGGTCTGGGGAGGGTGTTGACTACTACCACATGCCTCGACGACTGACCAAGCTGGAGATACTGCTACCGGGAATTGAACCCTGGGTCTCTGCGGTGGTAGGCGAGGGCTTAGACCTCTACACTGCCGAGCGGTCTCAGAGAAAACGTTTAGTGACTGGATTGATTCGCCATTGTTTTTGTGGCTTAACATTCCTGGGTAAATAATACCTTTGGCCAACCAAAATTCCATTTGAACTTGGACTTATCTCAAATGAGCTTTTCACTGTCATTATTTATAGAGCGTTCAACCAGTCCTAGACAAGTCATACAGTTGGAAATGTCTATTTGCTTTAAACCGGGGGTGTCTATCAGCAAAACCAGAACATAAGAGGGGATTCTTCGCTCCAGTGTCCACTAACCTCGCTACAAGCCAAAAGCCTAAAGACTTTGTTTATGCTAAAAGTCATTTTTTAAGCTAATCAATAACTCTTGCTGCCGTTTTACTTTCCAAAAGGTTTTTAGTTTCTGAAAGGAATATATTTCTTTTGGAGTATATGCTGACAGTTGCCTCTGACGATCTGTTTACTCCAGTTTACACGCTAACAGACACCACCCAGGTGGCCAAAAAGTTCCGGCCCATTAATGGCCTGTATCCGGCAGGCCGGAAGAAATTAGTCGGCCCAAGTCCGGCTGCCAGAGTCGGCCAAGTAGGCGGCAATGACTGACTGGCCGATTCCGGCCCGAGTACACTGGGCCAGGTCCGGGGTTGCCGGAAGCGGTGAACGTCCGGATCGGCCGAGTAGGCGGCAATGACTGACTGGCCGATTCCGGCCCGAGTACACTGGGCCATGTCCGGGGTTGCCGGAAGCGGTGAACGTCCGGTTGCCTAAAGCAGCCCAGATGCGACCCACACACACTGGGCCAGGTTTGGTTGCCCGAAGCCTAGCCGACACTGCCAATGCAATGGTACTACACAGTAAATTCCGCAGAGTACATTTGACTCAAACTGAGTACATTTGATTCAAACTGAGTAAAGAAATTTTACTCAGTTTGAGTGAAATGTACTCAGTTTGAGTCAAATTTACTTTGCGGAATTTACTGTGTACCCAGTATTCTGCCAGAGCTACTCCACTATCTGCCTATGACCATACATTACCGGAAATACAGTAGGAAATGGTTGATTAGTAATACAATGCCACATATTTAAGGACCCTTCCCTTTACCAATGGAGTATTGGCATGTCCCACATTGAACAATTCAGAAGTTTACATGCTGTCTCCTACCTCACTGAAATATATTCTCAGTGTATGTGCACATTGTACACAATATACACCATTCTGCAGTGAAGCTCAAATATCAAGTAAAGTAACAATTACCCCCATACATGCTACTTTTTCCAGTTAAAAATGACAACTTGAATAGATATTTAAACATTTATTAACAAAAAAATATCACATCCTCCTCTCTGAACCCAACGACAAAGCCTCCAATGAAATTAACCCATTGTTCCCCTGCAACAGCTTCTCCCACAGGGGATCTTTGATTAAACACCTGCTATCAGAAGAATATAGACAGTCAGAAAAAAAGTTCACTGTTTACTACTTAAGTACATTTAAAAGTAGAAACTTTGACTTTTACTCAAGTGTGTACTTTCACTTAAACTTTCATGTTAGTCTAGCTTAGCAACATTTTTTAGGAGAATTAATACAAAAACGAGTGATATGGCCGTTCAGTTGTAAATGAAAGCCTGCATTTAGTAAGACGTTGTTTATAAATGTCTTTTGGTTTAGTTATGAATGAATGACAGCATCTCTATAGCACAGCTCTATTACTAGGACATAAAGTGCTTTGGAATGACTGTATACATCATTCACAACGGGTGGCCCCAGCAGGAATAAAACTCCTAACCGTGACAGTGTTAGTGCCATGCTCGGAGTGCCAAGCACAAGACCCCAATGTTATGCGGGGCTCTGCTCATAGGCGGGCGGCTCGTGGCGTGGCTCGTAGTCCTGGTTGTAGAAGCAACCGTCGCCCTCCATGGAGACCCCCCTCCTCCCGCGTCACCCCAGCGAGGTGGCGGGTGGCGACCCTGACGAGGTGAGCGGGGGGCCGGCAGGGGGAGGCCCCTGGGGGGGGGCTCCGGAGAAAAGCGCCAGGGGGCCCGGCCGGGAGGCGCCCCTGGGGGACCCCGGGAGGCGTGGGCATAGCCTTACGGACAACGGGGGAATAGGTGACGTGGGGGCGTAGCGTGGCGGGGGTCTGGGGGAGCTGTCGCCGGCCCCGGCGAGGCGTGCTGGTCCCCGACGTGGAGGGGACGGGACTTCCACTCACTGCCCTACACGAAAAGTGAAAAAGGCAAATAAAAAGAACGAACCACAAATTCAACGACAGAAGAGAAGAGGATGAGATAGAGAGAGAGAAGAGAGAGAGAGAAGAGAGAGAGAAGAGAGAGAGAAGAGAGAGAAGGAAAGCAAGATAACAAAATACAACAAGAGCCAGTATGGAAGCAAATGAGTGACAGAAGTATTTGAATTTGATCAGACACCGAATTTATAGCATTGAAAATAATTACTTTGAAAACATGTATCTGAATTGAATTTATAGCATTGAAAATAATTACTTTGAAAACATGTATCTGAATTTTTTCAGACACCAAATTTAAAGCATTGAAAATAATTACTTTGAAAACATGTATCTGATTTTTGAATTTTATCAGACACCGAATTTATAGCATTGAAAATAATTACTTTGAAAACATGTATCTGAATTTTATCAGACACCGAATTTATAGCATTGAAAATAATTACTTTGAAAACATGTATCTGAATTTTTTCAGACACCGAATTTATAGCATTGAAAATAATTACTTTGAAAAATGTATCTGAATTTTTTCAGACACCGAATTTATAGCATTGAAAATAATTACTTTGAAAATCATGTATCTGAATTTCTTTGCTCCGAATTTACCTATGTGAAATAAAAATTCAATGTAAAAAATTCGAATGTATAATAAAATTCAATGTAAAGAAATTTGATGCATAATTGCGGTGTATAAAATTCGATGTAAAAAACCATCATCCGGGCTACCCAGACAGGATAAGCAATCGAGCCTGGATGCAATCGAATTGACTTCTGGCCTATCACTGCACGGCTTTGTCAGTCATGTGATCACACCAACCCGGGAGAAAGATGGCGGTATATATACATACGTTGGGGAGAGAATATACATACGGTGGGGAGGAGACTGTACATTAGGAGGGGGTGGGTGGGAGAGAAATATACATACGGTGGGGAGAGAATATATACATACGGTGGGGAGGAGACTGTATATTAGGAGGGGGTGGGAGAGAAATATACATATGGTGGGGAGAGAATATATACATACGGTGGGGAGGAGACTGTACATTAGGAGGGGGTGGGAGAGAATATATACATATGGTAGGGAGGAGACTGTACATTACGAGGGGGTGGGAGAGAAATATACATATGGTGGGGAGAGAATATATACATATGGTGGGGAGAGAATATATACATACGGTGGGGAGGAGACTGTACATTAGGAGGGGGTGGGTGGGTGAGAAAACACATATGGTGGGGAGAGAATATATACATACGGTGGGGAGAAGACTGTACATTAGGAGGGGGTGGGAGAGAAATATACATATGGTGGGGAGAGAATATATACATATGGTGGGGAGAGAATATATACATACGGTGGGGAGGAGACTGTACATTAGGAGGGGGTGGGTGGGTGGGAGAGAAATATACATATGGTGGGGAGAGAATATATACATACGGTGGGGAGGAGACTGTCTATTATATGTATATTTCTCTCCCAACCACCCCCTCCTAATGTACAGTCTCCTCCCCACTGTATGTATATATTCTCTCCCCATCATATGTATATATTCTCTCCCCACCGTTCTCTTGGTGTAAAAAGTTTAAGACCAGGGTGAGGCCAGGCTATGGATGGCTTTGAAGGTGAGGAGTAATGTTTTGAAGTTAATGCATTCCTTGATCGGGAGCCAGTGGAGGGAGTGGAGGACAGGAGTGATGTGTTCGCGGGACCGGGTGTTAGTGAGGAGGCGGGCAACTGAGTTTTGGACCATCTGCAGTTTATGGAGGGAGCGGGAGGTGATGCCAGTGAGGAGGGAGTTACAGTAGTCCAGGAGGGAAAAGATGAAGGCGTGTATGAGGGATTCAGCAGCAGGGGGTAGAGGCAGTGACGGATTTTGGCAATGTTGCGGAGGTGAAAATATGAAGTTTTGACAATGGAG
This sequence comes from Notolepis coatsorum, assembly GCF_963971535.1. Taxonomy (NCBI): domain Eukaryota; kingdom Metazoa; phylum Chordata; class Actinopteri; order Aulopiformes; family Paralepididae; genus Notolepis; species Notolepis coatsorum. The sequence continues at coordinate 148,018,224 of NC_140167.1, forward strand.
CGGACATGGGGTCAAATGAGAGGGTGGGGTCGAGGATGACACAGAGGTTGCGGACTAGGGGGGAGGGGGTGATGGTGGAGTCATTGATGGTGAGTGTGATGTAATACAATAATTTATACTGTAGCATTACAAACCATTTGACAGCCAGGTCCTGCACCTCCGTTCTTGTCCTCTAGGAGCCATCGCAGCATGGCCAAGACCTTCCTCATCCAGCATACTGTCCGCGTGTAACTTATTGCCAGCGGAAGAGTGCAAGAATGCTTCCGCATTCGTCACCGCACGCCAGTACGGTAATGCGCCTTTCCTTTCGCCCCCCTCAGACAAATGCATGTAGTACATTGCAACACAACGCAGCATTTATTTTCCGTGGCTGTCTTTAACTAGCAGGACGCTAGTGGGCTAGTCGCTAAAATATATAATTGTACCAACACAGATATTAGGCAGTACACACATTGTCCTGCAATACATGTACAGTGAATGCACAGCTACATTCGCCATATATTTCTATCGCTGCTGCGGTCTATAGTGAAATGCAATATTATTATTATTATTGTAAAGATTATCATTACAATCGCAGCCTGGAGGCAATGTTACAAGTGTACGAGGGTTGTGTGCAAAGAGCACAGCCTCTCAATTTGCACAACGTGCACAAAATAATAATTGTAATGATCTTTACAATAATAATAATATTGCATTTCACTGTAGACCGCAGCAGCGATAGAAATATATGGCGAATGTAGCTGTGCATTCACTGTACATGTATTGCAGGACAATGTGTGTACTGCCTAATATCTGTGTTGGTACAATTATATATAAAACGATATATATATTTGAGCGACTAGCCCACTAGCGAGGCAACCTCCTGCACCATCGCAGCAGCGCCGAGCGTGGTGATACAAGCGGGCTGCTCTGAGGAAAGGAGCCCCTTCACGCTAGTGGGCTAGTCGCTCAAATATATATCGTTTTATATATAATTGTACCAACACAGATATTAGGCAGTACACACATTGTCCTGCAATACATGTACAGTGAATGCACAGCTACATTCGCCATATATTTCTATCGCTGCTGCGGTCTACAGTGAAATGCAATATTATTATTATTGTAAAGATCATTACAATTATTATTTTGTGCACGTTGTGCAAATTGAGAGGCTGTGCTCTTTGCACACAACCCTCGTACACTTGTAACATTGCCTCTCCAGGCTGCGATTGTAATGATAATCTTTACAATAATAATAATAATATTGCATTTCACTGTAGACCGCAGCAGCGATAGAAATATATGGCGAATGTAGCTGTGCATTCACTGTATGTATTGCAGGACAATGTGTGCACTGCCTAATATCTGTGTTGGTACAATTATATATAAAACGATATATATTTTAGCGACTAGCCCACTAGCGTCCTGCTAGTTAAAGACAGCCGAGGTTGAGTAGTTTCTTCTGATATCACTTTCAAACTCCAAGTGATTTGTTGCAATGTACGCGGAAATGCTGCGTTGTGTTGCAATGTACTACATGCATTTGTCTGAGCGGGGCGAAAGGAAAGGCGCATTACCGTACTGGCGTGCGGTGACGAATGCGGAAGCATTCTTGCACTCTTCCGCTGGCAATAAGCTACACGCATACTGTCCTTCTGAAGCTCTGAAGTCATTAGTGGCCATGAACCTAAAGAGAGAGAGCGAGAATACGTTAGTAGATAGTCTAAGGCCAGTGATTCTCAATATTATTTTGCATATCTAGGACCTCTAATTTAGTCCATGTCATGCACATCTACATACAATAATACTGTAGCATTACAAACCATTTGACAGCCAGGTCCAGCACCTCTCCGTTCTTGTCTTCTAGGAGCCATCGCAGCATGGCCAAGACCTTCCTCATCCAGCATACTGTCCTTCTGAAGGTCTGAAGTCATTAGCGGCCATGAACCTAGAGAGAGCGAGAATACGTTAGTAGATAGTCTAAGGCCAGTGATTCTCAATATTATTTTGCATATCTAGGACCTCTAATTTAGTCCATGTCATGCACATCTACATACAATAATACTGTAGCATTACAAACCATTTGACAGCCAGGTCCAGCACCTCTCCGTTCTTGTCTTCTAGGAGCCATCGCAGCATGGCCAAGACCTTCCTCATCCAGCATACTGTCCTTCTGAAGGTCTGAAGTCATTAGTGGCCATGAACCTAGAGAGAGCGAGAATACGTTAGTAGATAGTCTAAGGCCAGTGATTCTCAATATTATTTTGCATATCTAGGACCTCTAATTTAGTCCATGTCATGCACATCTACATACTGTAGCATCCATCAACACAGGATGACCCTTTCCAGCTGTTTAAATGAAAGTCCCAGATTGAAAAGTATATATATATACACAGTCACACACACAATAAAACATTGTATACATCACTTACAAGCATGACCACTTGAAGATCTTGAAGACTTGGTAGATCTTGACCGTCTTGGGAGAGAGAGAGAGAAGGCATTACAGGATGACTCTTTGAAAATGATGTCCCAGATTAAAAAGTATATATTATATATACACAGTCACACACACAATAAAAACCACAACCACTTGAAGTATACGGGTAGTTGTTATTGAGCTGTCTTCTGCTTTCATGTCGTTGTTGAGAGACAGCACTGTAACAGTATTTGCTACATTAACAATGAAATTATATATTTTATAATTAAATTAAACCATGAAAGATCTGCGTGATATGCATTGGTTAGCTAATGTCAGTATTCTACAGTCTAGGCCTGCTAGCAGTAGTGCTTGTAGTTTACAGATCCCGCCAGTTTCATAATATCGAGCAAATAACGTTACAGTAGACTAGTCACTGAAACACAGACTAAACAGCATTTATATCAGCAGCACGCATTACTTATAAATAATAAAATATATGTGTTGCACAATTACCCGAGATGAGAACAGTTGGTGACAACGTGAGGCTCTGCCTGTAGCAGTGTATGTAGCCTATATATGTGTTGCACAATTACCTGAGATGAGAACAGTTGGTGACAACGTGAGACTCTGCCTGTAGCAGTGTATGTAGCCTATATAGCTAACGTGAGCTCGCGCTACACTCAGTGTATGTAGCCTATATAGCTAACGTGAGCTCGCGGCCTCGCGCTACACTCAGTGTATGTAGAGCTAGTAGCTAACGTGAGCTCGCGCTACACTCACTGAAACACAGACTAAACAGCACTCATTTATATTAGCGGTATTACTTATAAATAATCAAAAATATCTGCATAAATTACCTGAGATGAGAAGAAATGCAACCGTGTCATACTGGTCTGGTCTGACTGTGCCGTGTCAATTCAAAATTTCAAAAACCACAATGCATTGTGGGGATCCCCCCCCCACAATGCAACGCAGCTGTTAGTCAGTGTTGCCAAATGACAATTATTATTTATATTATTTTATATAACAGTTACTCAATCAACTTGCTTTATGCCTACAATCTCTCTGACAAATCTCAATGGCACAAGAATAACTTAGAATAATACTAATAATAATAATAATAATAATAATAATAATAATAATAATAATAATAATAATAATAATAATAATAATAATAATAATAATAATAATAATAATAATAATAATAATAATAATAATAATAATAATAATAATAATAATAATAGCTCTCTTTTCAAGTAAAATAATATGAAATAATGTTCGAATTAATACATCTTTAACAAATTATCTCTGTATCTTTTCGATGTAAATAATAAATCAGTAACCTCACAAAGATACTAATCTAATTATCTTTAAAGTGCACTATGCAGTTTTGGATTTGTACATTTGCATATGAACATGACATTTCGGTGGGTTTTGAGCAGTTTTTTGAATGAGTCCAGAGTTGGGGCGTTGCGGAGTTCAGCGAGGAGGGAGTTCCAGAGGGTGCGCTGCCACACTGAATTATAGGGTGACTTTTTGATAATTACATTATTTGAATAGCCTAAAATATAATCTTTATTGTAGCATAAAGTGTATACATGAATTGGCATAAATCTGGTCTAGAATAGCCTAATAGATATTTATGTTAAATTGTTTATTATTATTGTTTAGAATGACATTACATTATAGGCTATATTTCTGTAACACACCATTTGCCCCCAGTGATAAGTCAGCTGAGTGCAGGACATCACACAGCCGCACGCTCCAACCAGGGCTGGACTGGGACCAAAAATCGGCCCTGGCATTTTTGGCCCAGACCGGCCCACCATAATCGGTCGGACACCACCAGAACATCCTTGCGGTTCCCTTAAATAATTTGTATGGCTTTTACTCTTAAAGTAGAAAAACAAAAGTAATCTGTAAAATAATACAGTGAATTTCCTGTGAAAAAACATTTATTTTTTACAGTGTACCACCTCAAAAACATCTCCCGTCTCCGACCCTCACTCTCAGATTCTGTGGCTGAGACCCTGATCCACTCATTTATCACCTCCCGGTTGGACTAATTGCAGTCTCCCGTAGGTGTTCTTTGAGAGTGGTTTTGAAAGTGGGTAGTGATTCACATTCCTTTACAGCTTTGGGTAGGGCGTTCCACATTGATGTGGCATAATTGCGAAACGTGTTCCTGTTTGAGCCGAATCTGGGTTTAACATGATTTGTGGAGCTCCCTCTATGGTGTTGTGGTCGTGGTATTCACTGACCTTTGGGTAGTATTTTGATATGTACACATATATGCAGTAGGAGTTAGATCATTTTGTGTACTGTACTGTGTAGGGACTGTCCTGCTCCACTAGGGGCAGGCTTTTCTCATTCACTAGGCTGGGGGCGGGGCTGGATTTTCTAATTCACAGGAGCGATCTTTTCTACTCTTTGATTGATTGATTGAAAAGTTTATTAACAGATTGCAGAATGGGTACAGTACAGTACAGCTCAATACATACAATTGTTAAGAGGATGCAGACCTGAGAAAGACTTTTGTCTTGTTTCCATCAGGGTCCCCCATTTTCAATTCATCATATGACACACATGACATACAGATAGACAGTACTGCTACATCTATACATTTATGACATACCAGATTTTCAAATACAGTACTGTTTGTGATACTAAAAAAATCCAGAAGAAGAGTATATACATTTGACATAGAAACTGTGCATTGGGGGAGGTTGGCTTTGAGAGTTGTGAATGAATGAATGAATGAAAACTTTATTTAACAGATTGCAGAATGGGTACAATACAGTACGGCTCAATACATACAATTGTTAAGGGGATGCAGACCTGAGAAAGACGTTTGTCTTGTTTCCATCAGGGTCCCCCATTTTCAATTCATATAGACATTTATGACATACACAACATACATGACATTTAGGGTATTAGGGACATATAGGTATTTAGTACTGATACATTTGTAAATTGTGACATAACCGGTATTCAAATATACAGTACTGTTACCCCTAGGTCCTGACAGAGTATATACATATGATGGGGAGGGGACTGTACATTAGGAGGGGGTGGGTGGGTGGGAGAGAAATATACATACGGCGGGGAGGGAATATATACATGTTTGATTGATTGAATTGATTGAAAACTTTATTAACAGATTGCAGAATGGGTACAGTACAGTACATAGATGTAGCAGTAGGCCTACTGTCTATCTGTATGTCATGTATGGGGACCCTGATGTAAACAAGACGAAAGTCTTTCTCTGGTCTGCATCCCCTTAACAATTGTGTGTATTGAGCTGTACTGTATTGTACCCATTCTGCAATCTGTTAATAAAGTTTTCAATCAATCAATCAAAACAGCTCAATACATACAATTGTTAAGGGGATGCAGACCAGAGAAAGACGTTTGTCTTGTTTACATCAGGGTCCCCCATTTTCAATTCATCATACTGTGCAGGACAGTGATGCAACAGTAGCAGGACAGTGGATCACAGTGATGTACTGTAGCAGGACAGTGATGTAGCAGGAGTCAGGACATTGGATCACAGTGATGTACTGTAGCAGGACAGTGATGTAGCAGGAGTCAGGACATTGGATCACAGTGATGTGATCATTTTGTGTAGTGTACTGTGTAGGGACTGTCCTGCTCCACTAGGGGCAGGCTTTTCTCATTCACTAGGCTGGGGGCGGGGCTTGCTTTTCAATTCACAGGGGCGATCTTTTCTACCACATTGTACAACAGAACTGCCGAGTCCCGAGGCTGGTAAGTGCTAGTTAAAATGTACAGTAGTGCACAAACTCTACGTTGGCTTTGAGAGTTGTATTATACTGATATAAAAGTTATGCTGTAGGTTGTATGTGGGAGGGGGGCGGGGGGCTGCGTCGCCCACAGTATTTGGTTAACGTTACTGTGGGAAGTTATGCTGTAGGTTGTGTGCGGGGGGGGGGGTACGTCGTCCACGGTCTATTTAACGTTATGTACAGTAGTTGTGTTTGATTGATTGAAAACTTTATTAACAGATTGCAGAATGGGTACAGTACAGTACATAGATGTAGCAGTACTGTCTATCTGTATGTCATGTATGTCTGTCCTGATGAATTGAAAATGGGGGACCCTGATGTACATTTACATTTACATTTAGTCATTTAGCTGACGCTTTTATCCAAAGCGACTTACAAGTTCTGTACGACAAGCCATCAGGAAGGGCACAACTCTATCAGCTGAGCAACAATGTTCATCAAAGTGTTGAGTGCTACAGGTACTGTCTATCTGTATGTCATGTATGTCTGTCCTGATGAATTGAAAATGGGGGACCCTGATGTAAACAAGACGAAAGTCTTTCTCTGGTCTGCATCCCCTTAACAATTGTGTGTATTGAGCTGTACTATATTGTACCCATTCTGCAATCTGTTAATAAAGTTTTCAATCAATCAATCAAAACAGCTCAATACATACAATTGTTAAGGGGATGCAGACCAGAGAAAGACGTTTGTCTTGTTTACATCAGGGTCCCCCATTTTCAATTCATCATAAACAGGGGTGTAAAAAGTACCCAGAAATTATACTTTACTACTACTATTATACTAAGTACACTGTACAACTGTACAAGCAAAACTGTACATTGGAATATTGACGAAACCATACTTGGTCATTTACTGTACATTGGAGGGGGTTGGGTTAGGACATTTACAGGGTCCAGTTTCGAATTGCAGTCTCCCGTAGTTGCTCTTTGAGAGTGGTTTTGAAAGTGGGTAGTGATTCACATTCCTTTACAGCAGGGATCAGCAACCTTTTTGATACAAAGTGCCATTTTAAAATGTTCTTGTTAACCAGTGTGCCATATCAATGTTAAGGTTAATTATGACACCACATCACAATGTAAATCTCCAACAGATCTGTAATTCTATTCCATCCATATAGGCAACGTGCATAGCAATAGTTTTAATAACCATTTTCCTCTCATAAATATATAAGAGAATGCTGCCGTCTTTATGAGATGCTTGCTTGCCATACCTGGACACATTCAGCCTTGTCTGCCTCATCCTTTAAAGTTCTCATGTTTGGTCTCAAAATGGCGTTTAACACTCAATGTTCGGCAAACAACAACAGACTGACCCTTCTCATTGGCTCTGACCATGAAATATCCCTGGTATATCAGTCAACCTACAGTACCATAAATAACAGGCTGTGCAACTGCCAATGGCTGTGAAAGAGGTAACTGCATGGGGAGGTAACTCAACATTTCCAAAAAGGTTCCTCTTACACATTTGCTAGTGTGCCATGTTGGTTTAGATAATGTGTACCAATGGTGGCACTCGTGCCTAAGGTTGCTGACCCCTGCTTTACAGCTTTGGGTAGGGCGTTCCACATCGATGTGGCATAATTGCGAACCGTGTTTAGTCCCTTGTTTGAGCCGAATCTGGGTTTAACATGATTTGTGGAGCTCCCTCTGGTGTTGTGATCGTGGTATTCACTGACCTTTGGGAAGTATTTTGACATGTACATGGGTACCTTAGTCGTATAGTGTATCTTGTTGACCAGGCCCATTGCAAGTTGCTGTACTCTGTCGTCTACTCTAAGCCATCCTAGGTTGTCAAAGTGGGCAGGGGTGAGGTGGGTTCTAGGAGTAAGGTCAAGCAGTAGTCTGACCAGTTTGTTTTGAGATCTGCCAGGTTATGACATTTATGCTTCTACCTAAAACTAGGTTATGTGAGTAGCTGGGATTGGTTCAGGTTCTGATATTGCTGTACAGGCCAAGATTTCACTGATCGCTTTAGTACTTAGACACATAGCACTATGTTGTATCCTCTCACCAGGCTCCAATGCAATGGGGCACATTTTCACATGATGTTGCTGTCAATGACGCATTATACAAAATGGTCATCAGTAGTGGCCACAGAAATAAACCCATATTCCATAATGGGACTTGAGTATACTGAATATTTGACCATACCAAATACCAAATATATTGCCAAAAGGAAAGGCCAATTTAAATTAGTATTAGCAACAGTAACAGTGTATTGCACTACTATTACTACTACTGTTAACTGTTAACTGTTACCCGTTATTGCACAAATGTATTGTTACCTGCTACCTGTTATTGCACAATTTTATTGCACACATTTTTTTGTATTGGATTCTATTATATGTTGTACCAATTGCACATCGTTGCGGGCAAGACCACCCGCATTTCATTGTATATCCGTATGCCGTGACAAATAAAACTCTTGACTTGACTTGACTTGATCTCATATAAAAGGCCTTCTAGTAGGCCAGTTGACTAACTCACATAATTAGCATCATATAGCCACAATACTAACTAACAATGCTTTACTTTTTCTCTTTCCTTGGCATGTCTCCCAGGGGGCCCGGAATCACTACTTACTGGTCTGTTTAGTCCTATCTCATTCCTCATCTCTCCTGCTCCATCCCTCATCTGCTGACTGTGGTCATCCTGTCCTGGGTGTGTTTGGTCTCCTGCTCCACTCTTCTTCAGGCTCTGTGATCCTGCACCTTTTTAGGGTGGAGGATATCGGCAGCCATTGGACATGGTTGGCTGCCTGAATTTAGCTTAAGTCTATTGCTCTTTTTGCCCAACAAAGTAACTGCAATTTTTTTGAGGACCAGCACCATGAAAGGACAAGACAATCTGAATGTGTGCACATAACCTCACCATGCTCACTGAGAACACCTGCACAATGAGGATTACAGTTGATCACAAATGATGTGCTTGTTTATGTGTTGTGCTTGTAGTAGTAGTGTTAGCTTGTGTGCTATTTGATTGTTATTATTTACACTGTTTCTAAACAACTCCTAACTGATCAGAAAAAGTTACTGGAATATGTTGTTTCTTTACACATATGTTGGATTATGTAATTGGTTTGTCTTTTTTATTGGTTTGTCATGACAAACCAATTACATAATCCAACATATGTGTAAAGAAACAACATATTCCAGTTAACGGTATATTTTTTTAATGATTCGTTACGGCGAAAACAATACTTCCATTTGTATAAATTGCATTAAGCGGACCTTAGTATTGCTGCCTGGCTGAGGGGCTTGTTGCGGCTCATGTGCATGCGCACGCTCGGCCAATCAGAGCAACGCGGAAGGGCTTGTTGCTTACCGAAAGTATTCACGCGGTTGGGGCTCCTTTTGCACAAATTACTGCATCAACACAGCTAAATATATACTTTTCCACGATATTCTAATTTATTGAGCTGCACCTGTACATCACTGTGCTCAGGAGGCAAAACGATGTCTAACATGCCTGCCATGTATCACAAACAGTACTGTATTTGCAAATCTGGTATGTCATAAATGTATAGATGTAGCAGTACTGTCTATCTGTATGTCATGTATCAAGTTTCAAGTTCAAGTTTCTTTAATAGTTGTCATACAGAAGTACAGAATACTTTTATACAAAATGCTTCTTTCTGTTACGCTCCAGAGACTGCTAGACAAAAGATAAGTGAAATAAAATAGTATAGCATGTAAAAAAAATAGAAGTAAAAATAGAAGTCACGTACGTAGACACAGTGTAAGGGCCATATGAGTGTTTTGATTATGTCGGTAGCTTCTCCGATATATATATATATATTTTGTAATTGTGTTTAGTTTAAGGCACAATTAGGCGCCGGTGTGTAGAATATTAGAATTCATTTTGTCTAGAATAGTGTCTTATTTATGTTTGAACACTAGAGGGCTCACCGCCTCCATTATAGCCAGCTGGAAGTCATGAGATTACTTGAATGTAATTCAAGCATATATACCTTTAGGAGTTGAACATGAAGTAGTATTTTAACTTTGGGTGGAATAAAGTTTTAGAAACATTTGGGATGAATACACCTTTAAAGCTATTTGTGGGAATACACATACAAAAATAAAAACGAAAGAATGGAAAAACATGCAGAACTGATCGCTAATGCTGTCACGTCCCTGATGAAGATGAACAGGAGCACTTGGATTGGCAAGGTATTGTATTGGAGCGGACCCACGACAGGATGAAGGATGACAGGATGGGTCAAGCGCAGATGACATTTCAATGGCAACCCCCCCAAAGGAATGCGTGTGTGCTGCCCATCTCACATGTGTTACAAATAAAGACTTCATAGTCCCATTTCATTCATTTATTCATTCAAACTATTTGGGGTTATAAGCTTTAAAAGGATTTGGGGAAGACACCATAACACAATTGGGTATTAGAACCTTTAAAACCATTTGGGTGGAATACACCTTTAACTGTCCTGCTACTGTTGCATCACTGTGATGTACTGTCCTGCTAACCATTTGGGTGGAATACACCTTTAACTGTCCTGCGACTGTACACCTACTGTACTGATACTGTACACATACTGTACTGATACTGTACACATACTGTACTGCTACTGTACACACCTCCTGCACATTGTGATGGGGCTGTCCTGCTAACCATTTGGGTGGAATACACCTTTAACTGTCCTGCGACTGTACACCTACTGTACTGCTACTGTACACCTACTGCACTGCTACTGTACTGCTACTGTACACCTACTGATACTGTACACATACTGTACTGATACTGTACACATACTGTACTGCTACTGTACACCTACTGTACTGCTACTGTACACACCTCCTGCACATTGTGATGGGGCTGTCCTGCTAACCATTTGGGTGGAATACACCTTTAACTGTCCTGCGACTGTACACTTACTGTACTGCTACTGTACACCTACTGTACTGCTACTGTACACCTACTGATACTGTACACATACTGTACTGCTACTGTACACCTACTGTACTGCTACTGTACACCTACTGCACTGCTACTGTACACCTACTGCACTGCTACTGTACACCTACTGATACTGTACACATACTGTACTGCTACTGTACACCTACTGTACTGCTACTGTACACACCTCCTGCACATTGTGATGGGGCTGTCCTGCTAACCATTTGGGTGGAATACACCTTTAACTGTCCTGCGACTGTACACCTACTGTACTGCTACTGTACTGCGACTGTACACCTACTGTACTGCTACTGTACACCTACTGTACTGCTACTGTACACCTACTGTACTGCTACTGTACACACCTCCTGCACATTGTGATGGGGCTGTCCTGCTAACCATGAATGAATGAATGAATGAAAACTTTATTTAACAGATTGCAGAATGGGTACAATACAGTACGGCTCAATACATACAATTGTTAAGGGGATGCAGACCTGAGAAAGACGTTTGTCTTGTTTCCATCAGGGTCCCCCATTTTCAATTCATATAGAATTTGGGTGGAATACACCTTTTTAACTGTCCTGCTACTGTTGCATCACTGTGATCCACTGTACTGCTACTGTATTAAAACCTTTAAAACAATTTGGGTGGAATACACCTTTAAAATCATTCGATTTGGGTTATAACCTTTAACACTATTTGGGTGGAATACACCTTTAACTGTCCTGCAGCCATTTTACCACTGTCCACTGTACTGTACAGTCCTGCTACATCACGGTCCTGCTAACCATTTGGGTGGAATACACCTTTAACTGTCCTGCTACTGTTGCATCACTGTGATCCACTGTACTGCTATTGTATTATAACCTTTAAAACAATTTGGGTGGAATACACCTTTAAATCATTCGATTTGGGTTATAACCTTTAACACTATTTGGGTGGAATACACCTTTAACTGTCCTGCAGCCATTTTACCACTGTCCACTGTACTGTACTGTCCTGCTACATCACTGTCCTGCTAACCATTTGGGTGGAATACACCTTTAACTGTCCTGCTACTGTTGCATCACTGTGATCCACTGTACTGCTATTGTATTATAACCTTTAAAACAATTTGGGTGGAATACACCTTTAAATCATTCGATTTGGGTTATAACCTTTAACACTATTTGGGTGGAATACACCTTTAACTGTCCTGCAGCCATTTTACCACTGTCCACTGTACTGTACAGTCCTGCTACATCACTGTCCTGCTAACCATTTGGGTGGAATACACCTTTAACTGTCCTGCTACTGTTGCATCACTGTGATCCACTGTACTGCTACTGTATTATAACCTTTAAAACAATTTGGGTGGAATACACCTTTAAATCATTCGATTTGGGTTATAACCTTTTAACACTATTTGGGTGGAATACACCTTTAACTGTCCTGCAGCCATTTTACCACTGTACTGTACTGTACAGTCCTGCTACATCACTGTCCTGCTAACCATTTGGGTGGAATACACCTTTAACTGTCCTGCTACATCACTGTGATGTACTGTCCTGCTACATCACTGTAATGTACTGTCCTGCTACATCACTGTCCTGCTACATCACTGTGATGTACTGTCCTGCTACATCACTGTCCTGCTACATCACTGTGATGTACTGTCCTGCTACATCACTGTCCTGCTACATCACTGTCCTGCTACATCACTGTGATGTACTGTCCTGCTACATCACTGTCCTGCTACATCACTGTCCTGCTACATCACTGTGATGTACTGTCCTGCTACATCACTGTCCTGCTACATCACTGTGATGCTACATCACTGTCCTGCTACATCACTGTCCTGCTACATCACTGTGATGTACTGTCCTGCTACATCACTGTGATGTACTGTCCTGCTACATCACTGTGATGTACTGTCCTGCTACATCACTGTGATGTACTGTCCTGCTACATCACTGTCCTGCTACATCACTGTGATGTACTGTCCTGCTACATCACTGTCCTGCTACATCACTGTGATGTACTGTCCTGCTACATCACTGTGATGCTACATCACTGTCCTGCTACATCACTGTCCTGCTACATCACTGTGATGTACTGTCCTGCTACATCACTGTCCTGCTACATCACTGTGATGTACTGTCCTGCTACATCACTGTGATGCTACATCACTGTCCTGCTACATCACTGTCCTGCTACATCACTGTGATGTACTGTCCTGCTACATCACTGTGATGTACTGTCCTGCTACATCACTGTGATGTACTGTCCTGCTACATCACTGTCCTGCTACATCACTGTGATGTACTGTCCTGCTACATCACTGTCCTGCTACATCACTGTGATGTACTGTCCTGCTACATCACTGTCCTGCTACATCACTGTGATGTACTGTCCTGCTACATCACTGTCCTGCTACATCACTGTGATGCTACATCACTGTCCTGCTACATCACTGTCCTGCTACATCACTGTGATCCACTGTCCTGCTACTGTTGCATCACTGTCCTGCACAGTACAGGACACAAAATGATTTAACTGCCTCTCCATATATGGGTACCTTGATCGTGTATAGTGTATCTTGTAGACAGGCCCATTGCAAGTTGCTGCACTCTGTCGTCTACTCTAAGCCGTTGTCACGTGGGCAGGGGCGAGGTGGGTTCTAGGAGTAAGGTCAAGCATGTAGTCTGACCAGTTTGTTTTGAGATGAATTGTGTAGCAGGGTCAAGTCAAGTCAAGTCAAGTCAAGAGTTTTAATTGTCACGGCATACAAGTATACAATGAAATGCGGGTGGTCTTGCCCGCAACGATGTGCAATACGTGGTACAACATATAATAGAATCCAATAAAAAAACAACATTGTGCAATAAACAGGTAACAGGTAACATATTTGTGACATCTCGGTATCTGTACATATATTTACAGGGCATATAGGACACGGTCAAAGAACACCAGATCCAGGCGTACAACTAGAACCACCAGAACAGTGAATACGAGCAAAGTAACACGACTAACTGGTAACGACAGATACAGATTACAAAACATACAATTAAAAACTAAAAATCTCTAGAAAATCTAGTCAATTTACAAACCAATGAGCTTCTATACAGTAGAACAGATATGCAGCCAGTATGATCTTCTATATAGAGACAGTAGAACAGATATGCAGCCAGTATATGATCTTCTAGAGACAGTAGAACAGATATGCAGCCAGTATGAGCTTCTATATACAGTAGAACAGATATGCAGCCAGTATGAGCTTCTAGATAAGACAGTAGAAGAGATATGCAGCCAGTATGAGCTTCTAGATAAGACAGTAGAAGAGATATGCAGCCAGTATGAGCTTCTAGATAAGACAGTAGAAGAGATATGCAGCCAGTATGAGCTTCTAGATAGTAGAACAGATATGCAGCCAGTATGAGCTTGTTGCATACTCATGTTAAACAGTTGGCATTAGTGCAGAATTGAACTAAAACTGTCTCATAGGAACGGATTCTGGAATGGCATTTTGAATAAATGACTAAATGACATAAATGAAAGCTCTCATCGACTCCGACAGATTGCTAGTCATTCATAATGGCATCGAAAGAATGTCCAAATGACCTGTGTTGTGTTAGCTTGTGTTAGCTTGGGGAGCTGCAGTCTGTGTTGTGTTAGCTTGTGTTAGCTTGGGGAGCTGCAGTCCATGTTGTGTTAGCTTGTGTTAGCTTGGGGAGCTGCAGTCTGTGTTGTGTTAGCTTGTGTTAGCTTGGGGAGCTGCAGTCCATGTTGTGTTAGCTTGTGTTAGCTTGGGGAGCTGCAGTCTGTGTTGTGTTAGCTTGTGTTAGCTTGGGGAGCTGCAGTCCATGTTGTGTTAGCTTGGGGAGCTGCAGTCTGTGTTGTGTTAGCTTGTGTTAGCTTGGGGAGCTGCAGTCTGTGTTGTGTTAGCTTGTGTTAGCTTGGGGAGCTGCAGTCCATGTTGTGTTAGCTTGTGTTAGCTTGGGGAGCTGCAGTCTGTGTTGTGTTAGCTTGTGTTAGCTTGGGGAGCTGCAGTCCATGTTGTGTTAGCTTGTGTTAGCTTGGGGAGCTGCAGTCTGTGTTGTGTTAGCTTGTGTTAGCTTGGGGAGCTGCAGTCTGTGTTGTGTTAGCTTGTGTTAGCTTGGGGAGCTGCAGTCTGTGTTGTGTTAGCTTGTGTTAGCTTGGGGAGCTGCAGTCTGTGTTGTGTTAGCTTGTGTTAGCTTGGGGAGCTGCAGTCTGTGTTGTGTTAGCTTGTGTTAGCTTGGGGAGCTGCAGTCCATGTTGTGTTAGCTTGTGTTAGCTTGGGGAGCTGCAGTCTGTGTTGTGTTAGCTTGTGTTAGCTTGGGGAGCTGCAGTCCATGTTGTGTTAGCTTGTGTTAGCTTGGGGAGCTGCAGTCTGTGTTGTGTTAGCTTGTGTTAGCTTGGGGAGCTGCAGTCTGTGTTGTGTTAGCTTGTGTTAGCTTGGGGAGCTGCAGTCTGTGTTGTGTTAGCTTGTGTTAGCTTGGGGAGCTGCAGTCTGTGTTGTGTTAGCTTGTGTTAGCTTGGGGAGCTGCAGTCCATGTTGTGTTAGCTTGTGTTAGCTTGGGGAGCTGCAGTCTGTGTTGTGTTAGCTTGTGTTAGCTTGGGGAGCTGCAGTCCATGTTGTGTTAGCTTGTGTTAGCTTGGGGAGCTGCAGTCTGTGTTGTGTTAGCTTGTGTTAGCTTGAGGAGCTGCAGTCTGTGTTGTGTTAGCTTGTGTTAGCTTGGAGAGCTGCAGTCTGTGTTGTGTTAGCTTGTGTTAGCTTGGGGAGCTGCAGTCTGTGTTGTGTTAGCTTGTGTTAGCTTGGGGAGCTGCAGTCTGTGTTGTGTTAGCTTGTGTTAGCTTGGGGAGCTGCAGTCCATGTTGTGTTAGCTTGTGTTAGCTTGGGGAGCTGCAGTCTGTGTTGTGTTAGCTTGTGTTAGCTTGGGGAGCTGCAGTCTGTGTTGTGTTAGATTGGGGAGCTGCAGTCTGTGTTGTGTTAGCTTGGGGAGCTGCGGTCCATGTTGTGTTAGCTTGGGGAGCTGCTAACTATAGAGGCCATAACCACAGTATTACATATACTCTTGTTAGCTTTATGAGGCTACATCAACACGCTCCTATGAGTGCAGCATGTTAGCTTTATGAGGCTACATCAACATCCTATGAGTGCAGCTATAATGTTAGCTTTATGAGGCTACATCAACATGCAGGCTCCTATGAGTGCAGCTAATGTTATGAGGCTCTGCCCCCCCTCCACTCCTCTAACACCCACCTCGCTCTGCCCCCCCCCCCCCCCCCTCCACTCCTCTAACATTTTATTTATTAATTTTATTATTATTATTTATTTGTTGCCATTAAAATAATTCTCCACTTGCACAACCTGAATATAGGGACTTCCGGCTGACTTCCGGTTGCCAATAGCGATCCTGTCCCATCCAAATACATTGGTTTTAGCTACTTTTCTCCCCTTATTTAAACAACTTTGTCGTCACAGAGAGGCAATGAAACGTTTGTATTATTATAGTATAGAATGTATTTAATAAGCAAACGTTTGTCAGCAGGGTTTTTGGGCTGTATTTCATGTAAAAACGTTTACTGTTAGTTTCCTTGCTCAGCCAGCATTAGCTAACAGAAGCTAGTGGTTAAACAGGCCGGATTAGCTTTGAGCTAACTATCTTTCCCGACCCATGTATTCATTCCATTCTAAACATAACGTTAGTTTACAAAACATGACCTGTCTATATAACGTTGAGAAAAAATTATAAGTGTGTGGGTGTGTGTTTTGGTGAACATTGGACTGCAAACAGAAAATGCATCACAGTTAGACAGTAGCTACTGTTAGCTGTCCTTCCGGATTAGCTTTGAGCTAACTATCTTTCCCGACCCATGTATTCATTCCATTCTAAACATAACGTTAGTTTACAAAACATGACCTGTCTATATAACGTTGAGGAACAAATTATAAGTGTGTGGGTGTGTGTTTTGGTGAACATTGGACTGCAAACAGAAAATGCATCACAGTTAGACAGTAGCTACTGTTAGCTGTCCTTCCGGATTAGCTTTGAGCTAACTATCTTTCCCGACCCATGTATTCATTCCATTCTAAACATAACGTTAGTTTACAAAACATGACCCGTCTATATAACGTTGAGGAACAAATTATATAGACGGGTAATGTTTTGAACAACTAACGTTACGTTTAGAATGGAATGCATCGGCAAAGATCCGTTAGCTCAAAGCTATTCCGGCCAGTTTATCAACTTCCTGTCATTTAGAAATATGATTTTATAGTGAAAATCATTACCAAAACGTCCGGAAAAACCTAACGGGAGCATTATAGACGGTCATACAAATGTACAAATGCTATAAGGTGGCAAGAAATGCACTATAAACAATACTTTATGCATCGGCAAAGATCCTTAGCTCAAAGCTATTAAGGCAATGCTGGCTAACAAGAGGCTAGCGCAAGAAACGACGCCGCAAACCATTGCCGAGCCAGAGCCGGTTTATCTTTGGCGAGCCCGAGTCGGCTCTGCCCCGGCAACCATTGCCGTGCCAGAGCCGGTTTATCTTTGGCGAGCCCGAGTCGGCTCTGGCACGGCAAGCCGAGCCGTGCCAGAGCCGGTTTATCTTTGGCGAGCCCGAGTCGGCTCTGGCACGGCAAGCCGAGCCGGGCCAGAGCCGGTTTATCTTTGGCGAGCCCGAGTCGGCTCCGCCCCGGCAACCATTGCCGGGCCAGAGCCGGTTTATCTTTGGCGAGCCCGAGTCGGCTCCGCCCCGGCAACCATTGCCGGGCCAGAGCCGGTTTATCTTTGGCGAGCGCGAGTCGGCTCCGCCCCGGCAACCATTGCCGGGCCAGAGCCGGTTTATCTTTGGCGAGCGCGAGTCGGCTCTGCCCCGGCAACCATTACCGCGCCAGATCCGGCTCATCGTTGGCGTGCCGTGCCGGACATATGCCGAGTGTGCCGACCGGTAGCCGGAATTGGGCCGAGTATGCTGGCCACCTGGGCAGGCCTGGCAGAGTGAGGTAAGGAAATATCAGAGTTTACAACCAGGAAGTTGTGTTCGAACAGCCAACAATGTTGTAAAAGGGTTCGGGCTACAGTCACAACCCGGCGTATTACGTATCACTGACCTTTGACCTTTCACAAAAAGAAATCACAACCATTATTTTATACATAATTTCATATAATCAGTAATATGATATTGACCTACTGTTATTGCCAAAACACAATCAAATCACATGCGTGATGATACATACAGTACTACATACTAAATACAGACAATAATATTCCCTCCAGTGCCTCTAGTGCTTTCTGAAAGATGCAGTCTTCAGAAAAGTGAGACTTTTGATGGTTTGTAACGACGACACGTACGTGGAATAAACACATGGTGTCTACGAGTCTACGAGGCTCTCACTTTTACTGGCGGAGAACAATGGAGACGAGACGAGCTGTGTGGCGTCACAGTTGTACAGGTGCCAGTGGACAACCTACCCACGGCAGTGGACAATCTACCCACAGCACCAGTGGACAACCTACCCACGGCAGTGGACAATCTACCCACAGCACCAGTGGACCGCCTACCAAGGAACCATTCACCTGTTGCAATCACGCAACAGGCAGATAAATCCCAGAAGGCCACGGCTGGCCGCCTGTTTTGCGTACATTGTAAGATGAAGACCCCCTGGAAGTGCGGTGAATGTGGTGTGGCCCTCTGTCTCATTCCAGACAGGAACTGCTTTTTCACATATCACTTAGTGTGATACAGAACAGGCAGATACAACCATGAGGAGACACCTATTTTTTTTTTTATACATGTGCATCATTTTATTTTTTTGGAGATTTTGCCTAAATTCATTGTGGTCGCGCTCTCTGCCAAATATCATATGAGGCACCTTGTATTACTATTGTAATCCAAAAGTGATATATAGGGTTGTTCATTGTACAATACAATTGATACAGTTGATGTTTCTTGTTGATTATTATTCTCTATGTGTTTTTAATAAAATTGTGTGATATTCTATTCCAGTTGTCTTTGGTCTTTGTTTTCTCCCACATTGAGTTTCTCCACCACTCTCGTGTGTGCGCGCGTCCATGTATCGCAAATGGAGATTATTACAAGCATACCATCTAGCAAGAATTAAACGTATTTACAAGTCGTATTAGGTTTAGCAAGTTGGGGGACCTATACCTTACATGTCAAAGCACTAGAAATGGCCATTTTTCTATTTTTATCGATTTCTGAAAAGATGTCCTTTTTGAGCATTTAAGAGGGATTCTAATTTCTTTTGTTGTCCGCCGACGGGTTCAAAGCTCCAGCGTGACCCCTAAGGGTTAAAACAGCGCACCTCCCAGCTGCTTCTATAGAAAGTAGGTAAAAAAAAATTAAAGACATTTTGCAATTAATCAATCAATCAATCAATTTGCGCGATTTTTATTTTGTTCCACAATGACTCATGACCCATCAATTACATCATCCAACATTGTTTAAGCAACTAAGACATTCGCCATGACAGAATCGTTTTTCATTTAGTCTTTATGACCCTATCACCATATCCTTTTGTAATGTTTACTGTGCGGCGTGTCCGCCATCTTGCTTTCACTTCTAAAACCACGAACGGCGCATTGATCGTAAAGCGGTTGTGGGCGGGTCCAAGGACCAAGAGCGTTGGGTTATGAAAAATACCCACGTGTAAGTTGACTGTTTCAGCCAATCAGAATCGAGAAATTTGCATGCCGTTGTATAACGGCATTTCTAAGCACTTTAAACTTGAACTTTAGCGCACATAAAGTCACACGGAAACAGCTGTTCCTGGAGGCAGTAGGGCGTACCCATTTCAATGTGTCCACGCATTATTTCTCTCTCTACGCTCATAGCGAGGGTGACGTACTAACGTAGGTCAGTGGCCAATCAGAGCGCAAAACGGGAACCCGGAAACACGAACCGGTTGGTAAAAGCAGTCTAAGTCTCAGTCTCAGTTTCTCTCTCTCTCTCTCTCTCTCTCTCTCTCTCTCTCTCTCTCTCTCTCTCTCTCTCTCTCTCTCTCTCTCTCTCTCTCTCTTGTTTTAACATAAATGTTTCACGTTATAACGTGATAACTTCTTGTTTTAACATAAAACGTTTCACGTTATAACGTGAAAATCATGTTTGAATAAGGAAACAATGTGTGCCGTCTGCGTGAATACTTTCGGCAGCCCACTTGTCCTTCCGCGTTGCTCTGATTGGCCGAGCGAGCGCATGCGCATGAGCCGCGACGCGCTCCTCAGCCGAGATGCATCCAGCTCATCCAGGCAGGAATACTGCGCTCCGCTTAACCCAATTTATACAAATGAAAGTATTGATTACGCCGTAACGAATAATTAAAAAAATATACCGTTAACTGGAATATGTTGTTTATTTACACATATGTTGGATTATGTAATTGGTTTGTCATGACAAACCAATAAAAAATCGCAAATTAACCGGTGGCTACAACAGCTCGGCCAATCAGAGCAACGCGGAAGGACAAGTGGGCTGCCGAAAGTATTCACGCGCGCCGTCTGTATGATTTTTTTTCGTAGCCGTAGTTTGCGAAGACGCTCTCTGATTGGCTAGCCCGCATACAGCGAAGACCCCTCTCTGATTGGTTTAGCTCCGACGAGCTCTGGGATAGAAATGTCCGCCTTGTATTTTTTTTTTCGCACATTACATATATATTCTCCTAGAATACATATTTATGGACCACCCGCCCTGATTCCAAACTCTAAGCATAACCCACTTCGAAAGAGGGCCAAAGCATAACCACATTGAAGCAGAGAATATATATGTAATAATGTGCGTCGGACATTTCTATCCCAGAGCCAGATTAATTCTTCCTTCTGTACAGCCCCATGCATTTGAACACCCTTCTAGTGTACGCATATTCATCACAATATCATCCACCGTGCTCAATAATAGCATAATCTCGCCATGTCTCAACTAGGGATGCACCGATCCGACTTTTTATGTCCCGATACCGATACCGATACCTGGGTTTGGCCGATCCGATACCCATTGTCCAATTCCCCCCCCCCCCCCCCCAAAAAGTTAAAAAATAATTATCCACGTTTTTAAAAATTTTATATTAATATTTTGTTTTTAAGAATTGTAAAGGATCACAAGTGTGTTTTTGATTTGTTGTAAACAAAGACAGAAAATAAACTTCATTCATTCAATTAATAAACTGTATGCCTCACTGTCACTGTGTGGAAGAGACTGGGATCATTCTTTTGTGCAAGGCAACATCAGGCTTGACTTAAAACATTACTTTCCTAACTTAGTGAAACTAAATGTAACAAATAAACACATAGATATAAATGTACTGAATGGTTATTTCTTATTTAATTTAGTATAATAATTTTTTTAAAGATTTATAAAAAAAATATATATTATAAAAAAAAATTACCGATAGGCCTACCCGATCCAGCTATTTTACTGATATCGGCGGCCGATACCGATACCCAGGGCCGCCTCAGGGGGTGTGCGAGCAGTGCGGTCGCACAGGGCCTCGCGGGAAGGGGGGCCTCGCAAAATAATTTTTTTTTTTTTTGCGAGGCCCCCCTTCCCGCGAGGCCCTTTTTCATCACAGACCTAAAATCTAGTTTTGCTTATATGCTTATATATTTCACATTAGACACGTTTGTAGAATGTGTCTGACTTGTTCCTGGGTCTGCAGTGACACTATTGGAGCTCTGGGGCTCTGCAGCAGACATACTATTGGTGTAGTGGCCGCTTGTCGCTCCCCAGTGAATTGACAAGCGTCCACGGTGCACCCGCTATTACTGGCTCCTACTCGGTCCCAAAGTTGTGATGTTGAATGAATTGAATGTCCAAAGTTGCCGCCGGTTCGGTTTACAGGTTTATTGTTGTCCAAAGGTGAATGATGGTGAATGAAGGGTTAAATCAGAACAGTTGTCAAGTGCTCAGATGAAACAGTGAAACAGCAGTGAAACAGCAGTGAAACAGCAGTGAAACAGGTAGAAAATTGTATCCTAACACAGGTGCACACGATTCCATTGATCACCTTGGCTATTTATAGGGCTGTAATGGGTGGTGAGCCCTCTAGTGTCCAAACATAAATAAGACAGTTTAAAACAGTGCATTGATCTAATATATAATATATAGATAATAATAATACTAATAATAATCTATAACAAGAACACTCATTGGCCTTTACAATTGGTTTCAGCGAAGGGAGTGGTTACTTACATCATGTGTAGTACGCCGGCGTGAGTCAGCTGCGTTTGACTATTTCACGCGTGCAGCTTTTGACTATTATGCTTAGTTATGCCAGCCAAGACGAAGAGGTCGGTCATTATCAGTCGGTCGGTCACCAAGGAACGTTGACGAAAGGCCTCTCGCTGGCGGGACAAATGGCCGGAGCCTTGTCATGATGCAGTCGGGATATAGCCATGATGATGTCGGCTAGTAGCTAGCTTAGCTAAAGGCTAACTAGCGTTAGCTAACCTAGAGACAGCGCATGCAGCCAAGATGAAGAGGATGGTCGTTTGGCAGATGAACTTCGTCAACTCCACGCGGTTGTCTCCATCCTCTTGGACGTTTGGTGAGTTTTTAACCTATTCTATTAACTCTATTCTATTCCCGCCGTGGACATCTCTCTCTCTCTCTCTCTCTCTCTCTCTCTCTCTCTCTCTCTCTCTGGAGCTAAACTGGCCGACTAGCTGTTGTAGTACTACTAGTAGCTAACGGTGTGTGGCCTGGTGTCAGCACCTGTATGTAGCCGCATAGCTTGCTTCTGCGTTAGCTAATGGTTAGCGATAGCCTGGTTGAGCTAACTGTTAGCCAGTTAGCTGTTTAGCTACGACGTTAGCTGCCGGCTGCGCTCGGCTGGGAACGTTCGTTTGATGCTATCAGTTAGCCTTGAGTTAGCTGTTAGCTTGTGCTACGACCATTGACATTAGCCGTGAGAATAGCAGGGGGTTCTGGCACTCATCTTTGACAGAAGATGTAGTCAGGCCTGCACCATGACAATGCTCTGGCCATAGCTTATTTTTGTCCCGACAGCGAGAGGCCTTTCGTCAACGTGGAGACCTGTGTTGCGGCCTTTCGCCCTGCGTTCCTTGGTGCAGGTAAGATTAATGAAAATGTCATGACATTACCCCACTCTTCCTTCCTTCCCCTCCCGAATGTTTTGTTAATAACGATGTTTTTTTCCAGGCAAAACATATGTTACTTCACAACATTTGGAGATACGACATGTGCTGTGTGTGAATTCATTGTCTTGGTCGTTTGTGTAGCTTGGGTAGCGTTGGGCCGTTGGCCAAAGCTGTGTGTGGCCTGGTGTCAGTAGCCTACCTGGCTAGCCTTTAGCTGTCGGCCATTGGCTCCTTGCTGCTTTGTTTTCTCTGGTATAGACCCTCTTCTCTTTGGATTTAAGTGTTGATCTTTGTCCTTTTGGATCTATGTATATTCATGTTGCCTTTGTGAAGTTATCTTTTCCTTCTGTTTTGTTCTTTCATTAAAAGTTGAATATCCTTTACATTTACATTTACATTTAGTCATTTAGCTGACGCTTTTATCCAAAGCGACTTACAAGTTCTGTACGACAAGCCATCAGGAAGGGCACAACTCTATCAGCTGAGCAACAATGTTCATCAAAGTGTTGAGTGCTACAGTGTAGGTTAGTTTATTAGGACAAGTGCATGACAGTACGGTTAGTTAGGGTTAGATTTTTTTTTTTTTTTTTTTTTTTTTTTAATTCAGATAATGGTTGAAGAAGTGCGTCTTTAGTCGACGGCGAAAGATTGGACGTGATTCGGCTGTCCTAACTGGGGTGGGTAGTTCATTCCACCATTGTGGGGCAAGGACTGAGAATAGGCGACTTCTCTTTGATGACCCTCCCGGAGCTTGGATAGGAGTAGGTCTGAGGCGGCCAGAAGATGCAGAGCGTAGGGGTCTTGAGGGTGTGTAGTTAGAGACCATTGACCGGAGGTAGGCGGGAGCGGTTCCCTTTGCCGCACGGTATGCTAGGTCGAGGGCCTTGAAGCGGATTCGTGCAGCAATGGGGAGCCAGTGCAAGTCCCTAAGAAGTGGGGTGACATGGGCCGACTTCGGTAGGTTTGAGATCAGGCGGGCCGCTGCGTTCTGAATGAGTTGAAGAGGCTTAGTGGCAGTGGCCGGGAGGCCAGCGAGCAGTGCATTGCAGTAGTCGAGGCGGGAGATGACTGTTGATTGGACGAGGAGTTGGGTGGCTTCTTTTGTCAGGAAGGGGCGTATCCTTCTGACGTTGCTCAGGAGGAATCGGCAGGTTCTGGTCGTCGCTGCGATGTGAGCAGAGAAGTTCAACTGGTCGTCGAGGACAACACCAAGGTTCTTGGCGGTCGGGGACGCAGTCACAGCTGTATTCTCGACTGTGATTGAAAGGTCGGTTAGGGGGGAGGATTTGGCCGGCAGGTGGAGCAATTCTGTTTTGCTTAGGTTCAGTTTGAGGTGGTTGGACGTCATCCAGGCTGAGATGTCGGACAGACAGGCCGAGATCCGCTCAGAGACGTGGATATCTGAGGGAGGAAAGGAGAGGAAGAGTTGAGTATCGTCGGCATAACAATGGTAGGAGAAGCCATGAGACGTGATAATGTTACCCAGTGATTTAGTGTAGAGGGAGAAGAGAAGGGGTCCTAAAACCGAGCCCTGGGGGACACCCGTCCGCAGGGGGCGGGTGGCCGACAGGGTCCCTCTCCATGACACTTGGTAGGAGCGGTCATTGAGGTATGATGACAGCCATGTCAGCGCAGAGCCAGCCACTCCCATTCCTGCGAGGGCCGCAAGGAGGATCTGGTGGTTGACTGTGTCGAAGGCTGCAGATAGATCTAGGAGAATCAGGACAGAGGAGAGGCCTTTCGCTTTTGCTAAGTGAAGTGCCTCTGTGACCGCAATGAGGGCTGTCTCTGTGGAGTGACCAGTCCTGAAGCCTGACTGATTAGGGTCTAGGAGGTCATTCTGTAAGAGATAAGCAGTAAGTTGGTTGGATACAGCACGTTCAAGTGTTTTAGAAAGGAAGGAGAGAAGAGAGACAGGACGGTAGTTGCCTATGACGGTAGGGTTCAGGGTTGGTTTTTTTATGAGCGGCGTGACTCTGGCTTGTTTTAGGGAGGTGGGGACCACCCCCGAGTTGAGTGAGGAGTTGATGGTTGCAGTTAGGAATGGGAGGATGTCTGGTGCTATGGTCTGGAGGAGTGGGGAGGGTAGCTGGTCCAGCTGGCAAGTAGTCGGACGGTTTGACGTTACCAGTGTCAGGGTCTCTGCTTCTGTAATGGGAGAGAAAGATGACAGAGTGAAGGATGAGGTTCTCGATTCAGCATTTGGAATGGGTGGGGGTTGGGAGAAGGAGCTGCGGATGTTCTCCACTTTTTCCTCAAAGAAGATCGCAAAGTCTTCGGCAGAGAAAGATGAGGGAGGGGGGGGTGGGGGGGGAGTGAGGAGGGAGGACATGGTAGCATGCAGTTTGCGAAGATTCTTGGCAGAGGCCTCGATCCTATGGTGGAAGAAAGAAGCTTTGGCATTAGTGATGGTTTTGGAGAATGTTAACAAGAGGTTGTGATATGTGTCGATGTCAGCAGTGAGGCGTGACTTTCTATACTTCCTTTCAGCTGCTCTCAGGACCTGTCTTTGTTCTCTCACTGGATCTGTCAGCCATGGACTGGGTGGGGAACGGCGGGCAGGTTTCTCAACGAGGGGACAGAGCTTGTCGAAGGAGGTTGCAAGGGCTGAAAGGAGGGTGGA